>NW_026057578.1:92390222-92696179 GCF_023721935.1 Panthera uncia
CTGCTATAAACATTGGGGTACAAGTGCCCCTATGCAACAGCCCTCCTGTATCCCTTGGGTAAATTCCTCGCAGTGCTATTGCTGGGTCGTAGGGTAGATCTATTTTTTATTTTTTGAGGAACCTCCACACTGTTTTCCAGAGTGGCTGCACCAGTTTGCATCCCCACCAACAGTGCAAGAGGGTTCCCGTTTCTCCACATCCTCTCCAGCATCTATAGTCTCCTGATTTGTTCATTTTGGCCACTGTGACTGGCGTGAGGTGGTATCTAGTGTGGTTTTGGTTTGTATTTCCCTGATGAGGAGTGACGTTGAGCATCTTTTCATGTGCCTGTTGGCCATCTGGATGTCTTCTTTAGAGAAGTATCTATTCATGTCTTCTTCCCAGTTCTTCACTGGATTATTTGTTTTTTGGGTGTGGAGTTTGGTGAGCTCTTTACAGATTTTGGAAACTAGCCCTTTGTCTGATATGTCATTTGCAAATATCTTCTCCCATTCCATCAGTTGTCTTTTAGTTTTGTTGATTGTTTCCTTTGCAGTGCAGAAGCTTTTTATCTTCACAACCCCTCTTTAAACTAGGTGCTATTAGGGGCACCTGGGTGGCTCAGCTGGCTAAGTGTCTGACTTCGGCTCAGGTCATGACCTCACAGTTTGTGGGTTTGAGCCCCGCGTCAGGTTCTGTGCTCACAGCTCAGAGCCTGGAGCCTGCTTCGGATTCTGTGTCTCTCTGCCCCTCTCCCATTTGCACTCGGTCTCTCTCTCAAAAATAAATAAACGTTAAAAATGTTTAAATAAATAAAGTAGGTACTATTAGTAACTCCTGAATTAGAGTGGTAGCCAAGGCCTCCAGAATGTTATGGCCCTGTATACTTTTCTGTGTCTTCTTTTTCAAGAAGATGTAATAATATTGTAGATAAAATATTGACTTTTACACTTTGTAGATATAATATTGACTGTTACACTTAAAATACCAGAGATGACATGCAGAAAAGGAGATTTTTTTTTCCAATGATGCCTTGACCCTACAAAAATTCAGATCTGTGCTTCTTCATGCCTGTATTTATATTGCAGATGTACCCTAGCAATAAGACTCTTGGTGCATCCAGAGAAGAGCTCATCATGTATCTCCAACTATGTGATTAATAATAATGAAGTGGTATCAAGAGGGAAAATTCCATAATTTCTGGAAGTGTTAAACATAGCTATCTGAAGGACTTAGAAATGTGTTTTCATAGGAGGTATGATAATAGAGTCAGGGGTTTGCTGTGTTCCAATACACAAATCTCATATCATGAATACATATCAAAGATAAAAAATATTAGAAACTGAGAGTATCAACATTCTGAAGTCTCTAGATATGTGGCATTGTGCTCCAATGGTAAATTACATAGGCTTTGATTTAAGGCATGATTAGGTGCAAACCTAACTGTATTCAACCTACTACCAGATGGCTTTGGGTAAGCCCTTATTCTTCCTGATTCTCAACTTTTCCAACTGTGAAATGGGTACCACCTACCTGACATGTTTCAAGGTGATAACATAAGTAATATTCTTAAAACTAGGCCTGGGGCACCTAGGTGGCTCAGTCAGTTAAGCATCAGACTCTTGATTTTGGCTCAGGTCATGATCTCATGGTTCATGAGTTTGAGCCCTATGTTGGTCTCTGTGCTGATTGTGCAGAGCCTGCTTGAGACTTTCTCTCCTCCTCTCTCTGCCCCTTTCCCCTCAGCCCCCACCCCCTGCTCCCCACTTATGGGTGGTACGTGCACACACTTTCACTTCCCCTCAAAATAAATAAACTTAAAAAAATAAAGGCCCAGCATATAGTATTAACTATAACAATGGTCACCTAACCATAGTCATTAATCAGAGTTATTATGCTTCATATTTACCATATACCTTAATACTATATATTGGTTTTCTGTTTTCTAGAATTAGCGTATATATGCATGAATTCCTGGTTTAACCAGATAAGAATATGTTGTGTATTGTTTTGTTTTGTTGTTTGACATAATTTTAAAATACCTGAGTTGTTTTTCTGCCTTAGTAGGTTCGGTGTATAGTATAATCTGTCTTTTATCATTGAATTTTTGCACAGGACTCTAGGGACATTATTTGAGCTTCATTTTTCATTGTTACACACTGGAAAAGGAGATCGTGGTTACAGAAGATTAAGTTTGAATATCTTCCAATCTAATACAAAATTACTAGATTTTACTTTCCTAGTGAAAACCTCAAAATGGATTTGTTCTCATTTGAACTAATTCAGCAGGTTTTTTAGGAGTTATTAATATGTCTTAAGGCCATCCTGGTACAGTAATTGGTAATTGGTAAGAAAAATAATAAATATTATTCCAATTTCTGCCTGGGTGAATTCTGGCTTTGAGTTGATGGTTTTCCACTTAATTAATAAGGAAAGTGTACATTCACAACAAACCACTGAGTTGGGAGGAGAAAAAGTAATTTCATGCCTTATAAGCTTGTTAGTCTCCATGAGGACATACAAATCCCCACAGGTTATCTCTGTAGGCCAAGGAATATAGTTGATTGTAGAAGTGATCCTCAAGCTTGTGTATCAGAATCACCTGGAGGGCTTGTTAAGAAACATATTTCTGTACCTCCCCTCCAGATTTCTAGTTTAGTAGGCTAGGGTGAGACTTTGGAATGTTGGCCTAATATCACATTTTGAGAACATCAACATTCTCTGAAGAGATGAAATGTTCTCAGCTCTGTAGGGTGTACCTTTCATAAGCATAATCCCTTATCAATCCCATGGGTTTCTGTTTTTAATCATAGCTTTTTCCTTTCCTCCCAGATCTGAGCACTCCCTAAGACTCATTCTTTATATATTTTTATTTTCCTTCTATATTGCAGAGCAACCTCCAGTCTTCCTTGTTTATTCTATGCAATTGGCTCTCAAATATCTCCTTCCATTTTCTTTATCTCCCTTGAGATCTAGGTCCAGAATTCCACATGTTCTTATTCTATAAGAATTTGTGGAACCATTGAATCAATAAATGAATAAATGGATGGATGAGTGGATATGCAAGGCCTCACGAGCTAACTAAAGAACCAGAGTGCTTCAACTTGCAGTTCTCTTGGCTTTAAATCCCTGTTGTTAATCCAAATTAACTGTAGAAAGATATACTGTATAATTCTCTGTGATATTTAATGGGAATAAGGATAAGGAAAAAGAGGCAGGGAAGAGTGAAGCTGAGCCACAGTTGCTATAATTGTAAGGAAGATTTGGGAAACAAGCAGCCTGTGACATTGAAAAAATTGTCACAATAGGATATGGATGAGCTGTGATTTGTCTCTGTGCCTTTCCTAACAATTACCTTGACTCCCAATAGCACCTGCAGTTTATATGAACCACATACCATAAAACATGCTTTTTCTACTTTCTGCTTCTTCCTGGAGGAATTCTGTTAGTTCATATCACCTACCCATTGAGTTTGCCACTTTAAATCTCTCCTTTGTGCCTCAGAGTTATATAAACTTACCTGGCCTCAGTCATTATTGCTGAGGGCCTTGATTGCTTTGATATTCCAAAGAATATTGCTCAGTTTATTATATTATATTGATGATGCCATGCAATTATGAACCGTAGTGAGTAGGAATTGATATGTATGTTAGATTTCCTACTAGACACATGTGTCTTAGGGAGTGGAAGAAAAATAACCTGAAACATTCAGAGTACTGCCTTATTGGGGAAATTTTTAGAGGTCTAGTGGTCTCACATCATTCTATGCTATCCTTATAAGGTAAAAGATGGGACAGTCTTCCACTTTCAGATATGGATGAAACCCCATATTCTGCATTATGAGATCTCCTTCCTAAGCAGCCACCAAGGCCCAGATGGCATAATAAAGAAGTTGGGGGCATTAGAACTCCATGGAGTGAAATATAACCAATGAGAAATAGAGAATCAGAAGAGTTAAGCAGGTAAATTCTTCCTCTTTCCTCTCTAATGGGACCTCTCAGAGATGTGATTGTTTTTTTCTTTTTTCCCAGCACTGTCAGAGAAGATATACATGTTAAATTAAAAAGCCAACTGAGAATCCTGCTAGTCTTTTTATTCAAGGTTCATCATGAGGCAGTAGCCAGTGCTATAATGCATCACACTGCATTTTCTTTATCTGTGATGCATTATGTCTCCCTTGACCTCAATTTCTTTTTCACCAATCCCCACAGAGCTGAACTGGCATCTTCTAAACAAATTGTTAGCACTTTCATGTTTGCTCAGTTTTTACAATACTAATCATGTAGGATTTATTCCAGAAATATAAGGATGGTTTGACATCAGGACATTTATCACATTTACCAAATTAATGTATAAAGAAAAAAAATCACATGATTATCAAAAGAAAGTAATTTTGTGAAGTTTAATACCTATTTATATTTTTAATCATGAGAATTTTTTAAAATGATAACAATTCCTTAACTTAGTGAATAATTATATATAAAATCTAGAGCAAACATCACACTTAGAAGAGAAATAATCACATCTCTTAAAACAAGGAAAAAATGCACATCCCACAATGATGCTCAGTATGTGGACTCTCATTGCTGGCATTTAACTTAGTACAAAAGGTTGGGATAAATACCATAAAACAAACAAAAAAAAATGAAAGGAAAGAAAAAGACACAGCAAGAGAAATAGCAAGAGGATAGCAAAGAGAGAGAAAAATTATCATTATTTGTTGATCATGTAATCATTTGCAGAAAAGAATTAAACATACCATCAGACCTAACATAATTGTGCTCCGAGTTTTTCAATACAAACTTAACTTTTTTTTTTAGGTTTATTTATTTTTGAGAGAGAGAGAGAGAGCACAAGCAGGGGAAGGGGCAGAGAGAGAGGGAGACAGAGGATCTGAAGCGGACTCTGCACTGACAGCAGTGAGCCTGATGTGGGGGTCAAACTCAAACCATGAGAACATGACCTGAGCTGAGATGGACACTCAACTGACTGAGACACCAATACAAACTTAAATTTAAGTGATGTTCTGAGAGGGGGAGATGGCGGTGTAGGAGGACGCTGAGCTCACCTCATCCTGCTGATCACTTAGATTCCACCCACATCTGCCTAAATAACCCAGAAAACCACCGGAAGACTAGCAGAATGGACTCTCTGGAGCCAAGCATAGACAAGAGGCCCAAAGAAGAGGGTAGGAAGGGCAGAGAGGCAGTGCGTGCTACATGGACTGGTGGGAGGGAGCCAGGGCGGTGGAGGGGCAGCCCGCCCAGCAAGGCAGAGCCCCTGAAGTCTGGTTTACAAAAGCGGAGGGGCCCAACTCTGTGAGTTCTGACAGCCAGTGGGACTTAACATCTGGAATATTATAAGTCAAGAGCTCTGTTCAGAGAGCAGGGAGGGTGAGAGGACACTGGGAGAGAGAGTTGTTGAGCCCCAGAAGGACAGAACTTGGTGGGAGAACAAAGGTACTAGCAAGCGCCATCTCCCTCTCCCATCCCCCAGCTGAAATTCCAAAGGGAACCAGTTCCCATCACCGAACTTGCACCGTGCAAACGCCCAACACCCAACACTGTGCTTCTGTGGATCCATCCCTCCCACGGGTCTGCCTCCCTCTGAGTGCTGCAGGCCCCTCCCACAAGAGACCACCAAAGGCAAAGCGAGCTAAGCCTGCCCCTCCCACCCCTGTGCACCTTGTGGATCCACCCCAGCTAATATGCCAGATCCCATCAAAGCAGCACCACAAGCCTGGTAGTGTGCAAGTAGCCCGAGAGGGGCCACACCACTCCACAGTGAGTCCTGCCCCTGGAAGAGGGGAAGATAAGGTATACACCAGTCTGACTGTGGCTCCAGGGGTGGGCTGGGAGCAGAGATCAGGTCTGACTGGGGCCCCACCCACCAACACAAGTTACTCCAGACAGCACAGAGGAAGTGCCCTGCAGTTTAGAGCTACCACAGGGACTACCCAAAATGATGAAATGGAAGAATTCTCCTCAAAAGAAACTCCAGGAAGTAGCAACAGCTAATGAATTGATCAAAAACGATTTAAGCAATATAATGGAACAAGAATTTAGAATAATAGTCATAAAATTAATTGCTGGGCTTGAAAAAAGCATAGAGGACAGCAGAAAATCTATTGCTACAGAGATCAAGGGACTAAGAAATAGTCATGAGCAGCTAAAAAATGCTATAAATGAAGTGCAAAATAAAATGGAGGTGGCCATAGCATGGATTGAAGAGGCAGAGGAGTGAATAGGTGAATTAGAAGATAAAATTATGGAAAAAGAGGAAGCTGAGAAAAAGAGAGATAAAACAATCCTGGAGTATGAGGGGAGAATTAGAGAACTAAGTGATGCAATAAAACGGAACAATGTCCATATCATAGGACTTCCAGAAGAAGAGAGAGAAAGGGGCTGAAGGTATACTTGAAAAAATCATAGCTGAGAATTTCCCTGATCTGGGGAAGGAAAAAGGCATTGAAATCCAAGAGGCACAGAGAACTCCCTCAGATGTAACTTGAATCGATCTTCTGCATGACATATCATAGTGAAACTGGCAAAATACAAGGATAAAGAGAAAATTCTGAAACCAGCTAGGGATAAATAGGCCCTAATGTACAAAGGTAGACATGAAAGGGTAGTAGCAGACCTAACTACTGAAACTTGGCAGGCCAGAAAGGAATGGCAGGAAATCTTCAATGTGATGAACAGAAAAAAAATATGCAGCTGAGAATCCTTTATCCAGCAAGTCTGTCATTTAGAATGGAAGGAGAGATAAAGGTTTTCCCAAACAAACAAAAACTGAAGGAATTCATCACCACTAAACCAGCCCTACAAGAAATCCTAAGGGGGATTCTGTGAGTGAAATATTGCAAGGACCACAAAGTACCAGAGACATCACTACAAGCATGAAACCTACAAACATCACAATAACTCTAAACCCATTCCTTTCAATAATAACACTGAATGTAAATGGACTAAATGCTCCAACCAAAAGACATAGGGTATCATAAAGGATAAAAAAAAAAAAATCAGAACCCATCTATTTGCTGTTTATGAGAGACTCATTTTAGACCTGAGGACACCTTCAGATTGAAAGTGAGGGGATGGAGAACTATCTGTCACACTACTGGAAGTCAAAAGAAAGCTGGAGTAGCCATACTTATATCAGACAAACTAGACTTTAAGTTAAAGTCTGTAACAAGAGATGAAGAAGGGCATTATATAATAATTACAGGGTCTATCCCTCAGGAAGAGCTAACAATTATAAATGTCTATGTGCCGAATATGGGAGCCCCCAAATATATAAAACAATTACTCACAAACATAAGCAACTTTATTGATAACAATGTGGTAATTGCAGGGGACTTTAATGCCCCACTTACAACAATGGATAGATCATCTAGACACAGGATCTATAAAGAAACAAGGGCCCTCAGTGATACATTGGATCAGATGGACTTGACATATATATTTAGAACTCTGCATCCCAAAGCAACAGAATATACTTTCTTCTCGAGTTCACATGGGACCTTCTCCAAGATAGATCACATACTGGGTCACAAAACAGCCCTTCATAAGTATACAAGAATTGAAATCATACCATGCATACTTTCAGACCACAATGCTATGAAGCTTGAAATCAACCACAGGAAAAAGTCTGGAAAACCTCCAAAAGCATGGAGGTTAAAGACACCCTACTAAAGAATGAATGGGTCAACCAGGAAACTAGAGAAGAAATAAAAAAAAAAAATATGGAAACAAAGGAAAATTAAAATACAACAATCCAAATGCTTTGGGATGCAGCAAAGGCAGTCCTGAGAGGAAAATACATTGCAATCCAGGCCTATCTCAAGAAACAAGAAAAATCCCAAATACAAAATCTAACAGCACACCTAAAGGAAATAGAAGAAGAACAGCAAAGACACCCTAAACCCAGCAGAAGAAGAGAAAAAATAAAGATCAGAGCATACATAAACAATATAGAATCTAAAAAAACTGTAGAGCAGATCAACGAAACCAAGAGTTGGTTTTTTTGAAAAAATAAACAAAATTGATAAACCTCTAGCCATGGTTCTCAAAAAGAAAAGGGAGATGACCCAAATAGATAAAATCATGAATGAAAATGGAATTATTACAACCAATCCCTCAGAGATACAAGCAATTATCAGGGAATACTATGAAAAATTATGTGCCAACAAACTGGACAGCCTGGAAGAAATGGACAAATTCCTAAGCACCCACACACTTCCAAAACTCAAACAGGAAGAAATAGAAAACTTGAGCAGACCCATAACCAGCGAAGAAATTGAATCAGTCATCAAAAATCTCCCAACAAATAAGAGTCCAGGACCAGATGGATTCCCTGGGGAATACTACCAGACATTTAAAGCAGAGATAACACCTATCCTTCTCAAGCTGTTCCAAAAAACAGAAAGGGAAGGAAAACTTCCAGACTCATTCTATGAAGCCAGCATTACTTTGATTCCTAAACCAGACAGAGACCCATTAAAAAAAAAGAGAACTACAGGCCAATATCCCTGATGAATATGGATGCAAAAATTCTCAATAAGATACTGGCAAATCGAATTCAACAGCATATAGAAAGAATTATTCACCATGATCAAGTGGGATTCATTCCTGGGATGCAGGGCTGGTTCAGCATTTGCAAATCAATCAATGTGATGCATCACATTAATAAAAGAAAAGACAAGAACCATATGATCCTGTCAATCGATGCAGAAAAGCATTTGACAAAATTCAGCATTCTTTCTTAATAAAAACCCTCGAGAAAGTTGGGATAGAAGGAACATACTTAAAGATCATAAAAGCCATTTATGAAAAGCCCACAGCTAATATCATCCTCAATGGGGAAAAACTGAGAGCTTTTTCCCTGAGATCAAGAACACAACAGGGATATCCACTCTCACCGCTGTTGTTTAACATAGTGTTGGAAGTTCTAACATCAGCAATCAGGCAACAAAAGGAAATCAAAGGCATCAAAATTGGCAAAGATGAAGTCAAGCTTTCACTTTTTGCAGATGACATGGTATTATACATGGAAAACCCGACAGACTCCACCAAAAGTCTGCTAGAACTGATACATGAATTTAGCAAAGTCGCAGGATACAAAATTAATATACAGAAATCAGTTGCATTCTTATACACTAATAATGAAGCAACAGAAAGACAAATAAAAAAAACTGATCCTATTCACAATTGTACCAAGAAACATAAAATACCTAGGAATAAACCTAACCAAAGATGTAAAAGATCTGTATGCTGAAAACTATAGAAAGCTTATGAAGGAAATTGAAGAAGGTACAAAGAAATGAAAAACATTCTGTGCTCATGGACTGGAAGAATAAATATTGTTAAAATGTCAATATTACAGGTTTGTAGTAGAGGCTAAAGTCAGGGATTATTATGCCTCCCGCTTTGGTCTTCTTCAATGTTACTTTGGCTATTTGCTCAATGTCACTCCTCATCAGGGAAATACAAACCAAAACCACACTAGATACCACCTCACGCCAGTCACAGTGGCCAAAATGAACAAATCAGGAGACTATAGATGCTGGAGAGGATGTGGAGAAACGGGAACCCTCTTGCACTGTTGGTGGGGATGCAAACTGGTGCAGCCACTCTGGAAAACAGTGTGGAGGTTCCTCAAAAAATAAAAAATAGATCTACCCTACGACCCAGCAATAGCACTGCGAGGAGTTTACCCAAGGGATATAGGAGGGCTGTTGCATAGGGGCACTTGTACCCCAATGTTTATAGCAGCACTCTCAACAATAGCCAAATTATGGAAAGAGCCTAAATGTCCACCATCTGATGAATGGATAAAGGAATTGTGGTTTATATACACAATGGAATACTACGTGGCAATGAGAAAGAATGAAATATGGCCTTTTGTAGCAACGTGGATGGAACTGGAGAGTGTCCTGCTGAGTGAAATAAGTCATACAGAGAAAGACAGATACCATATGTGTTCACTCTTATGTGGATCCTGAGAAACTTAACAGAAGACCATGGGGGAGGGGAAGGAAAAAAAAAGGTTAGAGAGGGAGGGAGCCAAAACACAAGAGATTCTTAAAAACTGAGAACAAACTGAGGGTTGATGGGGGTAGGAGGGAGGGGAGGGTGGGTGGTGGGTATTGAGGAGGGCACCTGTTGGGATGAGCACTGGGTGTTGTATGGAAACCAATTTGACAATAAATTTCATATTAAAAATATAAAAATAAATGATGTTCTCTACTCAATAATGGACTATCATAGCAAAAATATAAGTATATAGTCATTGACTTAATGTATGGATCATTACAGCAAAAATGATAAGAAATATAAAAAGAATATATGAATAAATGGAGGGTTATGCCATGTTAATGGGTCAGAGGAAAATCTTTTGAAATTCTCAGTTTACCCCTCAATCAGATTATAACTCGAATGCAATTGTGTTTAGTATTCCAGCTGCATATTGTGAAAAATTTGAAATTTTTGTTCTAAAAGTTTATATGGAAAAATATAAGGTCTACAAATAGCAAAGGAAGAAAACTAATACTGCTACATATTAACACATATTATAAAGTTAACAACAGAAACCGAAGGCTATTTATCTAAGAACAGGCAACAAAACAATAGAAGGGAATAAAGAATCCAGAAATTGACCTTGGTTCATTTAGAAATGGGATATGATGAAGTTGGCATCACAAATCCATAGAGAGTAGGTAGATGGATCTAGAAAACTGCCTCACAGAACTAATGTATATAAAATATTTAAAGTTAAAAGTAAAATTATGAAATTAATAGAAAAATATTGGATGTAGGGATGAGAAATGTCTTCATAAAAGAACAAAATTATGTTTCTACTAACATATTACAAATATGGAAATATGCAGACTGGAAGAAGATATTTACAGTTTCTAAAACTGACAAAAAATATTATCTCTTATCTAAAACTATACTCTCTAATACATAGTTACTAGTTATATATGGCTATTTAAAAATTTGCTTTTAGAAGTTTATTTATTTTGAGAGAGAGAGAAAGCACATGAGTGGGGGAGGGGCAGAGAGAGAGGGAAAGAGAATCTCTAGCAGACCTCATGCTGCCAGCATGGAGCCCTATGTGAGGCTTGAACCCACAAATCCTGAGATTATTATCAGAGTCAAAACCTAGATTCAGGAGCTCAACCTACTGAGCTGGGAAGATGCCCCTAAAAATTTGAATTTAAATCAATTAAGTAGCATTACATTTCCTCAATTGCACTAACCACATTTTAAGTGCTTTCTAGTCACATAAGGCTAGTGGTTACTGTATTCAATAGTACAGAGATAGACCATTTATATTATAGAGAGTTCTGTTGATCAGGCTTATCTAGAATAAAACTCCTGCAAATCAGTGAGAAAAGGCTGGAAACTCAAATTAAACAAGCAGTTCATAAATGGAGAATTCTAAATGGTTAGCAGGCTTAATTTCAGTGTAAATCAGAGAGAAGAAAATTAAAACAAGATACCAGTTTAGATCCAACAGATTGACAAAAATTTTAAAGTGGGAATATAGCAAATTTGGGTGAAAATTTGAAGAAATAGAACACTGCCTCACAGAACTAATGTATATAAAACATCTAAATGTAAAATTATCAAATTAATAGAAAAAACATTGACTGTAGGGCTGAGAAATGTTCTCATAACAAGAACAAAACTAGAAGGTAAAATTTTATGTTTCTACTAACATTTGAATATATGCTTAATCTCATATTGAATATAAGCTTAATCTTGTGCAGTGTTGGTAAAAGTGTAAACTAGCCCAACTTTTGCTGAAATCAGTTAGCAACACTAAGTGGAATTGAGAATATCTGTGTCCCAGCACTCATATATGTCATTATAGATACTAGAGAAGTTGTCACGAAGGTTGATGAGACACAAATAGTCATGGTCCTGGATGCTCCATCGCTTATTTTGAACTGGTTCAGCAAGTCTGAGTACTATTGCAGAAGAGTGGTCTCTAGAGGTCCTGCCTCTCCTACAAGATACTACTCTTAGATGTTACTTGCCCTCAACTCCATAAATATGTGGAACATTACAGAGGTGGGCCTCTCTCTGGAACACTGGCCATGTTACATATAGACTACCTGTGCAAGACCTAACATGTGGGACATGGAGAGGCCAAGGGATCGTGCACTTTCTACTTCTACACGTGTAAGAGTTGGCAGAGGAACTTCATATTATATCTGCATTGCGTGATGCTATGTGTGTATGTGACTCCTTATAGTGAACTGGTCTGTATGAAGATCTATGGAAAGATACTTGTTTGTTTTCAGGGTGGTGGAGGCAGTATCAGTGCCTTATTACTAGGGAGTAAGGAAAATGAGGTAGATCTATATTATATCATCTTTGCTGCTATCAGAAGCAAAAAACCGATTCTTACTGTTCATCCATGGGTCTTAAAAATAGTATTGAACCAAAAAAGAAAGCAGAACGAGTTACATAGCTCATAGCATTTACATACATTAAATCGATATATATAGCACTGCATATTTTATAAGTATACATGCATATTAAAAAACATATCAAATGACTTAGACTAAGTAGATAGGAAACTGAGAATAGAGCGTCGAGATGAAGAGAAAAACACACTAAATTTCAAAAAAGAGAATTTACGTGGACCTATGATTCTAATGACGTGATAACATGAGGAGTATGCAAGACTTAACTACTTGTTCATTAAGTATCAAAAAAACATGGGTACAAGAAATAATTATCTTTATAATGACTTAATAATAATTAGGAAGGGAATGAAGTGAGCTGTATAAGGGTTAACCAAAGAAGATTCTGAGGTACTAACCCTGTGATTTTCAACGTAACTGGAAAAAGAGTGGCACTTTACAGTGGTAGAGAAATTGGCAAGTTGAGATGATTTGAGCGAAAAAAGGTCATTTTGTTTTATACATACTGCATCTGGGGTACTGGTACAACACCTGAAGGGAAATAAAAACAGAATTTTTATTTTTAAAAATATTCTTTTGAAACTATGCAGATGGAGAATTTCATAAACTCTAGATTGTTGAATTTGTTGTTCTGTTGGTAAATATTATATAAAAAGAGAATGAAGTAAAACAAAATGACTTCTAGATAAAAAGCAAAAGTAGGAGTACAATGAAAAGGAAGCTGAGTGAGATACCCAATGGTTAAAGGACATTAAAACAGGAACATGAACCCACATAGCTTCCAAAGTCAGTCATATATAGATCATGTGTCATATGCATATATATATATATATATATGGGTTATATATGTATATGTATATATATATGTATATGTATATATGTATATATACATGTGTATATATGTACATATATGTATATATACATATGTGTATATATGTACATATATGTATATATGTTTATATATGTAGATATACATATATATGACACATATAACATGTCTTCTCACTTACATGTGAGAAAACCAAACCATCTTCTGAATATTATGGTTCCTATGCAACAGTGTTTACTGGGTAAGTTGTTTCTCAAAGTCTCTAGGATGATGAATCTTTAAATTTTTTTTTACATTTATTTATTTTTTGAGAAACAGAGCACAAGTTGGGGAGCGGCAGAGGGAGAAGGAGACACAGAATCCTAAGCAGGCTCCAGGCTCAGAGCTGTCAGCACAGAGCCAAACGCAAGGCTTGAACTCACAAACCGTGAGATCATGACCTGAGCCGAAGTTGGATGCTTAACCGACTGAGCCACCCAGGCGCCCCTAGGATGATGAATATTTTAACTTGTACTATAAAATAATCTTTGGATTGTCTATTTGCTCCTCACATTTAGAGAGAGAGACAATGCTAGGCAGACTTTGGCTAAGTACAGACTTTTCTGATTTCTACAGCACTAAGGCAGGGGTATAGACATTATTTAAGCCCATTTCCCAATGTCCAACATACATTTAACTTGCCAGATTAAGGTGGGATCTTCTTCTACCATATTACTGGTTTGCTGATACTAAATTGGAGCCAACATCTCCAATCTGCACTGCTACTGGGATTCTTGCTCTTTCCTCTTCTTTGTGAAGAAAGCTATTTATGCACAATTGCTTTAAGGATATAATGTGCCATCCAAAGTCTTACTCAGTTTTTCTGAATAAATTTAGAAAAAAGCACCAATGTGTATTGACAACACCAAAAGCAGAATTCAAGTGTTTGAGGACTGTCACCAAGTACTTTGTCATAAGCTTTGGGTCTATAGTCAAGATATGGATAGGGGGATGACCAAGGTATATTTTAACTTTTTCCAGCCCTCTCCCCAAAATCAAGTGAACATTGGTATTATATTCAGCAAACCAACTCTAGCAGACTTGTACTTTCAGGAAGTTCTTCTTAAATTCTTTCATTACTATTACTTTAAGTTTTAAGATATGTTATTTTCAGCCTTTAAAAAAAGTTGTGTATTTTATATATATGTATTTCTAAAGTAAGCTGAGAGAATCAGCTTGGACCTAGTGTTAGAAAATGTAGTCCTTGAGCTGAGTAGAGATGCCAATTTTAGAATCCTCAACACAGAGACAGTAGTTTCAGTATTGTGTGGTACACAGAATCCTAAGATTATCCTTTTGATAATCCTATGTGGGCCTGTCTTAATCAGTTGAGCCATTTCTTAAAATAATTTTTTAAAGTTTTTATTTATTTATTTATTTTTAGAGAGACAGACAGAGTGTGAGCCAGGAAGGGGCAGAGAGAGAGAGAGAGAAAATCCCAAGTAGGCTCTTCAGAGTCGGGGCAGAACCCGACATGGGGCTCGAACTCACGAAACTGTGAGATCATGACTTGCGTCAAAATCAAGAGTCGGATGCTTAGCCAACTGGACCACCCAGGTGCCCCAGTTGAGCCATTTTTTATGAAAGTCTATAGATTAGAGACTCTAGAGTCTTAGAAGATTTCCTGCTAGCTCTGAAGTACCATGAGTCCTGTAGCACGAAGAAAATGAGTTCTATCAATAACCTGGGAGAAATGGAACCTGGAAGAGAATGCCAGGAGTCAGATGAGAACACAGCCCTGGCTGACAATTTGGTCTTAACTTTGTGAAGCCCTAGGCAGACCATCCCTCTGTGCTGTGCCCAGAATCTTGATCTATAGGAATCACGATTATAAATGGGGTGGGGTATTTTAAACTGCTAAGTTTGTGGTAATTTGTTACACAGCAATAGAAAACTAATACATTATGGATGGGTCACGTGCCTAAGGGGGCCAGTAGGCAGGAAGACAGGAACAGAAGACTACACTGTAGAAGAATACTCATGTTTAAGAGAGGAGGCATACTCATCAGAGTTGATGTAATCTTTATAAAAGATGAAAGACAAAGTTCTCAAATTTAAGGAGGAGGGAGACCCATGGAAAAAGGGTGGTCAAGATAAAAATGCGGCAGAGATATCAAGATGAATGCAAACTAGAACTGACAAAGGCATTGCAAGGTCATTGATACTACACAGAGTCCAAAGTCTTTAATTACCAAATCTAGTCATAAAGAATCATGCCATCTGAAACTCTCAGCTTGAACAGCTACAGTGGCCTGGAGTACAGAATAACAATCAAACTCACAAGACAGGGGCGCCTGGGTGGCTCAGTTGGTTGAGCGGCCGACTTCGGCTCAGGTCACGATCTCGCGGTCCGTGAGTTCGAGCCCCACATCGGGCTCTGGGCTGATGGCTCAGAGCCTGGAGCCTGCTTCCGATTCTGTGTCTCCCTCTCTCTGACCCTCCCCCGTTCATGCTCTGTCTCTCTCTGTCTCAAAAATAAATAAATGTTAAAAAAAAATTTTTTTTAATAAAAAAAAAATAAATTAAATTAAATTAAATTAAAAAAAAAACTCACAAGACAAAAAAAAAAAAAAAAAGGCTACTCTCAGAGCCAACTTTAGCTTTAAGAAAGAACACATGTCAGACCATAACACACAAAGAATGGGCAACTTAACATGACTCAAAATTGAACTTTCAATGTCTAAAAATCCCCCCAGGCTTGGGACATGGGGCATGAGAGAAAAGGCTGAAATAGCTGTGGATTGGTATATTCTGGGGAGATGTAAATCCTTGGGGTTTTGCAGCTTTTCTACCATGCTAGTCATATACCTCTCTCAAAGGCATCATATTACCATGTAGTCTCTAGGGCAGCTGGTTAGCATCAATATCAGTTGCTGATTACTCACTAAACCTTGCTGACGATGAGGTAAAGGTGTTGGTCCACTGCATGATGACCTTGATCATGTTCTCACTTATTTTCAGTCTGGTATATTACTGTGAAATTTTTGAGTTAATGCTGCAAGAAAGATTTGATTGAGGAAAAAATCCTTAGACTGGAGGAAATGTCACATACCAGCCTTTCTTTCTGCATTTCAAACAGAGGAGACACCCATAGTCATAACTTAGTACCTGAATGCTTTCTCTAGAATCTGTACCCTACCCACACTTCAGTACATTTTTCCACTGTCGTTTATTCTTCATCAGCCTCATGTTCCATCTTTCTGACTCCCCTTCACCACCATAGTTTCAGCTGGGTAACTACTCCAGTCTGCAAAGTCTACCTTTATTTCCAGGACCTTTTCTCTGTTCAGGGTAGAGTCCATCTCTTCAGCCTCCAGAAGACAGTCAAAGGGATAAAACTAGTAGGGACCCTGATGTACAGCTACATTGCAAACATTGACCTGTAAAAGGAAATGATAATACTAGAGACAAAATGCCAACTTTGGAAGGAAAACAACTCAGTACTGTAAATGCTCAGATTTTTCGTTAAAAAGCTACACGATTATTTTGCTTCAATCCCATTTTAAAGCAGGAATTGTGATACACTTGTGGGAGATGGTTCTGGTAGGTGACAAAGTGAGGTTACCTTCTAGCCATATTCTGGAGGGCAGGTTTTTGGTTAATCCCAAAACAAAAGTAAGAAATCATAGATCTTTTCTATTAATTTTTCTTTCACTATACACAACTTCACACACATATACATACATACTATAAGCATATTCACACACGCTCCAACACACATACACACAATATTTTCCTTGTCTATTCTACAAGTAACCTGTCATGATCTCACCCTCCTCTTGGTACTTTCCTTCAAAAAATAAAAATAAAAAGACCAGAACAGACATTTCTCAACTCATCCCAGATAAGAAGATTCTGGGTCTAAGGCATGAACTAGGCAGTCAAAGACTTCTTCAGGCTCATCCCAGACTAAGAGCTCTCCTTTGAGATAAACCAAAAGCTATAGTGTTACCCTCAACCATCAGAGAAGCCAAAGGGCTGTGTCCATCTCTGTTTTTTCTGCCTTAAGGAAATGGTCCCAGCCTAACAGGGATTTGCCAAACATGCATATGAAGAGCTTTATTTGCAAAATGTAGTATTCAGGGTGCTGTTTATCATGAACCTGTTTTGATCTACCAGCATCCTGATACATCTTTTTTTCTTTCTGCACTAAATCCTGGCCTCATGTTTTAGATGTTTTGGTCTTGACCTTATAGATTGTCATCACAAGTAATTGGCTTCTCCAACCTAGGACTAAGCAATTCTATCTGCAGTCTGTGGATTATTCCTATTCCCTAACCTATCATCTCTGCCTGGCTCTAAGAATCTCTCCCATTTTCTTCCATTAATATTATATTCTGATATTTTCATTTCTTCCTCCATATCCTAAGTTTAGTATTACAGCATGGATCTTTGACATATGGTGAACTTTGAAGTGACTTTTCATAATGAGGTTGAGAACACAAAGAGTAAACTCAGAAAGGGAGCTGAATGGTGAAGAGGTGATAGGAAGTGCGTATGGGCCATCTATTCTAGAAGAATGGCATGAAAAGGAAGGAAAAAATTAGGGTCACCTCTATAGGGTCAAATGAGCATGAGTTGTAATAGTAGTAGATTCCATTTATAAGTGGTTACTTTAGGCCAATCATTTTTAGAGAATATTTTTTCTGAATCCTAAATAACACTTTGGAATATATTTTATTAATTACATTTTACAAATGAGGAAATTAGGGCTAAAGACTATTAATTTATTTGTCTTAAATCTCTCAGCTAACAAGTGTCAGAGTCAATATTTGAACTCAGGCCTGTGTCTTTTGAGAGTTCATAAAATTGACAATGAATATAACTAAATTTTAATTAAAATTTAGGAGAACAGCTAATATGGTTAATACATATGGTTTACTACATTTGGAGATATTCTTGAAAAATTATTCCCTTTCTCAATACTCCATTTAGCATATAATAAAACTGAAGTTAATTGACTAGGTTTCTTGTGTCCGTGAGTTATAATCTAAGACTATAATCATGACTACTAATGAGCCCCAGCTCTTAGGGAATGGTAAGGGAATTGAGAATGAACCTCAGAAATATTTTATACTCAAAGATTATGAAAAATGGGCATGAGGTTCAAAAGAAGATTAATGGATCAAAGTAGAGTTTCCCCAAGTGTATTATTGGGGACATTATGTCAATGAGTTATCACATGTGCATACACATACCCAAAGCAGTATATACTATATTCCCCATGGATATAATGATTCTTTATAATTCTGTGAAGTTTTATAGTACAGAACATTGTCTTAAATATATAGTGGCCTAAAAAATGGTCACAAATTCTCTACAGATGCTCCCATCAAGAGTAGGACCCTAAATCTTGGCAGGCCTTATCAATTGCTTTTGCCAAGATGTTGTGGAAATGATTTTATGCAACATGTGAACCAGATCCCATCAGGTCTTTAGCTTTCCCTCTTGAACCCCCTTGACACCAGGTGAAGAAATCGGGCTAGTCCCCTGAGGGTGAGAGACTGTGTGGAGAGAGGCTTGGCTACTAGCCAGCACCAACCACCAAATGTGTGAATGAGATTATCCAATCTCAGTCAAGCTACAGATGGCTGTACCACATTAGTGACCATAGACAAGACCAGCAGAAGAACTGCCTAGCTAGTCCAGACCTAACTATTGGCTCATTTGTATTGCAAGCAAATACAAAATTTGTTGTTTAATGCCACTAAGTTTTGGCACAGTTTGTTACACAATAGTAGGTAACTCATACTTAGTTTCAACCATCATTTGCAAACTGATTTGACCTTGAAATACTTATTTCATTAAACACCTAATTAACATGTTCAGGAACATACTTTTGGGAATAAAGAGGTGTACATTTTCATCCTTATGTCACTTAAACTTAATTAGCATTTTAAGGAATACTATTTAGGAAAGTAGAAGTTAGTTGGCTCTTTATTGAAGAAATCCTCAGGAGATTGCCTTGTGATTCTATTATGTTTGAACATAAGCCTAGTATCTGGAAGAACTATGCTAAAAGTGTTTCTGTTTGAGTGGATAATCAAATATGGTCCTCACCATCAATAACTTCACAGGTTTATCTTATCTTCCCTTTTGTAGGTAAAATCTCCAGATTTTCAAGAAAATGTGAGTTATCAGTATTATAACTGGGGAGTTATATTTATCATTCCTTAGAATAACCTGTTGAGATAGGATTTGCTTACTTTTATTTCATAAATGTTCTCAAACCTCAATCCTGTTTTATTTTATCTGCAAGAATTGTAATAAGTGCCTCATCATTGAAATTAGGTAAATATTGCAAGTAAATCACTAAAAGCTACAGGCAGCTATTAATGAGACCCTTGAATAAGCAACTTTCCTGAAATATTTTAGCATTCTTACCAGGACTACTTTGTATTTCATTAAGACACTTTCTTCCACATATTGACATTCCTGTGCTCCAATGTCCTAGTTATTTTCCTTCACATCAGGAGCAAGAATATGTATTTTCTGGTGTCCTTCTTTTCTTCTTTCCTTTCTTTCTTTCTTTTATCTTTTGGACCATTAGGAGACAATTTTTCCAAGTTAGGAGCATTTCCTTTTCTAAATAGTGATTTTGCATCCTCTTCCAAATCTAAATTATAAACTATTTCAAAGTCTTGCTCTAAAGCTTTACTTTAATCTTTTCCAAACAGAAGGCAGCTGTTTATCATGACTTTAACATGCTAACATTTCTGCAGCATGATTGGTTGAAGATATCAATAAGATATGTGTTTATCCAAATCATTTGATTTGATGAGGCACTGAACAAAACCACATGTCAACCCCACCACATATAATTTCACTCATTGTATACTCATTCATTTGGATTTAAGGTTTTGTGTTCTTTAAGCTTAATATAAAAATTCACTTAATTCTAGAAGGGATTCATCCTTATCAGAAACCACCTGGATTAGTAGTTGAGAATATATTTAATAGTCTCATGAGAGTACAGGCTTATAGAAATAAAATATGAGTAGGAGACAGTTACAGACAGAATGGAGCAAATCTCATGCCTCATGCTCAGGGAAATTTTCCAGGAAATTCTATTCCCCTTCTCCTCATCTCAGCACTTTTATTCACAAATCACTTAAAAAACTGAACTAGTTTATCCCTAAAATATGAATTCTTATAGGATTTTCTCCCCATAGCTCTAAGACAACACATTAAATTATCTCATGGCATACTGGTAAACGAAGTCTGATATGAGACCTAGTTTGATGATGCTATGGATATGGAATTCTATAGCCAAAAATCACATTTCTCTACATATTTTCTCTTTCAGTCATGACAAAGCTCATGCTGTAAATATTCTAGGATCTTCACATTCAACATTATAAAATATTTTAACTGTGTTGGACAGCATGAGAAACTGGAAGAGAGCTTGAGGAATATTAACTTGTAGTTTTAAAAATATTTTCAACTGAAATTTGGTGTTTTGGGGAAAATTAGAGTAAAGCTTGGTATTAAATTTCTAAATAAGCTTAGGATTTGGATTTCATGCTAGAGACAGAAGTTTTCATCTCAGTCCAGGAGACTATGGATAAAAACATTATCACAAATGGAAGCAAAGCCTTTTGTCAGATTATAAATATGGGTGTAAAAGGCAAATACAGGTTTTTTTCTTCAAAAAGGTTTGAGATTTGCATAGTTGATTGGAGCAGGTTGAAACAAATAAGAAAGCATTGTAAAATGCCCTAGGATAAGTGCTAAGTGTTCAATACTTAGACTGAATTAGCAAGTGGTTCGAAGAGTTTATTGGGACACTTCTAAAGATTCACTGAATATTTGTCTCCTAGAATTCTTTATTCTCTTTCCCTTCCCTATCCAAATGCTGTCTGTCTTTGAAAGTTCAGCTTGAGCTATCCATGGTCAGAATGAAGTCTTGTTTGAGCCCTGATGTCCCTCTCCTTTCAGCTTATGTACTGCACTTATTAAACACTATTTTAGTGATTTCCACTATGAATTGTTTGATAACTATGGTCTTATCTCCAAAGATCAAAGCTCCTTTTGGTCAAAAACTGGATGTTGTATGTGTGCATGCATACTGAATTCCACCCACCAGAAGCATTATGTTGTGAGGTGTGTGCTAAATAATAGTTATAAATAAATAAATAAATAAACAAACAAACAAACAAGAAGGAAAGAAAGAAAGAAAGAAAGAGGAAGAAAGAAAAAAAGACATCACTGACAGATCAAACAGATCAAACAAATATTTGACTTGGGACCAGCCACTTAAGCATTCAGCTTCAGTTCCTTTCTCCATAAACAGGAACAGAAGACCCATTCTCTGTCCTCCTTAACATGTTGTGAAGACTAAATAAGACATACTGCCTTTGATTTTGGTGTCAAATCCGTGAATGAAATTGCTTCATGAGCTATAAATAAGTCTATGATGTGAGGTTTTGCTAGCATATTGGTACCCAGAACAGACTGAAGTAATGCATGATGAATCTTATTGTTCCCTGGACTTATACAGTATGTATAAAGTATGCATTCATATTGAACATGTTATATTGACCAATTGATATTATTAATATATACAAGAGTTTTTATTAAGGTGCAAGTCATTAATGGTACAATTAGTACAATTAGGCATATCACCCTGGACAAAAGACTTAGGCACCATTCTCTTAATAAGCTCCAACCCCCACTTCTTTAAGTACCATGAAGGCAGACTGGTGTGTATGATTAAGGAGCTTCATCCCATGAGAGAAGCAATCTCTTTACCAATCCTTCTCTAGACCCAGCTCAGTTTCATGCTTTTGCTCCTTAATTTCTACCTGACTGTGTTACCTACCAGCTATGTTACCTTTGGTAATTTATATTATGTATCAAAAATTCAGTTTCCTATTTCATAAGAAGCATATCATATAATTATAAAAATTATTTAACTCATAAATGAGCATATCAGTAAGATGGTAATGTTAGTTCAAAAAAGCATTTGAAGATTGCTTGCATATAGTCATTAAAAAATAATGAGGTTAGTAATAATAATGTATCAGTAGTAACTCAGCAATTATAAAAAATGCACCACTTAATGTAAAATGTTAATAATTGGGGAACTGGGGTAGGGGGGAGGCAGAATAAAGTTTAAGTAAGAATGTGAAGTTAGTTATAAACCTTGTTAAGTTCTACACAGCATTAAGTTCATATCCTTGGGGTTATGTATTGTAGCAACACTTAAATCATTTGCATCTCTATTAGACAAAAATCAACAAGTTAACATATCACTTTTTGATCAAATAGCAAAGACAAACTCAATTATATTCTCATAGAAATAAATAATCTTGGGTGGCGTATTAAATAGTACCCCCGTACTATTACTAGAAGGACATGCCCATGCCCTTTGCATTATTTTTAACTTTTAGGTAAGTTTTTCTTTCCCTCATCCTTCTCCTCCTCTTCCTTCTCCTCCTCTTCATTATTATATTATTGTTATCATTCCTTTCCTTCTTGGCCTTTATATTTCCAACATATTGTACCTCAGCCATGAATCCTGACTCAGATTTTCAGCTTTCTTCATATTCATGGATGCTCCCCAGCCTGGTGCTGAAATGGACCATACCTTGGTTTATGCTCTTGGCATTGACATCCAAGGAATACTTCTCAGTTTCCAATTCTTTGCTGGCCTAGTGCCTACCTTAAATATGACACGGGGTCTGGAAAACTGCTAAGCCAGTGCCTCAAAAGAGGGACAAGAGACTGCAAGGCCAAGAATTCAAAGAAATGTAAAGAGCATGAGTCTAATAACTTTAGTTCCTGCCCTGCGTCTATGGTTACCTGCATTTCTCCTTGCTCAATGAAACCAGAGATTCAAAGTATAAAGCAAATGTAGCTGGACCTGAAATAAGTTGGTTAACCAACTTACTCAGTGCTAAGTACATAAAATTCTTGGGAAAAGTCTGTGGGAAAGACAAAAATAACATTGGACATTTAATAAAAGATGAAATAGCCATGACAGACTAAAAGCATCCTGGACTGCCTGAACAGAAAGAGAAAATACCTGAGTTCTAGACTCTATCACACAGTTAGCAAGTTAAAAGATATAGCTTTGAATGCAAACAGAAGTTTGTGTTCTGATTCTCCCAACTATTACATACTAAGCTTGAACAAGTTGCGTAACTTCTCCTGGTCTGTTTTCTTATAAGTAAAATGGGGCCCATAAAAGTACCTAGCATTAAATATGCTGATGAGGTAAAGCCTTTCTTTGAGAGATAATAAACACTCAAATCATGTCAACATAGTTTTGGTTAACAAGTTAGATCTTTAAAGGCTTTTCACTCTCTCTGAGCCTCACTACTCTCATCTATTTAACAAAGATAATAATACTCTCTTGACTGCCATTCAAAGGTCATATGAAGATCAAATGTCCTGTGTTCCTCATAAGATTTCAGTCTTAAATAAGGATTTGAGGATGTTGTGGTGTCATTACACAATTGAGCTAATATCTTACAGTAGCATTTTATTTCACATAAACATGAAAATCTTTGAGAATAGATGCATGTAAATATTACATCAATCATAAAATAAAATGAGAAATTAATAGGATTTTTAACATCCAGTGTCCTTTAAAGCTATGGCAACCCTCCCTACTTCCTCAATTTCCCCAAAGAGGAGAGATTTTTTCTCTCTTACCTTTTAAGAATACATGTGTAGGAGAATTTGAGAGACAATAATTTATTGAAAGCAGTTGAGTATTTGGCAGACATAAATGTTCCTAGATGCAGTATCAGAAAGCAAAGAAGGAGATATGGCTAAATATTATGGGCAAAAATAAGTCAATTTTTTTCCACGACTTATGGGAACTACAAATGACAACAACCTTGGAGGCAAGCGGAGGCCTAATCGCTTATAGAAGTGCTGAGATTTGAGGAATCTCAAATAGATTGGGATAGGCTATGAAAAGGAAATTCATCTTAAAAGTTCAAAGGATTAAAGAGCAAAGCAAAACAAAACAAAAAAACCTTTGACTTTCTGTGATAATTACTAGAGCCCCAAGCATACTAGGGCTAGTGAACTTTTCAGACACTTAACCATGAGAGTTGTACTGTTTGTCTGTTTTCTCCTCAGACATGTGGTAATACCTTGATGGCTTATGATACTATAAACAGGGTTTTAAGGCCATATGCTGCAGGGTCAAACATGATATTAGTATGTGGCTTGCTTTGGCATCTCCGCTAGACTCTAAGATTTGCCTTGGGTAATATCACCAATATATTCCTTTCCCAATCAGCTCTCACTCCAGTTACCTAATTCTCTTTTACATCCAGACTAATCATTCAGCAACAAATCACCATGCTATCTATCTATCTTAAATGGAGCAGGGTGCCTCCAGGGCAGAAATTCTCAAAGTCTCAGAAAATGCACACAAACATTGGAGCAGCAAAACTCAGATTCACACTGAAAAGATTTCAAGAGTACTAAAGGATATCGCATTAGACTATATGTTCATTCCGTGTGTATATTATATGTGAATGTATGTGAGTACATTCCATATTGTATATTACAGATGCTATACCAAGTAAAATAAGACGTCCAAGGAGAATAGATCAATTTAACTGATTTGAAAAGAAATACATTTTGTGTTCCCTATAATGCACCAGTCTTTCCACCCATTACTCACAAGACATTATTTTCAGACCTTTCACAGCCTAGGGCTTACGTACTCTTATGGACAATTCCAGGTTGTCACAGTTTTTCTTAGAGAAAAAATACTTTGATTGTTATGAAACTTTAATTTGTTATACATTTGATTGTATTAATCATCCAGGAGAAATCCAGTCAATGTCAAAGTTAGCTAGAACATTTAAAATGTTGAGATCAACTCCATACACCTTTTACCTTACGATTATCTGATTAACCAAAACCAGACTCTCCACTGTTAGAACTTCTGAGAAGAAAAAAACAAATAAATAAATAAAAATTAAAGATCAGAGACCACAGTTTTAAATTTATTTATTTTTAATTTTTTTTAACATTTATTTATTTTTGAGACAGGGAGAGACAGAGCATGAACAAGGGAGGGTCAGAGAGAGGGAGACACAGAATCTGAAACTGGCTCCAGGCTCTGAGCTGTCAGCACAGAGTCGACGTGGGGCTCGAACTCACAGACAGCGAGATCATGACCTGAGCCGAAGTCGGCCGCTTAACCGACTGAGCCACCCAGGCGCCCGAGACCACAGTTTTAAGAACAGGATAAGCCATAATTGAGAAAATTTATCTTAAGTAATCTTTCATTTTTCCTTCTACCTACCTATTGTGAAAGGCTCTTTTCCCCTTATAGATTTTTTTATTATTATTATTATTATTTTTTTATTCTCAAGTTAGTTAACATACAGTATAGTCTTGGTTTCAGGAGTAGAACCCAGTGATTCATCTCTTACATATGATACCCAGTGCTCATCCTGAAAAGTGCCCTCCTTAATGCCTGTCACCCATTTAACCGCGCCCCACTCCCATCAACCCTCAGTTTGTTCTCTGTGTTTAACAGTCTCTTATGGTTTGCCTCCCTCTCTCTTTTTATCTTATTTTTCCTTCCCTTCCCCTATGTTCATCTGTTAAGTTTCTCAAATTCTAATATGAGTGAAATCATGATATTTATCTTTTGCTTACTGACTTATTTTGCTTAGCATAATGCCCTCCAGTTCCATCCACATTGTTGTTAATGGCAAGATTTCATTTTTTTTCATCACTGAGTATTACTGAGTATTACTCTATTGTGTATATATATATATATATATATGTATATATATATACTCTATTGTAGAGTATATATATATATTATATATAATATATATATATATATATATATAATATATATATATACACACCACATCTTCTGTATCCATACATCAGTTGATGGACATTTGGCATCATTCCATAATTTGACTATTGTTGATAGTGCTGCTATAAACATTGGGGTGACTGTGCCCCTTCAAGTCAGTATTTTAGTATCCTTTGGATAAAAACCTGGTAGTGAAATTGCTGGATTGTAGGGTAGTTCTATTTTTAATTTTTTGAGGATCCTCCACACTGTTTTCCAGAGTGGCTGCACCAGTTTGCATTCCCACCAACAGTGCAATTGTCCCCTTATTGATATTGATGTTCATGAAAGTTCACACTATTATTGGTAATATGTATTTCACCTTCACTCCTGAAAGATATTTCCACTGCATATCTAACTCTTTTTTTTTTTTTGCATATCTAATCCTTGATTAACTGTTCTTTTCTTTCAGCACTACAAAAATGTTGTTTCACTATCTTCTAGCTTTCATGTTATTTGATTAGAAATTCACAGTAATTGGAATTGTTATTTCCCTACAGATAATGTGTCATTTTTGTCTACCACTTTCAAGGTTTTTTTTTTTTTTTTCCTTTAGTTTTGGTTTTTAAACACTGATTATAATATTTCTGGGCATAGTTTACTTTCATTTTCACCTATTTGGAGTTAACTGAACTTTTTGAATCTGTAACTTTGTGTCTTTCATCCAATTTGAGTAGTTTTCTTTTTTTTTTTTATAAAGTTTATTTATTTTTGAGACAGAGAGAGACAGAGCATGAATGGGGGAGGGTCAGAGAGAGAAAGACACAGAATCTGAAGCAGGCTCCAGGCTTCAAGCTGTCAGCACAGAGCCCAATACAGGGCTCAAACTCATGGACCATAAGATCATGATCTGAGCTGAAGTTGGATGCTTAACTGACTCACCCACCCAGGCACCCCAATTTTGAGTAGTTTTCAGCTATTATTTCATCAAAAAATTTTCTGCACCAATTTCTTTCCCTTCTCCTTTTGGGACTCCAGTCACCTGATTATTAGGCCTTTTGCTATTATTTTATAGGTCTCTGAGTCTGCTCATTTTTATTCAGTCTTCTTTCTCTGTTTTTCAGAGTGGATAATTTTATACTGATCTATGTTCAAGTTAATTTATTTTTATTTCCACTCTCTATTGAGCTCATCAGATGAATTTTTAAACTTCTATTATTGGGGGTGCCTGGGTGGCTCAGTCGGTTGAGCGTCTGGCTTCAGCTCAGGTCATGATCTCACCGTTCATGAGTTGGAGCCCCATGTCGGGCTCTGTGCTGACAGCTCGGAGCCTGGAGCCTGCTTCAGATTCTGTGTCCCCCTCTCTCTCTGCCCCACTCCTGCTTGTGCTCTGTCCTCTCTCTGTCTTTCAAAACTGAATAAACATAAAAAAAATAAAAAAAATAAACTTATATTATTGTATTCCTCAGTTATAAAATTTCTATTTAGTACTTTTCTGTAGTTTCAATTTATCTGCTGAAAACTATCTTTCTATTCACTTTAAGCATATTTACCTTCACCTTACTAAGTATATTTGTAATAGCTACTTGAATGCCTTTGTGTGGTGATTCTAATACATGGATCATCTCAGTGTTGGCATGTAACAAATGATTGTTTCTTAAAATTAAGTCACATGTTCCTGTTATTTCAGTATGCCAAACGATTTTGATAGCACTTTGATCATTTTAAATGTAATGTATAGATTCTGAGTCCGGCTAAAATGTTATATCCCTGTTATATCTCCTTTTAGTGTACTAGGGTATTCCCCCCCCCCCCACCTTTTTATAGAGTTTTTAGTTGTAATCTGCAAGGGAAACATACTTTATTGGCTAACTCAGGCTTTGTCAGAACTGGAAACCAGTGGTATTTAAAAACAAAATTTTATGATAAGATTCTAATATATCAGTCATCTATTTGCCTGTGAAATGTTGAGAATTAAATGTAGATCTTTATCTAAAAGCCTTTGTGATTGATCAGCGGAGGACAGAGAGGAGGAGGAGAAAATTCATTTGATTCATAGAATTCCAGACATCTGTGTTTGTATATCTAATTAAAGATTGTATTTTCCATCTCAGGAATGATGGTTTGATGGAAATTTCTACAGGATAGCCATCTTTGAAGTGGGGAGAAATGTGATGCAATCAGGATCTAAGAGGCATTACCCAGGCTTTAGGGCATTATGAGAATACTAAATAGAATAGGTTTGACTAAGAGATTATATATAATCTTATTCTGGGGCCATGGGCCAGGAAGAGGACTCTGGGAAATGAGGTTGGGTACAGAGCAGTGTCACAGAACCCACAGGACTCTGGTCTCAGTAAGTTAAACTGTGAAGCTTCTGCTTTCCTGTGTCATGGGTTACATGTATTGCCATTTGGTTGGTAGAATTTTTTTTTTCAACTTGAATTCTATTTGAGGAGTTACTATCCCTGTTGAAGCCATGGTTCTACACCAGGGGGAATTGTGGTCCCTGCACACATTTGGCAATGTCCAGACACAACCGGCAAAATGGGAGAGGGGAGTGCTATTCACATGTAGTGGGTGGAGGCCAGGGATGCAGCTGAACATCTTCCAGTGCACAGGACAGTACTCCACAAAAATCTTATTTGTCCCAAAATGTCAATAATGTCCAGACTGAGAAACCTTTTGCTAGAGTGAGCAGCATTTAGTGCCTCTCTCATCTCCATAGATATAGCTGGAAGAGAACCAACAAAATAAAATAGGATGTGACTTTCTGGAAAAGACAAAACTATGGAGACAATAAAAAGATCAGTGATTGCCAGAGGTTGGCGAGGGAAAGATGAATAGGCAGAGCACAGAGGAATTTTAGGGCAATGAAAATACTCTGAACTATGTTTCAATGATGGATATATATCATTATACATTTGTCCAAACGCACAGAATACACAACACCAAGAGTGAATTCTAAGATAAACTATGGGCTTTCAGTGGTTATGATGTGTCAATGTAGGTTCATCCTTGGTAAAAAATGTACCATTTTGGTGAGTAATGCTGATAATATGAGAAGCTATGCATGTGTGGGAGCAGGAGGTATATGGGAAATATCTGTAGCTCCCTCTCAATTTTATCGTAAACCTAAAACTACTCTAAAAAATAAAGTCTTAAAAACAAAAAACAAAGTAGGTAAGCACATAACTTAGAATAAAGAGCTCAAATAAAAAGAAATAAGGGCACCATTCCCAGGAATTTGAAGCTGGAAGCCAGTACTTCACAGAATATATTGGAAAGAAATAAAGTTTCTGCAGATTTATAGTAATGAAGGTGGTAAATAAAGTGAACATTGAACACATGTAAAGGATAATCACAATTTTCTGCAAAAAAAAAAAATGAAGGCATTGTGATACAGAAGTGATATCCCATAACAAAAAGGTATAAAAACAAGTACCATGTAAGGCAGAAAAATCTGCATAATTTACCAATGCAAAGAGAGGACATAAGACCAGCCAGACCTATGTTAATTCTTTATGAGAAGGAAACTGATAGTATAGGTTATAGTTTATTGTACGTATATTATGTGTGCATCTCCATAGACTTCCACAGTTACTACTGTGGAAAATTAAAAATAGTTGCAAATTGTTTTACTATCTTTCCATTAATAAGTGGGCTCCATGTTACCACCACTTGAAATTTGGAGGGCTCTGTGATTACTTCATGAAGGAATATACTTTCTGGGCCGAGGTCTTAAGAGACTAATAGTCTCTACTTCCTGTATCTTGGAACACTTTCTGAGAGCCTAGAACAGCTATAAGTGAATCCTAATTTGCCCTGAAATGGCCATGCTAAAAAAGTCACATTTAGGTATTCCAATAGATAGCCTCAAATGAGCCTGGTCGTTCACTCCTCTCCACCAAGGTGGCAGACATGTGAATGAAGCCATCTTGGATCCTTTAGACCAACCTGTCTGTCATTTGACATCATGGAGCCACCTCTGTAGATACTACATGAAAAGATTTGTCCTGCTAAGCTCAGCCTCAATTCCTGATCTGTCACAGAATTTTGAGATATGATAAAATATTTGTTGTTTTAAGCTTTTAGGTTTGAGGTATCTGTTATGTAACAATAGATAAACAGAAAACTCTTTTTGTTATATTTATAAAATAGCATATCAAGCAACTCCTCTCTAGGTACTGATCTAGATAAATATGAAAATCGAGTGGACTCTGTGACCATGAGAAATCTTTTCACAGAGAAAGAAAACAGCAGGTAAGTATTTCACTTTATAGATTGTTTATTTCCACTGAGGTGACTGTAGGTTCCAGAACTGTAGCATGGCTTGTGGTAAGGGAAGTAGTTTTAACTTAGGGAAAAGAGTGAAAAACAGAGTGAAGTTCCCCCCAAGTATGGAAACACTGCCCACTTAAATCAATTTGAAGTTTGAATTCTTTGTGTCTTACGCAGATGAATTGGGGAAATTGCTAACTGCAAAGATAGTCTTTATTATTGTTTTTTTGTTAATCTGTTATTTCCACCTATGAACTTTGCTGGAGCTTGATATACCTTTGATTTTGATGCAAAAAAGAGAGACACAATAGGCAAACAAAAACCTGTCTTTTTAGACTTTCCAGTGCTTGTGACTTGTTCAAAGAGGATGGTGTTTTTCTAGGCTGTTTGTGCTGATGGGGAAATTGATTGTATTCCAAAGAGTCAAGAGAGAGAACCAATGCCAGGGTATGGGAGGTGAGGGATTGGGGCAGCCAGAGAAGGATAGTATGAGGTCACTGGGGATAATAGCTCTTCCCTGCTTTGGCCTATCCCTTGCAATAACCCCATGCCTGCAATATGTCCTTATTTTATCCACTAGAGATGTATAGAGCAAGTTTATTTTCTCTTCTTCCTATGAGGTATTCAGAATTATATTCTCTTTGAGTCTTCTCTCTCTAGGCAAAACATTCTCAGTCCTTGCATTATTCCTTATGTCCCATAACATCCCTATTATCACTTTAGTTTTCAAGTGTGAGGCTCAAACTGAACCAGCCAGTACACAACAGAACAACATTATCACTCTCCATTTTCTTGGCCACAATACATCATTTAATGCGGTGTAAAATGGGCTTTTTATTTAATAAGCACACTGTTAACCAATAATAAAAGGAAGTTACACTCTACCTTTCACTCTTTGTTATATTTTCCCCATCAGATATGCAGGAATCTGAAAAGATATCTCAGTAAGTAAGAACTTTGTTCTGAGGAGTGTTTTTGGAGGCCATTGTGGGGGAAAACATGCTTTGGACCATATTTAATCCTAGACACTCACTTTTGAGAAAAAGATCTAACTACTTCAAGCAGGAAAGTAGTTCTCTCCACTTCTGCTCCATGATTTTCATGTGAGCCAAAAAAAATGTAAAAGGAATGAACAAAAATAGAAGTAGCATTCAAGGCTGTCTAACATAACCATATCTAGTGACAAGCAAGTTTTTGTTTAGCATAGACTTAATTTTGTAGAAAAAGAAATGGAAGAGTGAATAAGTCAGCTTTAGTGGAATGTGTTCTTATAAACTCAAGCAAATCAGCATCCAGACAGAATGAGAACCTCTTGCCTTCATAGAATGGGCAGCTGATAGTAAAATGATATCTTATTTTTCCTGCCAAGTTTGGATCTGTTAAGCAGAGGGGAAAAGAAAATCACATTTATTCTTTATATATACATATACATGTACATGTACATATACATGTGCATACATATATGTATATGTATATGTATATGTATATATAATAAGTACATAAAAAAGCAGTAAGAAATTCTGTTGTCGCTACTTACACTCCTGGGCCAAAGATGGAATAAACATTTTTAAATGAAACTGTAAACTAACCTGGCTAAGAGAGGATGATTAGCAATTATTTAAAAGGCCCCAAAGGCTTTTTAACCAGCAGGAAAGCACAGAAGGCCAGTTCCTTGGTGTAAATGTGTGCATGAATGTACATTAACCGTTGGTGTGTACTAGCAATACTAAAAGATTGTATATTCTACCATCATGAATGAACTTACTTGCATAATTGTCTTCATGAAATCTTACTTCATCTATAGGCTGTCATATTCTAAGAACCTAATAGTCTATTATCTATGAAGAATAAATGTGTTTCCCTTTCTCAGTAGTCTTTATTATAATGTTTATAGCCACAGGAGACTGTAGGTCTCCCTTAAATGAATCCATCAGCATGGATTGACAGCAGAAACATTAGAATAGACAAAACATGGTCTCACTCATCGTATGGAATGATTATAACTTACATGTGGCAAATTTTTTTTTTGAAAAGTTTTAAGAACACTATTTTTTATTTTATTTTTTTATTTTGAGAGAGAAAGAACGCACAGGATGGGGGGTGGGCGGTGGCGAGGGGAGAGGCGAAAGGGTAGGGAGAGAGAGAGAATCTTAAGCACGCTCCACACCCAGCACAGAGCCTGACCCGTGACTCCATTTCATGAGCCTGAGATTATGACCTGAGCTGAAATCAAGAGTCAGAAGCTTAACCAACTGAGCCACCCAGGTGTCCCTACGTGTGGGAAACTTTTAAGGTTGGTCATTGAACATATGTATTAAAACTAAAAACTTTACATGGATATTGAGCCATTCAGTGTGGCCACACTTAATGACACCGTTATGTCATGAAACATTTTATGAGATTTAGTCATAAAATATTATAGACTCTTGTGAATACTGTCAAATATAGCAATTCTTTGGGAGTGGCCAAAGACCTTTGAAGCATATTTGAATAAATACAATGGCTATCAACTGAAGTGGTGATGCTTGGGGAGAAAAGACCTCCGGTAGAGACAATGAAGAACATTTTTCTATGTGACTGTAGCAGTTCAAGAGAGGTGTTCAAAACACTTGGAAAATGGTAACATCATCTGAATGTGGCCTGCTTTGGTGGACTAACAATTTACATGGCTACATTCTGAATTTTTCAAAAAAAAATTTCAAAAATATTTTTGAGCAACTTAATATATTCCAGACTCATAATTTCCAAAGTCTAATTCACATGTTTATATTAAAAAAAAAAAATGTAGTGCCAAATGCACAGACCTTAGGAATAGGAAGTGCATTAGCCTTACATTGAAGAAAATAGGAAAATAGTCTTAATGCTCAATGAATAAATCATTGCATTAAGGCGGTGGTGCCACGTTATGGATATCTGTACCATGCTTCTGTGTGATACAATGTTTTCACTTTGTTACCTGTAACATTACTTTGTTTCTTTTGTTCCTTTAAGTAACAAATGCCATAAGGTCTATATCTTCGGTAACTTGTTAACTTCATTGAAGTCAATGAATTTTCATAGATCATCTGCTTTCTTCCAGGCACTTTTATAGAGCATGTGCTATCAGCTAGAGATGAAGCAGTGAAGTATTTAGACAAGGTCTTGACCTCAGGAATATTAAATATTAGCGGTGGGATTCAGGCGACAGGCAAATGAATGCCACTGCGGTACATCATGAAAAGTGTGGTAAAAGAAATAACCATTATGTCATTAAAGAGAATAATGCTAGATACTAACCATTCATAGCTCTATGTATAATCAGGCGTGGACATGGATGTAGAATTCCTACACCTTGTTCTGGAGATATCCTCTTACTGGCAAGTTGTTCTCAGCAACAGGGTCAATGGGAAGTTGTGGGGTTTCTTGTAATCTTCCTTGAAGAATTAGGATATATTACTAAAAACTCATTAATTTCCTTTAATACGTTTCACTAACTTTTAATAACCTTTACTAACTTCTGATTGACATTCTTTGAATGAATGTACTTATCTATGTATTTATCCAAACTGTATCTGAATCCATTTTTCTTTGTTTTTTTATCAGATTCTGTAATCTGTGGAATGAAATGACCTCAAGTCCTCCAGCATCCTGAGAACATGAGTTTCCTTAATAGTTAAAGAAAACAAATGGACCCAATCCCTGAATAACTGTCCCAGGCAAGAAACTGAGTGTGCTGCTATACAGTGTCCTAATTCCCAAGGGGCCCTATGGGTCCTGGCTGTTTGTGCACTTATACTCTGAGCTCCAGCAACTAATGTCTTCTCCAGCTCCTAGTGTCTTTTCACACACTTCTCCTCATCTTTGTACTGTGTTTCCGAAAGTTTCCTAGTGTTGCAGGATTTTTTACCTCAATACCCAGGGTTTGTTGTCTTGCTGCTTCGAAGAATGAAGAGGTGCACACAAATAAAATGAACAGGCAAAAGATTATTAGAGTAGAAGATCAGAAAGGAAGAACAGTAGGAAAGTGGTCTTTACAGAGAGGGGACATTAGAAAGTGAATGCCCTAGGACTATAGTCAAGGGTCCTTGTTTTATAAGGTTCTGGTTGCTTGCCACACCCCCCCAATCCCTTCGCCCTTGTTCTTCTTGGGTTTTATCCTTATTGGCTTGATAGCTCTAGGTGCTGAGTCATCCATTCCTGATTGTCTCTGTTCCATTGTGTGAGAGATGGCCTATGGCGCCTGAGGGGATTTGCTGTGGTCAGACCCTCCCAAGGTTGTTCCAAAATCTGTTTTTCCCCACCCTGGGACCTCAGGCCCTATCTTTCCCTCTCTGCCTACTGAATCCTCTCTTTCCCTATCATACTAGAACTTATTGCTCTGTTTACCCCAAAGTAGAATACTGGTTTTATTCCTAAAGGAAGTACTAACCCAAAGCTGATACTGTTTATGATTAATAAACCGTGCTGGATACCTAAGAGGAAAATGAAGGGAAATTACATAGTAGCATAGTTGCATATCTGACATCATTAGTCCTAAACTCCATCTGCCTCACTTTATCATTTTTATAAGACCCTGTTTTTCTAAGGCTCCTTTCCTCAAAGCTTATAAAAACTCCTTAATACCTTTGGTTCTTTGTAGACTTAAGTTCCTTTTAAGGCAGATATTTCTGGTCTGTCCTCAAAATTCCAAGGGCATTTCCTGTTAGGTTAACCATGAGTTTATTATGCAGAACAGTTTACTTCCCTTTATGGTTCTTGACCAGAAAGTATAATAAATATTTTCCTCTGTAAAAGAGTAATTGTCTTCCTGATGTGAATTCTGTAGCTTCCTTAGAATATGAAAATGGAAGAAGTTAATTGATTTCATTATTTTAAATAGAAATGTTGGGGTGCCTGAGTGGCTCAGTCAGTTAAGCGTCCAACTTCGGCTCAGGTTATGATCTCGCGGTTCGTGAGTTCGAGCCCAGCATCAGGCTCCGTGCTCACAGCTCGGAGCCTAGAGCCTGCCTTGGATTCTGTGTCTCCCTCTCTCTCTGCTCCTCTCTGTCTTGCACTCTGTCTCTGTCTCTCTCAAAAATAAATAAACATTAAAAAAAAACTTTAAATAGAAATGTTGTCTTTCTGCTACATGCATGGTAATACTTCTTTGCTCTAGACACCTCTGCTCTAGACACTTCTATGGTCTTTTTTTTTTTTTTTTTTTTCCTCTAGTGCTTCAGACTGGGAACAAAGGTGAAAACACAAGAGATGACCAGAAAATAACCTAGAACATCTGGCAATCCCTGGGAGCACACCCTGGACACCCTGCTTGCCAAGGTGAAAAGGATAATTACAGATCAAGGTCAGATCAAGTAAATTCTGCCCTGGGGCCACAGATTGGAAAGTACAGGTAGAAATGGTAGGTACATTCAGAAAAGCCATCTATGATAAGAAAGCAACTTGCAGAAAATGGGTCAAAGCTTGGGCAAATGAGGTTTATAGGGACTATGGAAAGCACACTTCAGCATGATACACAATTGGTATCCCCTTACACATCATAGCTAAGTGCTCATCACAGCGTGAGTGGAATTGAAACATACCGTACTCGATACACCTGTTTATAGTGGGATAGTAAGTAACTACACCTCTCCAGGGAGGATCAGCACATCCAAGAATATCCAATAAACACAACACTAAGTTTTGAGTATGTTGGGACAAATGCAATCTCCAGTCCTGCTAGTTGGAGAGTGAGTAAGTAAGAGAGTCGGTCTTTCATGGATCTCGAGGAAGAATAGGGCTGGTTACAGAAGGTAAGATGTTCCCACTGAGCATCTCTGGAGGGCCTAGGACTGAGGCAAGATCCCACTTTGGTAAACACAATCCCCAAGACTTTTCTTTTGCCTGAAGAGCTTAATTGCTGCAGGCTGTTTTCATTCAATTGCCTCCAGGCCTCCTTATTATTCCCATCTACAATAGACTATCAGGGTACCTCAAACTGACTCTTAAGACTTCAAAGAATGCTTCATTGTCTATAGAATCAAAGCAAAGCTTTTAGAAAAATGGATATTTGGTTTGGGACATTTTAGGCAAAAAACTATGTAGATTCGTAAACATTTTTAATCTATTAAATTGCTGAAGAGCCTGATTTCTCCACTTTTTTGATCTGCAACTATTGTTAACAATGCTCCCAATTTCAGTTTCCTTATCTGTAAAATCGGGATAGCAACAGTATATAACTTAAAAGGCTCTTGTTGAAAATAAATAATGTAACATGTTTAAACTTATAGCCAGTTCAGTGCTGATATGTAGTCAATGTAGTTTGTAGTCAATAAATATTAGCTATCGTTATCATCATCATTATCATCATCAATATATTTTATCACTTTTACCAAGTTTATCTAATTTAAACTAGACATTCTTGGCCTTTCCCAGTGAACTCCTGGAAATCATAATTCATTCTACAATGACACAAGTACTCCAAATTAAACAGAATAGTAAAATATTTGCTTTGAATGGAACTATCCTTGTAAAACTCAAGGATATTAGGCAGCTATGAAGGTAGATTTTGAGCAGTAAGTAATATGCAGATTTAAATTGAACAAGATTTTTCAAGTAAAACTCAAGGGCAAATGTGGTTTTATCCTAGAAGGGGACCTAAAAAAGTAATTAAATGATTATCCAATAATAAAACTGGACTAGTAAAAAAGAAAATTGAGTCTATGAAGTCCAATAAAGGCAGCGTTAAAATGAACATCTTACAACCATGTGTGTGCTCCTTAAGATTATTCCTAATGTCTATTTAGAAAGCCAAGTCATCTTTATTTCTAAAACATACCGTTTAATATACTTAAGAATGTTATTATTTGCTAAAAACTTTACACAATTTTCCCCCATTTTCCACAATAAGAAATACAAGAAGAGAAAAATATAATTTTTCAACAAAGGAAATACAAGTAACAGGGAGGTCCATTGACAAACACAGGGTCACAGAGTTTGAGAAAGGCAAAATCTCAAGCTTCAAGGGTGGGACATTATTAGCCCTTGTCTTAATCCTTTAAGTCATGGTCTCTGCCTCTCTGAGTGATGATGATTTAAACTACACCAAAAGGGCTATAATTCAGGGAGGTTGTCCAAATGCTCTTGCTTCAAAAGCCCAGGGGACAAAGGGGAAATAATTTTTCTGAAATTGAGATATATCACACATCAGGGCTTCATGTCATTGTCCAATCATTTACTAGCTCTCATTTTTCTAGAGTTGGTAGTTTAAACTGGAAAAATCCAGGACATTCTATCAGAAGGAAAACTATGTTATTATACCTAGAAGAGCAGGCAAGATTGGCAGTGGTTGAGTTTAGAAGAGCACCTTCAAAAACTAAACAAAAACTATGCAACAACCAATCAAAGCAACACCGCCACCTATCATTTAACTCTTAGAAGTTCACTTCAGTTTTTCCTATTTGTTGTTGTATTGAGTGCCAAATATAGCCAAGTACTCTCCCAGCCCGGCCTTTTTGCATGTATTACCTCACTTACCCTTCACATTTCTCTTAAGAAAATACTCTTATTTACACTTTACATATGGAAAAATTGAGGCATGGAGAGGTTATTTGGTGCCCACGGTTACAAAAATCCCCTAAGATTGAATTGCCTATGGAAGGTATAATTTTTTTCTTAGCTACTTAATTATTATTCTCACATTCCTTCCCAAGGTTCAAAGAAAGGCAAGCATGTTTCAGGCAGGAAAGGCTATAAAGAAATTTTTACATAGCAACTCCATTATACCGTGTATGATATTTTATACACGATGTTGATGTATTAAAATGGTAAATAAACAGTGTCATGCTTCATTTTTATATTTTTATCATTTCTGTAGAAGTTTCTATTTTTGTACCACTGTGGAAAGGAAGCCAAGCATTGCTGGAAGAATGAAATTTTTCCTAGTACTAATGGCCAAGGACACAACATATCCTCAGACAAGACATTAGAATTATGAGGAGAGCCTTATGCAGGTAAGAGAGTGAACTGAGCCTCTTTGGGACTGGACTTTGATATTTGGATGATGAGATGTACACTTCCTCATGTTAGGCTAAATGTTATTCCCGCCCCTTCATCCTAATTTACCAAAGTGTTTCAGACACTGTTCTAGAAACTGGTAAATATGATCTTATTTGATATTCATAGTAACCTCAAGGACTATACCAGTCAGCCTAACCTGCGTGACACTGAGGTGGAAAATAACCCAAAACTTAGGGACATACAACAACAAAGGCTTTTTTTTTTTTAATTTTTTTTTTAACGTTTATTCATTATTGAGAGACAGAGAGACACAGAGCATGATCAGGGGAGGGGTAGAGAGAGGGGAGACACAGAATCTGAAGCAGGCCCCAGGCTCCGAGCTGTCAGCACAGAGCCCGACGCCAGGCTTGAACCCACGAACCGTGAGATCATGACCTGAGCCAAAGTCAGTCGCCCAACCGACTGAGCTGTGGGACCCAAGGAATTTAACAAAAATCCCCTACCCCTGGACAAGCAGAGCAAGACTAACTCCATTTTGTGCTACACCCCCCATCTCAGGTATAACCCCCACATGACCTACTTATTGCTTAAGACACTCCCCCACCCTAGTCAGGCCGCAGAGCACACCCTTACTGGAAACCGGCTCATATAGGAATACGGAACCCCTAACCGCCAAAGAATGTAAACCCCGCCTTTTGCCTGCCAAACTTGCGCGCCAATTCTGACCAGAGTGATAGGCTAGTTCAAACAGTTACTATAGGGTAAATTGTAATTCAATTGGCCACCTGCGTGTGGACTGACATGACTATGCAACTTTTTGTGTGTTACAATCTCATTGGCCACTAGCCCCTATAAAACTTCTATGCCTTTTAACCTAGGGGTCCAAGTCCTTGCTCCGCTGTGTCGGGTATACTTGGGCCCAAGCTCGAGCTTGCAAATAAACCCTCGTGCGTTTGCATCGGTATCGGCTCCTTGGTGGTCTCTCGGATTCGAAATCGGGGGCATTACAGAGCCACCCAGGCGCCCCGACGAAGGCTTACTTTTTATTCATGCTGCAGCTCTAATGCAGATCAGCTGTGGCTCTGCTCCACATTTTTGTTCCTTCCGGAATCTAGACTGAAAGAGCACCTTCTCGCTAAAAAGTTGCTGAGGAGAAAGAAACATGGAAGGGCATGCGTTGGCCCGTAAACGTTTGCTCTGACATGACATGCACTGCTTCTGCCCATGTTTTTTCTCGCAAATGACTCAGAGAGTCACTCCTTAATTCTATAGGGCAGGGGAGCATAATCCTCCTTCTGGGAGAAACAGAAAGAGAAAATGGAACAACCAGCCAACAGAAACACAATCTACAGCGCACTGTTGCTTACTAAGTACTCAGCTCCCCTCCTATATGCATAACACACCACTGTCCCTCAGGAGACAGCCTGAAACTCTTATCCGGTCACCAGCTGCTACCTGTGTCCAGGTGGGGCACAATTTTCTCACCACAGACCTAGCTGTTGCTTCTCTTGTGAACAAAACGATGTTATCCTTCCTCATATACCCAATATGCAATTATGGAACAGAAAGAGAGTAACTGCAAAAACACCTCCTGAATGAAAAGACGAAAACCATAAGGCACGTAGAAGCAACTGGCCCATAACAAGCTGGGAAGATATTACGAAGCAACCTTAACATAAAGATGACAAATATTCTTAATTAGGTCCTGAATCCATATTTTCACATTTTTATTTTTGTTAATAGCAGCCCCCAACGTCTCATACTAATTCCTCTATTAGTCCCATAGGCTGTATTTTGTTCTGGTAATACATTGTTTCAAAATCTTCAAAAATGGCTTATGGTACTGGATATGAAATGGGATTCCAAGTGGAATATTTGGCAAGTAGGATTGTGATCAACCACAACTAGAATATAGCACACATTGTTCTTAGGACAACGTGATGTCAGCTCAATGACGTTTTAACTACCTCATTCAAGGTTAGACACATCTGTCGGACCAAAATCTGTGTCCATTCCACTACATACTGCTTCAGCTACATGAATAAATATCAGAAGTTCAAAAGGTAGAAGCTCCTGAGAGTCCTCTAGAGTAAACTACAAGGTGGTGATGGGTACTTTTACCATGTTAGTTGGAATTATCTAGATTTATGTTACCGTTCCTTTTTTTCTTCTAGTTTTTGGTGATGTGTTGTTGGAGTGCTTTGGCCTTACCTGAGTTATACCTTCATGGAACTTCCATTTTCTTCACTTACCTATTTTTGTGCTAGAGCATTGAAGAAGGTACCACATCCTCCCCAATGGGAGGAGGCCAGAAGCACCAATCAGTGAGAGTTCACAAGGGTAAGGCTGGGAAAGTTTCAAACTCAAAGAACAACTACTCCTCCCTACCCGTAAGTTCCCATTTTAGTGTCAACTTTGGAGATCTGCGGGTTTATTGCCATTTAGGAAGGCTGTGGCGTTGCCAGGAAGGCATCAAAGGAAAACCTCCTCCGTCACCCTTTTCTCTGGGGCCAGCTCTGATAGTCACTCAAAGGTTTTTCGCTCATTCATCTCCTCCCCAACACCAGAGGCTCTCTTTTGAACAACTTAATCATCAACAGAAAATTATATCACTAGTTAAGTGGGCCTCTAGCCAAACCTAATTGGTCTGTGGGAAGCAAATGGCAAAGTTGGACAAAGACAACCTGGACTGCTCCTGTTTGTCAGCAAGGTTGTTTTCAAACAGTAACTAGAGTGAATGCTTCAGCTGCAGCTTACACTGAGGCTGATGCCAGCATGTGGCACGAGGCAAATGGAGCCAGCTTTCCTGAGAGCTCCTTGCAATGGCTGGATTCCATCTCCCAGTTCACAGCTCACTCCCCTCAGCACCAGTCTGACGTTTTCCTAGGACTTTACACCTGCCTCTCACTTTGATAGTGTTTTCAAATCTAGAAATGCTTCCAAATCATTGTTTCCGTCTGAAACAAGAATGTGCCCTTAGTAAACCTAAGTACTTTTATTTGTATTCAGAAGAACAGGGACAAGTCATGAACAAACGACCCCTGAGCCCCACATGAAAGGTTCTTTCATGAGAGAAGAATCAAGATTTTAGCCACAGAAGACCAGATCTCAGATAAAAGGTGCAGGACTCCCTGCACGGTTACTCCCGCTTGCCACCCTTGAACCTAATAGAGTAAATTAGTTAGATGCTCTTGTTTGCTGCTTTGTGTGTTTTGAAATTATTTATAGACCTACAAGCCCAGCGTAAAAAGTCTTTGCTATGATGATGTTTGTGCCCCCTGAAACAAATGTTATATTTTTATGGCTTGTTTCATTCCTCTGTACTGGAAAACTATCTGCTAAAGATGAGTTCGCGCTATGCCTCCAAAGAAAAAAAAAACAAAACAAAACACCTCTTGTCCCAAGAAGAGAATATAAATTGATGCCAGGACACCGAAAACTTGTAACTGGAAAACTCGAAATATTATTGGGGAGCCAAGATAACCATCAAAAGGAAACCAGAACAATAGTGACAGAACACACACGTTTTAACCCTGTGAGCATGACTTCTGTTGGCAACTAGAGACTCAGCAGGCAGCTGGAGTCTGGGGTGGGGTGGGGCGGGGCCCGGCATCTCTGCCGAAGAGGCTGCAACAGCGGTCAGCGTGGAGTACTGGAGTCAGGCCTTGGGTTTTGCCTGGGTGGCATCGATAACTCTGTTCTAGCCTCATCAGAGTGAGCTGGGAACACACTTACTGAAGGTGCAGTTCTTGATTTCTGTGCTTGAGCAGGACATTTGGTGTACAGTCGAATACAAATTGAACTAAGTTGAACTAGTTGAACTAACAGTTCTTACAAATTGAACTAAGTTGGGGGAGGTGAGGAAGGGGTACCACAAAATCTAGGTCAGCAGTGCTCTAGTGTTTATGTGCATCAGAACCAACAGTTTGTGAAACAGTGAAGATCCCTGAAAACACCAAGAAGTTTCTTTTTGGTCAGTCTGGGGTGGCACCAAGATTCTGCATTTTTAACAAGTATTACAAGTGATTCTGAAGTAAAGAGTCTAGCCTCCAGATGGATTCATACTGATTCTGGATATTAAAGGTGATGCTGGGGCGCCTGGGTGGCTCAGTCAGTTAAGTGTCTGACTTTGGCTCAGGTCATGATCTCACAGTTTGTGAGTTTGAGCCCCACATTGGATTCTGTGCTGACAACTTGCAGCCTGAAGCCTACTTCCAACTCTCTGTCCCCTTCTCTCTCTGCCCCTCTCCTGCTTGTGCTCTCTCTCTCTCTCCCAAAAATAAATAAACATTAAAAAAAAAAAAAGTGATGCTACTCTCCACCTGGATTAAAACCAAGAGTGTAGAATTTGGAGAAAAGGTAGGGAAGTCAAAGCAGGTCATGGAACAGGAGGAGGGCAGAAGATGTAACTTAATGTTCAAAGCAGGTAATTGGAAATTTGGAGGCAATCACAAGACAATAATTAGAGCAGGTGAGCAGGCTTTCCGGTTAAAGCAGGTTGGTGTTATTAGGGTCTCTTAGGTTAAATGTATTGGGGAGGTGATTGTATTGAAAACAGGGATTCAAAATGCAGCTGGCCATGTTAAGATCACTTGGAGACTTTAAAACACTGAGCCTTGGGGCACTTGGATGGCTCAGTGGGTTAAGCTAGTTCATGAGTTGAAGCCCCATGTCAGGCTCTGCAGTGACAGTGCAGAGCCTGCTTGAGACTCTCTCTCTGCCTCTCCCCTACTCGCACTCTCTCTCTCTGTCTCAAAATAAATAAATAACCTTAAAAACAAACAAACAAACAAACAAACAAATGCTGTGCTGAGTCTTGTCTGCAGAGGTTCTGATTTAATGGGTTGGAAGTGTGTCCTGGGCCGGGGGTAGGGGGATCTTCAGATGATTTTCATGTGTCACAAGCTCTGTTTAGAGGATCAGCAAGAACACGGGCACCTTCATTACATAATCTTGACCAGCCCTTCTCCAACATTAATGTGCATACAGCTCAGCTGGGGATATTGCTCACATGCTGATTCTGATTCAGCCAGCCTGAGTGGGCCTGAGATACTTCATGCCTCACTGCTCCCAGGTGATACCCATGCTGCTGGCCCATGGACAACACAGTGAGTAGCAAGGATAGGGAAGGCTGCAGCCTCTTGCTCTACTGGGGTGAGAATTTGCTAGAAATTCAGTTCTCAGCTTTTCACCCTAGACTTACCAGATCAGAAGCCTTGGGGGCAGTGCTGTGTTTGAGTGAGCCCTGCAAGTGTTTCTGCCACATGCCCAAGTTTGAGAAGCTCTGCTCTGTTCCATAACATAACCATCTGTCACTACTTAACCTGGCCAAGCTGGGTCACCAACACTTCATTTTCTATGACTAGACCTTCCCAGTGGGGCGTGTGGGATTTACAAAGGGAAGGTTTGGGTTCTCTTGCTCCATTCTGACAATTAAAGGGGCATTATTCTCACATGACCCCCAAATGGTAATGAATCCAGTGCACAGCTGTTTCAGCACTGAGCCTCATTGGCTCCATAAAATGAGAGGCTGAAGGCACTCTTCAGGTTCATCTCTGCCTCTGATAGCCTGTGATCCCAGCACTTTACAACTAGAGAGGTTGTGATGGTTTTTGTGCCTTCCTCCCTGGACTCCACAAAGACCATCCCATGCTGTATTGTTCCTATTGTTACACCCCTTTTTAAGAAAGGAATCGGAGGAGTGAGGGCATTAGCAAGCCTCAAATGCTGGGCAGCAGTCATGTAGCTCATGCAACGTCAGTAACCTCTAGCAGCTGGGCCAGCTCACAGAACATGGAGGTGCAGAGACGGAAGTGTGCTTGGGAAGCTCGGATTTGCAGCAGGGCCTTGAATGGCAGGAAGCACCCTGAAACTTACTGGGACTAATGCAGGTGAGTCCCCCGAAGTTGCCTTTGGATCCTCATCCTTTTTTTCACACTATGGGCCATCTTTCGTCCAGTAGTGTTAAAATCCGAGAGCATGGGATCCACACGGCCCATCTTGGTTTGCCAGGGACGGTCCCATTTTAGCACTGAAAAATCCCACAACCGGGCAAACACCTCAGTCCCTAGGAAAAAGCCTGTTTGGCTACCCTAGATCACAGGTTTTTTTTAATGTCAGCACAATTGACATTTTGGTCTGATAATTCTTTGTTGTAAGGGTCTGTGTATTATACAATGGTTAGTAGCATTCCTGAACTCTATCCACTAGTTAGGATTCCTCCATTTGTAAAATGTTTCCTGACATTACCAAATATCCCCTGGGGGCATAATCATCCCTAATGGAGAGCCACTGTCCTAGATAAAAGTAACTGTGTAATCTGAAACCTCTGGCAAGCACTTCTTGAATTCTGATGTGCATAAAAATTACTTGGGGTTTTGGGGTGCCTGGCTAACTCCTCAGTAGAGTTTAAGATTCTTTGATCTCAGGGTTGTGAGTTTGAGCCCCATGTTAGGTGTAGAGATTGCATAAAATTTTTTTAAAATCTTAAAAAAAAAATAATTACTTGGGGTTTGGGATGGACGTTTCTCCAAAGAATACATACAAATGGCCAGAAAATTCATGAGAGGGCACTCCACATTATCAGTAATTAGGAACATGCAAATGAAAACCAAAATGAGGTACCACTACACATGCTCTAGAATAGAAAAACCAAAAAAGGACAGACATAAATTATAAGCGTTGCCAAGGATATAGAGCAATTGGAACACTTGCCATTGCCGGTGAGATTGTGAGCCAACGTAGCCGCTTTGAAAAGCAATTTGGGATGTCCTCAAAATGTTACAGAGGTTTCATATGACCCAGCAATGTTACTCCTAGGTATATACCCAAGAGAATTAAAAACCTATGTCCAGACAAAACACTATACGCTAGTGTTCACAGCAGCGGGATTCACAATAGCCAAAAGGTAGAAAAATTCTAATGTCCATAAACTGATGAATGGATAAACAAATGCGGTACATCCATACAATGGAATGCAATGTAGCGATAAAGAGAGTGAAGTACTGGTGCATAGTGCAACATGCATAAATCTTCAAAACATTTTACTAAGAGATGGAAACCACACACAGAAAACCTTGATTATGTTGTTTGATTTATACTAAATGCCTAGTATAAGCAAATTCATAGAAACAGGAAGTAAATCTGTGGCTGCCAGGGTCTAAGAATGAACGAGGGGGAACGGTGTGTGACTGTTAATGGGTATGAGGCTTCTTCTGAAGGGGGTAAAAGTGTCCTACAGCTAGATAGTGGTGACGTTCATGCACTTTTGTAAATATACTAAAACCACTGAGTTGTTATTTTGAATGGGTGAATTTTTATGGCATGTGAATTTTACCGCAATAAAGCTGTTACTAAAAAAAAAAAAAAAAAAAAAAAAAAGCTACTTAAGGATCTTAGTAAAGTGTTCTGATTCAGTAAGTCTGGAGTGGGGCCTAATTTTTCTGTGGAATCATGCATGGAGAAACAAATCCCTAGACCAGGAGTTCCCTATGTTCCCTAACCAGAAGCATCAGAATTACCTATGAGTTTCGTCAGAAAAAACAAATTCTCAGACTTCACCCCAAACCCGCTGATTCGGAAACTGTAGGGGCAGGGCCTAGCAATGTTTTAGCAGATCCTTTAGGTCATTCTGATGTTTGGGAACCACTGCTCACACTGTCCTCACCCTGATCATTGCATGCAAACCTGCTTCAGATAAACATTTAATTTTTACTGAGAAAATAATTTAAGTCATTAAATTGTAATATAAGTCCTAAAACTATATTTGTTTTTCTTTCCAAGATTTTACAAGTTAGTTAACATACAGTGTAGAATTTGTTTCAGGAGTTGAATTTAGTGATTCATCACTTACGTACAACACCCAGTGCTCATCCCCATAAGTGCCTTCCTTAATATCCATCACCCACCCATTTAGCCCATCCTCCCACCCACCTCTCTCCTCCAGCAACCCTGTTTGTTCTCTACAGTTAAGCGTCTCTTTGCCTCCTTCTCTGTTTTTATCTTATTTTATTTTAACTTCCCTTCCAAGCCTTATTACTTTAAAGATATAAGACTCATAGGTAAAGAAACTTCCATATAAAGATATTTTATCCTTGCATTTTGGGGACCCCAGATTGGCCCCATTAGATTGTGTTTATTGTATACTGTAAGATTGCATTAAAAGCTAAAATTACCTTGCTTCAAAAGTGTTAAGTGAAAAAGTACACAGGACTCATTTGCATATTCTAACATCAAACATATGATAACCACCAACAATATGCAGCTTGGTGTGAAGGGGGAGAAGGAAATACATAGAGAAGGAATGAAGAAAGAGAAAAGTGGAGTTGTAGAGAGAAATGAGAGACTGGGATACAGTCTTTCCCTGGGATGCATTCCCAGCTCTAGAATCAGTGGACTGGAGAGTCTTATCTGTTGGTCATATCATCTTTTATGTTTATAGTGGCTCAGAACCTGACTGTTCCTTTCATGGGAGGAAAAGAGTGCCTATTTTTAGTGCTTCTACAGTGTTAGTTTCATTACAAAACAAAACACTGTGTTTGTATGTTTTCAGTCTGTTTCCTAGGGAAGATTGGAACTGTGATACAAAGACCTAAATCCTTGGGGATTCAATTCCACAGAGCCTAATACATCTGGAAGTTCAAAAGCAGTCATCCACACACCTAAGGGCCCTCACTTAGCGAACTGTAAGTTTGAAACCTACACTTCATTAAGTCATCCTAAGTTCTTTATTCACTAAAGAGGCTTCTCCTGGTCTGAAGAGTGAATGTACTCCCCTGCATCACTAATTTATTTCAGAGCAGGGCTTTAGCTTTGGGAAGACATAGCCCCTTCTCAGCTGATGGTTCACTGACAACCCCACAAATAGGATAGAACTTCATAATGTCCAGCCCCTGGCATCCTGGTCTCCTGGCTCTCTGTGGAGAGCCACAATGGGATTCGTAGTTTCCCCTTCATCGAAATACAAACCTCATTCTTTAACTCATGCAAAGTATTTGTGCACAGTTATGGTAAGTAGTGGTTTAGTGCCAAGCCATGTTTTCCTTAGAACCATCTCTGAGAGAAGATTCACACACCCTAGAGTGGACCAGTTCACTTCCCAGGCAAATGCTTTTTTAAATTTTTTTTTTTTAATGTTTATTTGTTTTTGAGAGAGAGAGACCGACCATAAGTGGAGGAGGGGCAGAGAGAGGGAGAGGGAGACACAGATTGTGAAGCAGGCTCCAGGCTCTGCTGTCAGCAAGAGCCCGATGTGGGGCTCAAACTCACGAACCATGAGATCACAACCTGAGCTGAAGTCAGACACTCAACCGACCAAGCCACCCAGACACCCCAAATGCTTTATTGTCTAATGAATTGACCTAATTTAAGTACAAATATTGGATTGTCTAATAGAAGAAATGTAATTCTTCTTGTTTTCCATGAGGCATCCATCTCCTTCTTTAGACTGTGGCTAAGTACCACCTCCTTTAAAAACTATACCAAATTTAACTTCGCAATTATCTAAAATGCATCGCCACTATATAACTCAAAACATTCCCATGATTATTGTATTTTTATAGTTTTATTCAGTGTGTGATATTTATATTGTAAAATCATTAACATAATATCTTACAACTCCTGATATGCCTCCACCATAAACTTACCTCCATCTTAATGTTTGATGCCATCATATACCCAGGTACTAAAGCTTAAAACCTGGGGACCATTTTTTTGGCTCTTCCCTTTACATCATCCAAAACCTCAGCAAGTTCTATTACTTCTACTTCCAAATATATTTTGGATCTGTCCCTTCTCATGTTTCTATGGCCAACATCACCACCTATTCTAAACCACTACCATTTTTTTGCCTGGATATCTTCAATGGCCCGCTTCATGATGCTCCTGCTTTTGTCCCCTTTGTAGTTCATCCTCTACACAAACAGTGGAGTGAGCTTTTAAAAATGTTTATCAGACAAACTTCCCCAATTGAAAACTCTTCTATGACTTCCCATTGTACTCAGAGTAAAATTCAAAATCTTTACTGTGACCTGTAAGATACCAGAAGAGTTGTCTATGACCACTAGTTTGCTTCTAATTATGGGTCCAAAGGCTACATAAGCCTTCTTTTCTGTTCACAAAACAAGTGCTGCCTGTGCAAAGCCTTTACCTTTAGTGTCCCATCTCCATAAAATATCATTCCTATAGTTCACACTGGCTTCTCATCCTTCAGGGCTCCCCCTAAAAGTCACTTCTTCAGAGAGATAGTCCATGTCCAATTAGCAATTAGGTGTTCTCTATAACACCTCACAGTTTATTTTTCTTTTTCACTCTGTAGATGTTTTAAGTATTTATTTGTTTACTTGTTTATATCAAATTTCCTGTCCTTAATACATGCTCTACAAGGGAAGAAACTCGTCAGTATATTTCACTGTTTTATCCTCAGTGATTAGTATAAATCGGTTTCATAAAATAAGCTCTCAATAAATATGTATTTAATAAATGAATCAACATATATTTTTGTTCCACATATGCTCGTAAAGAATAGGAACTGGCTTATTATTCAGCACTCGAAGGGTACATATAGTGCCACTCATATAAAAATACATGCTAATTAATGAACTGACGTAAGGATCTCTCACTGAAGTTGTCTGGGCGAAACATAAGGCCTAATTTTCAAAGCTCACTCCATTTCTTTGCTCTGCTGTTCCTTTTTTTTTTTTTTTTTTGAAAATCATTGCAAGTATATGTTTTCTGCTGTTACAAAATGGCTTACAATGTAGTTTGAGAAATGAAGAACTACCTTATCTAAATCCTTCTTAATCTTCCTATGTGGTTAAAATGAAGTAAGTATTATTAATATCCTACACTTGAAGAAGGGATTAAGAAACTATTTATTGGGGGCGCCTGGGTGGCTCAGTCAGTTAAGCATCTGACTTCAGCTTAGGTCATGATCTCGCAGTTTGTGAGTTCAAGCCCCACATCGGGTTCTGTGCCTACAGCTGGAGCCTGGAGCCTGCTTCAAATTCTGTGTCTTCCTCTCTCTCTGACCCTCCCCTCCCCTCCCCTGCTCTCTCTCTCTCTCTCTCTCTCTCTCTTGCTCTCAAAAATAAATAAACATTAAAAATTTTTAAAAAAGAACCTGTTTATTAGATGTAGTAGGTAAAAATATAATAAAATCACCAATTTCTTTTTTCTCTCACCCTTGATCAGAAGGTATGAGGCTCAAAAGAGACATTCTTTCTCAGGCTGACCACAGTCAGCTTTATGTGCAATGACAGCAATTACGCCTGGACCCTACTTAAGTGCTTTGTGCATTTATAGAAAGCATATTGTAAGAGTGTGAATTTGATTCCACAGCAGAGCAGAAGGGACATGGCCTTTGGCAGCACTCTCCCACCATCCACCACTCCTACCTCCACCCCACGCATTAATATTCCTGAGCATCAAAGACTGACCCACTCTTTACCCACCCTTCCTCATTAGGAGTGAGGGCATACCTCTTCCTGACATATTTCACTGTATCAGAGGAGTCTAAGACCCTATCCGAGGAGTCAGGGAAGGGGTATCTTTCCTATTAGTTCATCTGTCCTAATTTACTTTGTAAGATACAATTTGACTACTTACAGAATTTAAAACCTTCTCTGACACAATTGAATTATCTAACACATTTCTCTCAGATTTATAATAAGTTTTGAGCAAAAACATACTTGCTATCTAAGACCCAAACAAACTGTGGTAGGCAGCTTCTGACCTGGCTCCAATGATTCCCTACCTCCTGGCATTCCCACCCCTGTGTAATCACTTCCATGGAGTGTGAGTTGGACCTAGTGGCTTTCTTTTTTTAATGAACAGAGTACTGCAAAGGTTATGAGATATCACCTGCATGATCAGATTACAAAAGATGGTAAACTTTTGTTCTCTTTCTCACTCTTTCTGGTTCCTCTCATATGCTTGTTTTGTTGAGAGGTTTACATGGCAAGAAACTTAGGGTAGAAACAGACAGTGATGAACCAGTCCACTAGCTCATAAGAGATGGGGTAAGTGGGCTTGGAAGGTGATCTTTCTCCAGCTGAGCATTCAGATAAGACCAAAGACCTAGTTTGATTACAACCTGTGAGAAACCCTTAAAGCACAGGGGTTCAGTAAGCTATGCTCAGATTCTTGACCCACAAAGTCATCAGACAATAAATGGGTGCTATTTTAAGCTGATAAATTTGGTGGTAAGTTGATTCATAGCAATAGATAACTAGTATATATAAATAATATGATGTTTGACTTTTTTTCAGGGGGAGAAAAATATAATATTCTATAGAAAAAGCTTCAAGCATGGTTACAATGTCATAAAGAGGAATTCAAGAAATATTTTATAACAATATATGCAATTCAAAGAAGCAGGTATGATTGAGATGAAGGGATAGGATGGAGAATAATGGGCACTGTGTGCAGGGACAGAAGCAGCTATGAAGATTTCCTTTCCCGCAGATATTCACTAAGTACCGGTTGATATGCTACAAATGCTATTTCCCTTTCCACTCCTACCTTCTCTGCTATCCTGCCTGTCTACTGCATTCCCTATCTTATGAACCCCTGATGGTTCCAAGCAGTCTTTTCTGCACTAATTAGCCCTAGTGACCTTTTGTTTTCCAGGCATTCAAATGATGAGGCTGTGCACACATCATCTGTAATTTGGTCCAAATGAGGTTGAGAGGAGCATGGATATCTTTCCAAGGGGAAAAGGGGGAATTAGGTCACCGCTTAGATGTCCATGATGAAAGTTCTGTTAGTTTTGTCAGTCACTTGTGCTTAGCCCTGCTTTCGAGTTGCTATGTTAGAAACATGTAAGAAATGACTCCTTCTCTGAAAAGTTTATTTGCTGATTTCTCTTCCTCAGAGGAAGGGACTGACAAAGAAAAGTTAAATCTGGCTAGGATCTTCTCAGAGGTCGACTAGAAGTACACTAGAATGCTATCAGGGTAATTTAAGATGTACCATACTTGGCCAAATAAATCAGTAAATGGATTTTGAAGATGCTACACAGGCATACTTAATGGATAAGTCAGATATACGATGCTTTGTGTCACTTCAATTTCTACCATGCTTGTCTGATACTCCTCCCTCCTCCATGTCTTTTCAAGGGTAGGGAGTTTCCAAAGAGCCTGAAATACAAGTGAAAGTTTTAACTTGCAAAGGACACAGGGACTTTACCAAGGAGTCTGACTTTTCAAAGACTGGGTCAATTTGCAAGATCCATTGTCCTCAAAGCAGAGAAGTCAAAAGGACCCAAGTTTGCAGAGTTCTGATCTCCACTCTGATACTGATTTTTTTTTTACATGGCCTGTGGCCAGATGTTGAACCTCCCATGGTTTCTTTTCTTACTTATCTGTGAAATGGAGATGAAAATTCTGAACCTCAAAGTGATTCGGTGGGAATTAAATAATAGCTTAAAGCCCTTTGAAAGGGTGAAGTGATAAGTGTTTCCTTTTAGCTTCTATCAGATGTTATACAATTTTCCACTTAGGTGAAAATTAACTTCAAACATATCAAACTTCAGTTTTGACCTAATCACCTGTTGTGGTCGGTTCTAAAAACTCAATTGTGGGATGTCTGAAATAGCAAATGTGAGTGGCCACATTGAAAGCTCATATCCAGAGTAGCCTAGGATAAAACCATGCCTTTGATGACATCCTCCCCCATAGACCTTTGACAACTCCTGTCCTTCTCAGCAGATGGTATTTGGAGTCTCACCAAAATTTAAAATATTATCCTTCTTGTGATTAATTGGTTCTAGACAAATATAGAATATTAATTTTGAAATTCCATTAACATAAGAAAGAGCAAGTATGTTTTCAGTTAGAATTTTTTCCTTCAAATAATTGTTATATTTACAGTGTTGAATAATTCCTGCTCAGCAGGCCGAGTAAATTCTTTAGATGCTAGAAAGCAACCCACAGGCAAATTCACAAAAGAGCGAGGAAGACTTGGAGAGCAAGGTCAAGTTCTGGCACGTCACAAAAGCAGTAGAGCACAGTAGGTCAGCATTTGGACTCCAGAATGAAACTTGAGCTCAAACCTCAGATCATTCAGGTACAGGCAGTGTATACTTGGACAAAGGAAACTAATAGTTTTATTTCATTTTCTAAAGAGTTTCTGAGGCCAACGAACATGCTTTATTTGCTATCATATCTGAAACACTTGGCACATAGTTTGGGCTCGCTAAGTATTTGCAGAATAGATTAGATTAAGAAAGTAAGAACTGTACTGCTTCACAATATTGTTAGAATAAAGTGGAGTAATTTGTACTCCCAGGAAAGTCATCCTAAAGTGACCCCACATTGAGAACCAGAAAAGGGAAAGATGGCTGTCCAAGTGTTTCCTATGGGCAGTTTTGTAAGAATTTACTTTATCCGGATTTAGAAGACGTTTCTATTCAGAAAGCCCAGCAAAAGATGCAGAATTGCTGCTGAAGAAATCATGTGCCCTGTTAGAGGACACCACAGTGGTTCCTTTCAAGCCAATTTGCTTAGGGAAGTACAAATCTCTTCTTGCACAGGAGCAGAATTACATTATCTTTGGCCTCACACAAGCTTAAGCATTTGCCAACGCTGCCCAAAGCCCTCTGCTGGCTTATTCCTTTGATCATGGAGAATGAGTTCAATGTGCCTACCATGCCGATGTAATATAACGTGCAATTGACTTTTATTGTTCAAAGGGACTCCAGCTTTCAGCCTGAGAATGAGCTGGGTTGGAAAGGACAGTGTCATCTGGAAAACAAACTCAAAGCTATTATGCTGTGGCTGATATAAAAAGTGAACTTAGAATTTTTACATATTAATGCTGAAGATTATGCCAAATCTTCTAATCCTAAATTTGTCCTGTACCAAGAATTGGACAGTCCTGTTTTTCTTCAATCCATTAAAATTTTTTTTTTTAATGTTTATTTATTTTTGAGAGACAGAGAGAACAGAGCATGAGCAGGGGAGGGGCAGAGAGAGAGGAACACAGAATCCAAAGCAGGCTCCAGGCTCTGAGCTGTCAGCACAGAGTCAACACGGGGCTTGAACTCACTGAGCCTGAGATCATGACCTGAGCCTAAGTTGGATGCTCAACTGACTGAGTCACCCAGACACCCCTTCTTTAATTCATTTTTTAAGCTATTGTTTAATTTTTCATCCAAATGTCCAGTGATTTGTTATCAGATTTGTATTTTGTCTCTGTAATGCCTTTGGGAAAAAATTGCCTGAAAATACAGATGCAGTTTTAAATACAAGAGCCTATATATATATGTATATATATATGTATATATATGTATATATATATATACACAAAGACCTACTTATATACAAAGAGCAGTGTGAGATAATAAATGTAGCAAAACGTTGCAGTGGGCAGTCAAGAGACCTGGGCTTGAGTTCTTGCACCCCATCTCCAGCAAGGGGCCTTCAGGAAGTTTATTACATTTTTTTGGATGTTGGTTTCCTCATGGGAAACATGAAAAGGCTATGCTACCAGGTCTCTAAGTTAACCAGGTTATTGCTACTGTTCCCTCCAAGATGTTCCTATAAACCCTCACTTACCAAGGGGACATTTGCTTTATCCTCTAAAAATGATTTTCCAGGGAAGTTTATATTTCATCTTCATGCTCATTCCTGAAGCAGCACAATTTAGGAATGGAATTCCTGCTGTCTTCCTAAAAGATGAGGTAGTAACACAGCAAGTACCTGAAGAAAGAAAACCAAAAATGTGTGAAGGAGGTGGCCAGAAAGAAACTGCCTGATGTTCTAGGGCTATAAAGTGATCTTTTAAGTTTTCCTATGGTGAATTCTAATTAGTTCCTCATACAGTTTATTCCCTATTGTCAAGGATCTTGCCTCTGAATAGGAGCAACATAGAATGTCAAGGATACTAGGGTTTTAAGTCCCACAACTGCCACTTACTAGCTGCATGACTGACCTCATCTGAAAAGAGAACGTGAGGGTTCTACCTTACTGGGTTCCTGTGAAGGTTGGAAGTGGCATTTTACACAGAAGTGCTTACACAGTACCCAGCTCACAAGAAATGGCTAATACATTTGAATCCAAATTGAGTGCATTCTGCTTCTATTACCACATGTAAACTGCAACTTGTACCTTAAGAGTTTCTGGCAGCATTGATCTAATTGGAAGAAGAGGAAACAAGTTCAGTCTCTGTCCCACAGTCCTTTTGTGAATAATAGTGAATAATCTTTTCTTCCCAGCAAGTATTGGCAATTCTATAGCAGGAGTGGGACAGAGACAGGGGAATAATTCTGACATCTGAAGTTCTGAAGTTAAATTTCCAGACATGAAAGGCTAGGAATATTTGCCTAGATTTTCCTAAAGATAGTATTAATGATGTTCCTAGATATACAGATCATAAATCTAGGATTTATGGCAGTAAAAAGAATTTTAAATTTTTTCATAACAGTTCTGATGAGACTGTAGTGAATCTCAAATAAGCCATTCTGAACCTTATCACATACTGCTGTGGAATTGCACTAGAATAAAGAAAACTTTCTCATTTTCAGATCTTGATTTTTTTCTAAGATTATTTATTATACAATATTTGTAGTCTTTGTGATTGTCTCTTCAAATTCTGGTAGACTTATTGTATCTTCAGACAATTTCAAAGTATGTCATATTTTGTGTGTAAACAATGTTTTGATGTATGTATTCAGCTTTGTAACTTAAGACAGGTTGACAATGGTTAGTCTAATCCTCAAAAGCTTTCAAGTTTATTATTGTTCAAAGCATTATTAGATATTTTTTTCAATTATCCAAGTAAGTAGGGAGTGGCATGCTTGTGAAATTAGAAGTTAACATAGAGCAAAATACTAGACCTTTAGTGTGACTGTCTAAACCAAGTAGCCCCAGGTGAGACTGATGGAGGACAGTTGGTAGCTACAGGCAGCAATTGCTATCTGTGAGTTCCAATATGGGGTGGTCAGAATAGGTTAACAGAATACAGAGTCTGGGAGCAAAGAAATAAACAATATTAAAAAATGGAGATAGACAACTTTGGTTCATGCGACAGCTATTCTGGCTTCTCAAAGACACATACGGCTCACTTCTTGTGTTACCAAGAATTGATATCAAATGGTTCAACAGAAGTCATGACCTGAGAACTCAAATTCTGTAGACTCTGCAGATGCAGACTTGTCTGAGCATGTTTAAAATAATTATTTAAGTGGATCCACCAAAGCTCTGTGGACATAAACAATCAAGCGGCTTTATGGGGAATAAGTTATCCTAAGGGAAAAGAGTACAAAACACACATTTGACTTACTGTCAGTGGTTTCTGATTGAGACAGAAGGTCAATTTTGAAAGTGAATGATACACTCAACTCAAGTTGACCCTCAAGATAGTTCCTGTGACTCATTACTCAGAGTTATGAAAAGAGACTGCCACAAGAAATAAAAGAGAGGGAGAGAATTCTAAAATGAAAGGTCCAGTACATAAAAATATTTACAGGAAATAGGGAGTACAAGAGCAGCAGGGCTTTGTGAGCTTGTTGAATGAAAAGGAAGATCGTTTTCCTCAGTTTAGCATGAGAGGATGTAAGCAGTAAGAGATTGAAAAGTACATCATTCTTTGGAATAGAAGCAAGGCAGAAGATCTTGTGTATACAGGTAGAAACATTCCCTAGAGAGCTCAGAAGGAATAAACCACATGCCAATATCAGAAACAAAATAGCAGTACTGGGAACACTACCAGTGGGTGGGTTGGCCTAGCATATGAAAGACTGAATTGGTCAGTCAAGTCTTTTTCCTTTGCAAGTAGCAGACATCCATTCAGATAAGCATAATGGAGGAGAGGCATGAAACTTAGAGGCAGGAAGGGCCACCAACATTTCCTAGATTGAGGAAATTAAAGACCTCAGAAGGTGGTTTTCCTCTGTTTCACATTTCTTCTTCTTACTATACCTTTCTATTTTCTCTGCAAACTGGCCACTTCTAGTTCACCAAGAGTATTGTGGAAAATGACTACCACCTTGCTGTTTCACATCAATTTCTAGTTCTAGAGCCTTAATGCACCAACCAGCATCCCAGTCTCCCGAATAAAAAATTCTGTGAGAGAAAATCTAATTGTGAGTACAGATACTCCAACAAATATCCACCACACAGATATTTCCTATACTGGTTTTTTGGAATACCAGTTTGGAGAAAACTATGGGGGAGGGGAGGGATTAGAGGTTTTGCCCTTCTGTTGGAGATGTCTAAGACTAAAACTAATTCATGAGATACTCTTGTGTGTTCTAGAATGACAATGCCTCAGAAATATGTGCCACCAAATAAGGTCCAGTAGAGGTAGAAATATCATTAAAATTTTTCATTTTTATATCATGAGTCAAAGAAGAGATTTGATACCACTATTGCAAAAGTCTATTATTCACACATTAAAAGGTTAAAGAAGGGAAAGAATATCAGATTCAACACTAAGTAATTGTGCCATGGTCCACTTGTATCTAAGTCATTCATAATCAAAGGGCTGTTCTACTTACATTTCACCAGCTCTCCCATATTTTAGACACAAGCTTCACTGTCTTTTTTATGTCAAACATTATAAATGTAATAGACCAAAAGGTTGTCTACCATGGCCATTCCAGCAGCAGCAAGAAAAGTTTCACGTTTTAAGTTTTGAGAATATGTATTACAAAAGTATTCCATAAAATCAGTCTCAGGGTTTTTTTTTGCCAGATTTACTTTTCATTTGAATCAAGCCATGATAAACACGATGAAAGTATCCTCAAATCATAGAATACTATCTTGGAAATGACTGGAAAGATCATCTCTTCATGAGATCGCCAAACTCGTTCAAATATGAGGGCCACTTTCTAAGATCGAAACAGAAAACCTGTAGATAGGCAGGTGCTGATAGTTTCATTTTACATTATGACAAATAGCTACTATAAAATGAGAAAGCCTTTTTGAAAATTTTTATATTAAATACACTTTAATGTGTATGCTTATGTGTAAATCATTAGACCACCTATAAATAAAACTTGGTGCCTACTTGTAATTTAGATCTTGTAAAAATAAGGGTTGCAAACAACCCTCAGGAACCCATGGCCCACAGGTTAGTAATCACTGTTTTATTTCACAACCACATTTAAAAAATGTACAGAAAACTGAGTGATTTTCCCGAGGTCAAAAATTTAGATTATCAGTGGGAGAATGAAGACTGAAATTTGATTCAAAGGGCAAGGATATTAAGATTTTTCTTTCTGAATCAAAGAATAAAGTACTTTATTCTTTTTATCTTTAAATATCACTACTTAGCTTGCATTATATGTATGTGTGTGTGTGTGTGTGTGTATATACACACACACATATATAATATGTATTTCAAATATAGATATTTTAAAGATATATGCATATCATACATAGCTTATGGGAAAAATAAATAATGAGATATATATGAGATATGTGTGTGTGTATATATGCACATATATATGTGTGTGTATATATATACATATATGAGTGTGTGTGTGTATACACACACACACACACACACACACACAATCCACAATTCAAAGTATCATTACCATTTTCCACTGAACAATGTCTAGGTACTCTGGTAACAAAATGGTTGCATGAATAAAACCTCAAACTTTAGAAAGTTTTCCTCTGACTTGTGTGGGAACGTTTTGAAAACTGAACTTACTCCAAAGAGACAGCTACCATTGTCAATGTGTTTCAACATATTTCTTCTTCACTTTATTTTTCTGTCTAGTCGATAACATTAAAAACATTTTACCGAAAGTATAAGGAGGAACTAAAAATTTACACATGGGGGATCCTGGGTGGCTCAGTCAAGTAGGTTAGGTGTACGGTGCTTGATTTGGCTCAGGTCATGATCTCATGGTTTCGTGAGTTCAAGCCCCATGTTGGGTGCTATGCACTGAGTGCATGGAGCCTCCTTGGGACTCTCCCTCTCTCCTTCTCTCTTTGCCTTTTGCCCACTCACATTCTCTGTCTCTCAAACTAAATAAACAAACTTAAACAAAATAATAACATGCACCCTCATCACAACCCCAAAGACATGAATAGGCAGCTAAGAAGGCAAAAGTGCCTTCCTCTGTAGCCTAAGTTTTATGCCAGTCTCTAAAATGGTGGTGAGTCACTACACTTTGGACAGATTTATTTGGGGGCCCCTCCAAACCTCAACCACTAGACACATCCCCAAATTCAGCTACCACATCTCTGGCCTCTGCTTAGAGAAAAGAAATGCCTCAGCCCAAAATAGGTATTTTTTTTCTTCCTAGTATTTACTGTCAGAGCACCTACACGCTGATAAAACAGAACTATGATATATAATTTACTTCTGTAATATAAATGATTACCCAAATGGGGTAGCTAGGATTTTTATCCCTCCTTCCAAAATGAAAATCAACATCTTGCCCCAATATTTTTAGCTCCACTTTCCTATTTGGAACCAATTTTGCAAACGTGCACATCATCATAGTCATTTACTTCAGCCATTTGGTGAGCTGCATTAATTTCTGCAGCTTCTTTTAAAAGATAAACCACATTACGGGGCGCCTGGGTGGCGCAGTCAGTTAAGCGTCCGACTTCAGCCAGGTCACGATCTCGCGGTCCGTGAGTTCGAGCCCCGCGTCAGGCTCTGGGCTGATGGCTCGGAGCCTGGAGCCTGTTTCCGATTCTGTGTCTCCCTCTCTCTCTGCCCCTCCCCCGTTCATGCTCTGTCTCTCTCTGTCCCAAAAATAAATAAAAAACGTTGAAAAAAAAAAAAAAGATAAACCACATTTAATGGCCATGCTAAATATTATAAAGCCTTCAGACATCTGAAGGACAGCATGGTAAGTCTCCAGTAGATTGAAGAGGACATTCATGTCCCATTTATAAAGATTCCTAATGCATTCTTCATTATCATTCCAGTCACTCATTGAGTTCCATTATAACTTATATTGATTCTATTTCCAGAGAGAGTCTAGGGATGAGACAAAGAAGTAATTAAGTAGTTTTTCAAAGGATAACCACTGCCACCTAAAATCATTAAAGGAAAATAAAATACCTACCATCCTCTACCATATCAGAACGAATTCATAACTGCTTAAAGAGTCAACTTTCTGAAACATTAAAATCTAGAAAATTTGGAGAATTTGGAAACATAGCTAACTGAAACTGACTGGTTTTATGAAAGCCTATGGATAGTCATGATTTGGTGTGAATTCACATCTGTCTTGGTTATCAGCTATGTTCCTGAATAGCTGCAGCTCTGTGCCACATCCTTGAAAATGTGTGCTTTAAAAATTAATGTCCTATATAAATACTATATGCACTTTGGGCATATTCCTATGTTAGGGCATTGCTTTGTGGAAAACAGATGTTAGTTTTAAAGCAATCAAATAAGGTCAATGCAGGGGGCCAGAAGAAAACAGCTCTGCCTAGAAGAAATGGTGAGATGGGCAGTATCTGTTTTAAATAGAAAATTTAAATATGACCCTTGCCTCTAGTACTTTAATTCAAGTAATTGATGTGCTATGCATATGGCAATGAAATGTATAAACAGGAGCAGTAAAAATTTACAAGCTGTTAAAAATGTGTGTAGTCAGATAAGTTAAAAATTATCCATCCTTTGTAATTCTACAAGAGAACCTACCTGACCCAGAAGCAAACAGGCTCAAAGGAAGTCATATATGATCCTTAGCAAATTAAGTATGGTTGGTTATCTCTAAGTGGTGGGTTGAGGTATTTCCCATAAATGTGAGTAGTAATTTACAAAACTGATAACATACTGGGTTTTGTTTGTTTGTTTGTTTCTTTTTTTTTTTTTTTTTTTACAAAAGAGGATGGTGGGTCTCTTTATCTAATCAGGATTGAAGGCAAACTTAGTGTTCAATCAAGCTATTCATGCTTTAATCCCAAGGATATTTTAACTGAAAAGAATCTCTTAGGTGATTGGTTCAGTGATTTTTAAACTATATTTTTGAATGTGCGTCAGAGGCCCTGGGGGCAAGAACAGGGAAGTGCAGGTAGTTAGAATAGATAAGTTCCCCAAACTATCATTCAAACCATAGCAGTCACCCCAACAGCAGGCTTCTGTACAAGATAATAAGGAAAAAATGCTGATGCTGAAAACAAGTTTGAAAATCCATTTTTATTATCTTACAGATGAAATCTTTTGGTTCTGGGGGAAAGAGTTTGCTCAGGCCTATTAAGTTATTAGAAATAGGATCAGAAACTGAATCCAATCCTAGGTCACACAGATAACTGAGATATTTGAAGATATGCATGTGACCCTTCATGGTCTGATGATCTTCATTTGTAGGATATAGTGACTCCCACCCAAATCCTCCCGTTGCTCAGTGTTCTTCGTTTTATTTAAAATTTTGTTCTGTGAGTAATTTTAATCTCATATTGTTACAGAAAAGATTGAATTCTGCCTGATAAATTTACATTCACAATTTATGTGGTTAATTTCACAAATTTTGGCAATTATGTCACATTTCCAGACTTAATCTCGCTCTCTCTCCCTGTCTGTCTCCCCTTCTGTCTCTCTCTCTCTCACACACACACTCACATACTTTATAATTTCATAACTCTCCCATGCTGCTTTCAAATTATGATGATAGCATACTAATCTGAATAAGAAATTAATATACTGCAATGTTGGAGAGTATGGGCACTTACATGGAAAGCATTTGCACACTTTCTCCTTAGAGTCCCCTGAGAGTGACCTAAAATACCTTAAGGAAATCACCCTGCTCCAGGATCCTACCCCAGTCTTGAAGTGTCAAAATATTATATCAATTTTAGGTCTGTCTTTCCAGTATGGGCTCATATTAACCAAACTCAAATGAAAAATAAATTTTCTGGAGTTTAAACAATGGAATCTACATAGCCAGCCTGTATTTCTAGCATGCAAACTCACTAAGCAGTGTAGACTTCTCCTAAGCCTAATAATAATCAGTTTGCCATCTTATTAATTGAAATCAGGCAAAACAAACTGGCTTGCAGGCAGACTCATATTTTCGTATTCTATGAAACATGGCTACAAAGTGGACACTCTGCAGATGCAGGCCTATGAGTCTTCTTTCATATCGTTCTTGTTACCTTTTCATGGAATTTCCTCTACGTATTCATCTTGCCTGTACAATAGTGCAGTGGCAAGGATTGCGTCAAGTCCGGTCCTCAGCCACAGACCTCACAGTATCTCAATAAGCGTGTACTCAGTCCATGTCACTAAATGAGGCAGTGGTAGAAAAGTTGATTTGAAAGCTAGAATGGTTAAAAATAAATGGGGTGTCAGATTGAGTGACAGAAGGGTGAGAGACTGAAAATTCATTGTGCTTATGCATTCCAGGACATAACTAAGAATTTTTGAATCTTGGGCAAAAAAGTTATTCTTCAGTCATGTTTACTTCATATCCACGGCCAAAATCTAGATCACAGGAGTACTGTGGCATTTTAAGGTTGGGGTATGTGCTAAGTATTTTCTTCCTGTACCTCCATATCTGTTCTCTGCTATACAGTGCCAAGGCGTTGGGGAGCACAAGCAGGAGATTGGAGGAAGGGAGAGGAGTGAGGCTGTTGTATTTATTCCTGAGCTCTGTTGGGGTAGGAGCCTGGACTGGCTGTGTCTCATTGCCAAAGGTCTCATTTCCTGTCAGGGCACCCTCTCTCTACACACATTTGTCTGTTTCCAGGTTCTGGCAAATACACTCTTTTTTCCTATTTAGGGGGAACGTCACCCTTCCCTTACCGGCTTACTGGGTACTTCCTATTCCTTGTTGTTCTCTATTACCTGCACACACCTTTACAAATAGATTGTTTTAAAACGCTTTTCAAAGAACTCAGTTCCTGTATGCCATCAGTGACCTGCTGGGACCCCAACCCATTGTGGGATCAGGAAATAATTGCATAAAATGTCTTACATGTAGGAAATGGTCTTTACAACTCTGGCCATTTCCTTAGTATGGCCCGTCAGATATTCAAGTTTTGGGGAATTGTTTTGTATAGTATTTTGTACTTTTGGAAACTGTGACCCATTTTCTCACTATTGAACTTTGAAATTTGGAGAAATGGGACATACTGGGTATGAATTATAAATTTGTTAGGGACAATATCCAGGGCATTACTTTAAAATATAACAACTCAGGCCTGGAAATATCTGACAAAGGATGAGGATGTCTTGGTAAAGGATTACAATAAAAAGTAACTTTTTCATTTAAAAAATAAAAAAGGGGCACCTGGGTGGCCCCATCAGTTAAGCATCCAATTCTTGATTGTGACTCAGGTCATGATTTCACAGTTCGTGAGTCAGAGCCCCACTTCAGTCTCTGTGCCAAGATTATGGAACCTGCTTGGGATTCTCTCTCTTTCCCTCTTTCTCTGCCCCTCCCCCACTCTCTCTCTCTCAAAATAAATAAACATTTAAAAAAGTAACTTTTTTGCTCAGTTACCTCACAATATCCCCTAAAACTGAAATAGTCTTTTGTTCACTAAAGATCCCCCCACAAAGGCTTAGGAGAAGTTGAAACTTTATATCTAGCACAAAAACTGCCTGGTTATGTTTTCCTATGGACCATAATTAAACTTTAGTATATTCAGAAATTAATGCAATCCTTAACGCCATTTTATTTATGTTTTTGTAATAATTAAGTACATAAACATTAGATACTACCACAAATCAATTAGAGTTATTGTACATGGTTGTGTTTGAAGAAGTTTCTAAAATTAAATATTATTTGGTGCTATATTAAAATAGAGTAAAATTGGGTATTGTTTCTTTAGAGAAAGCTTTGACTTTCTCTAGTCTCTCCAAGGCAAATTGGCATCAAGTTGCAAATTGGGTTGTGTTTTACAACAGGGGCCTACTATTTTTTTTTTTTATTTTTTTTTTATTTTTTATTTATTTATTTATTTTATTTTATTTTTTTTATTTTTTAATTTTTTAATATATGAAATTTACTGTCAAATTGGTTTCCATACAACACCCAGTGCTCATCCCAAAAGGTGCCCTCCTCAATACCCATCACCCACCCTGCCCTCCCTCCCACCCCCCATCAACCCTCAGTTTGTTCTCAGCTTTTAACAGTCTCTTATGCTTTGGCTCTCTCCCACTCTAACCTCTTTTTTTTTTTTTTTTTTTTTCTTCTTTCCTTCCCCTCCCCCATGGGTTTCTGTTATGTTTCTCAGGATCCACATAAGAGTGAAACCATATGGTATCTGTCTTTCTCTGTATGGCTCAGGGGCCTACTATTGTCCCAAATTCTGGCATACGTTCTGAAAAAGAATTTTTGCCACTCTGGCAACAATTGAAATCTAGGGAGTAAAAGAACACTTGCTTAGAATGCTGAAATTACTAATCCTGCAATCTCAGCACCAGAGAACTGTCTACAATAGAGCAATCTGATGTTTCATTTGTTCCCCCCTCTCCCCCCCGCCCCAGTATGGAAAGAAGGAAGAGAAATCTAAGTACATGCAGTGGAATAAAAATGGAATAAAAGCAGATGGAAAATTTCAAAAGGTTAAATAATAGAATCCAAAGTGTGTAGTTTAAACAAATTATGGAAATAATAGGACTGTTACATTCAGTAGGAATAAAACCTTACCCTTCTAACAGCCTAGGGTATAGATTCCACAGTGAAGAATGATCTATTTTTTTTTTTAACAGAAAAGAGAGTTTGGTTTTCAAAAATGAAAAAAAAATCACTGTAAATACAAGTAAATAAGATCATTTAGAGAAAAAAGTCCTGTATTTCACTCTGTTATGTATTATATGTGGAACTTTATCAACTCTTGGATCACATATACAATGAAACCAAAGACAAACCCAATTATAAGATTCTTATGAAAATCTATACATTGAAAAAATAGCTTCTTGGGAAAGATCAAAGCTTTTTCCCTAACTAAACTCTTTACTGAACCTCCCTCTTTTCTTCTCCAAGGGGAGGGAAAGGAAGGAAGGGAGGAAGGGGTGTGTGTACACACACACACACACACACACACACACACACACACTCACTCACCTATTCATACCCATTCACTTACTCATTCCATTCTCCTCACTCTCTCAACTGGCATCTGATCCCAAGAGCTATTACCCTGACCTGAAAGGGCCTGAAGCAGAGGACCCAAGCTAGTTCCCACCATACACTGCCAACAGACAGGTTGTCCTGGCACCACTGCCCTTTCCTCACACTGGAGAGGAACAATCTAAAATTCAGATGTAGGCTTTGTGCTGGAAGTATCCAAGGCAAACCTAAGCTCAGGTAACCCAAATTTAGCCCTTGTAGGTAATCCCTCTGTGGAGTTTGAGCATCTCAGTAGGGATTGGTTTTGAAGATTAGAGCCAAAGCCTTAGTGGAAAATAGTGTTACTTTGCCACATTATAGAAAGTTCCATATAGATCCTCAGGGCTTTTGGATATGGTAGTCTCTCCTGTCTTCACACAATCTGAATATTGGTGTGTCCCCTGGCAAAATACAAAAACACTCTCATCTGATTTCTTAGGAGTTATGAAGTCTTCTCTTTCATGAAATGACAGTTTTGGAGAAAAGAAAAACAATTCCCTGGTATAGCTTAATAGCAGGTATGACTAGAATGAGCAAATGCGAATGGCCTGTGCTGTTTCCTGGGCAGTGGTTTTGCTAGATAACAGTTACTATGTCAGCGAGATTTTGTTATCAGAAAGATGTTGAAGTGATACAACAAGGTTCTTCCACTCACTTATTGTTTTTATCACAATAGAATTGCTAATAATGATGTGGCCATGCTCTAGTTCAACGTAGTATAATACAAGCCCATCAAAAGTCCATTCTTTTCCTTGTATTTGACAAAGGTGAAAGGTGGTGCCCTCTCACATTCAAAAACAAAACAATAAAGGTTATTAAATATTTGCCATTGTTTGCATTCAAAACTTTCTAGGGAAAATTAATTTTGGCTATAACTTTATTTCATTTTCCATCTCACACCCTGCAACAAACACAAAAATGTTTAGGCTCTCCTCCTGCTGAACTAATTTCTTTATCCACTGCACTTTTGCTCAGAAAAAAGATTAATAATCATGTTTTCAAAGTGATGTGGCCCACTGTGAAATTTGTTCCCCTGCCATTTCTAAAAAATGTATGCCACAGAAAAGCTTCTGCCAGGCTTACAGCTAATTCAGAAAATAACTATCTTGACACTACAATTCTTGCCTGTGAAAATGAAATGGATAAAAAGGATTGGGTCTTAATGCACACTTAAATGCATTAGCAGCACTAGTAAAACCTGACAGAATTTAAAATATGTTACGTCTGAAATACATTCAAGATGAAAACTTCTCACACTGATTCTATTCTAAGCAACATAGAAAAGCAACTGAATAGTGAATAATGAATTTCAGGAACAAAATCAACATAAAGAACCCTCAAGGTTTCACATTCAACATCCAAGACAAAACAAACTGCATTGTAAATAAAAATAATTCGATACTGTGAATTTCTATGCATAGTTCTAGGAATAGAAAATAATCTAGCTTACTTTTAAGATCATTGAAAGTATACAAATATTATTATCCAGAAAAAAATAGTTACAAAGAGAAAAAATACTTAAGTAATGTGACTGAAAATATTTGTCTTTATTGAAAGCAATGTCAGAATATATCCATTTTCTTCAATATGGCTTGAAGGAGCAAGGCTTTCCTTGCCTAAGAAATGAGATATCTACAATTAACTTGGACAAAGAATGTATGATTTTTAATCCTCTAAAGTATTCTAAATTCTAATATTCTAAAGATGACTCAATTTTACTCATGGGAACATTTTGAGAATGGGGGATCAGAAATATGGTGAGATTTGTTTTAAATCAGCAATCAGAATGGCAAAGCCAACATCCCATATGCTCATTCTGGCAACTCTGATTGCAAAGGCAGAGCCATAGACCCTTGAACAAAATTCAGGAGAAAATCTACTGGTTGTTCAATACCTTTAGCATCAGTCCTCTTGAACACTTTCCCTTGGCACTCTTGGTCTTGATTTCCCTTCAATTATTTGCATCTACTTCTCCTTCTTGGTTTCTTACAAATAATGTTTTGTTGTTGTTCATCCAGCTCTTATATTTTAGCATCCTTTAGAGGTCTAGTCTTTGCCTTGTTTATAATAATGTGAAATTATTTATGCATCTGTCCATTTGATTATGGCTATTTAATATGTAAGCTTCACCAGAGTAGGAACGTGGTTTCTCTTTCCACTTTATATCCCATGTACCAAAGACAGTGCCTGGCATCTTCTGCTGATTCTTTTCTAGGCATTAATATGCTGCTGACCTCATAATCTGCATCTTCATTTTAATCCTCTGTCTAGAACTTTAGATCCATGTATCAGTTGAATATCTCTACCTGGGAATCTTATATTTGTTTTTTGTTTGTTTGCTTGTTTGTTTGCTTTTAATGTTTATTTATTTTGGGGGAGGGCAGAGAGAGAGGGAGAAAGAGAATCCTGAGCAGGCTCCATATCATCAGCATGGGAGCCCGACATGGGGCTTGATCTCATGAACCATGAGATCATGACCTGAGCTGAAATCAACAGTCAGATGCCCAAACAACTGGCTGCTCAGGCACCTCAATCTTATATTTGTTTTAAACATACCACATCCAAAGAGAATGTATTATATTCCACAGTTAGCTCCTCTTTCAATCTTTTGCCTCAAAATCTTCTCTTTTTCGGGGTGCCTGGGTGGCTTGGTCGGTTGAGCGTCCGACTTCGGCTCAGGTCATGATCTCACGGTCCGTGAGTTCGAGCCCCGCGTCGGGCTCTGTGCTGACAGCTCAGAGCCTGGAGCCCGTTTCGGATTCTGTGTCTCCCTCTCTCTCTGCCCCTCCCCTGTTCATGCTCTGTCTCTGTCTCAAAAATAAACGTTAAAAATTAAAAAAAAAAAATCTTCTCTTTTTCCTATATTTCCTTTGATTTCAACATCTTCTGTATCACATAGGCCATAAACTGGAAGTTATTGTAAACTCATTTCATGTATTTCTCTTACAATCAGTTGGTTGCTAAATTATCTTCATTCTGTTATCTAAATCTCTCTCAAAACTCTCATAACTCCTTCAACTACATTGCCATCACAATAGGTCAATCCCTTACCTGAATTATAGTTTTTACATAAGCTTTCTGCCTCCATCCTTCCTTCTATCCGTTATTCACAGTGTTGCTTGAGTGATCTTACCTATTCCTATCCTCCTTATATCTGACCTTGAGAGCTTAGTATCATATCTTTGGTGGAAAAGGATTCACATTCCTCTCTACCCCACCTACCTGACCACTCCATTGTGATCACACTACCTACACCAGGCTACACATCAAACTGCACTATTCATATTTTTACCTGTTTTTACCTCAGAAATCTGAAATTGTATGGCAACCAGTATACTCAAAATATTAAGAAAGACATTCACCTCCAAGAGACGGCACAAACACTTGTTTATCTATAGTAGGCAGGAAACATCATATAAGCTGGGAAAATTTTCAGGTAAAATTTTAAACAAATGGCTAAAGGCCAAACAAATACTAGTTTAAGATTATAGAACCACTAGGAACCAGGGACACAAGAAGAATTTGCACCTACTCTCAGGCTTACAAGAAAGATTAGAGGTAAGGTTAAAATCCTATCTTTGTGGTTCAGACCTAGAGGAGAGGAATGGCAGCCATTGCAAAACATGAAGCCTTTTGTGTAATGTCCCCTAAAAAACAAATGTCTTAAGCAACTTAGGACAAGGCACCAAACCTTGTTGCCTTCAGAGTACAGGTAATCATTGCACCTAGAAGATAATAAAACCCATACTCCAGCCAGATTGGTAAAAATATGTTCCAGGTTCAAATTTATTAAATATCTTCTACTTCTGGAGAGGGGCAGGATTACTGGGAATGACCTATCTCCTAAACAAGGAATCCAGCCTAACACTTAGGCAGAACCAGAAAAACATAGAACACCTTCCTTTAACTTGCTCTCCTTAACTACACTAGGAAGCACTGAATGACAACTAACAGCAATATGCTACTGGAAGAAGATTGAAGCAAGGAGAGAGACCTTCTCTGAGATATTGGCACAAAGGGAAAATATAAAGTTGAAGATGCAGGAGACCTTGAGATAATCCCTGCCCCTACCCTACCCTACCCTACCCTACCCTAAAGACAAAATAATATTAGAAGAATTTGAAGGCTGTGGTGTTCTGAGGGTAATCACAGAATCAAATAAACAAAAAAGTAAATCCAATCTAACTTCTGACTAGATATACTAAATCTCCCTCACCAAGACCTGGAAAAAGACAAGTGAGTCTATTGCATTGAAAGATACTAATTATCTCAGTTTCTACTGTTCTACAAAATATTTCTAGCTTTCATCAAAAAATCCAGAGGGACACAAAAAAAAATGTGGAAAAAATATCACTGTTAAGATACCAATCAATCAATAGGATCAGATTCAGATACTACATGTGTTTTAGGACTAGCAAATAGGGAATCGGTATGTTTAATATGTTAAAGGCCCTAATGGAAGAAGAGGACAAAAATGATCAGATAGGAAACTCGAGTAGAGAGATGGAAACTATAAAAAAAATCAAATTAAAATGCTACAAATTAGGGATGGCTAGGTGACTCTTTCAGTTAAGTGTCCAACTTTTGATTTTGGCTCAGGTCATTATCTCCCATTAGAAGCCCCATGTTGGGCTTTATGTTGGACGTAGAGCCTGCTTGAGATTCTCTGTCCCTCTCTCTCTGCCCATTCTAGTTTTGAATGTGCATGCATTTTCTCTTTCTCTAAAATAAAAATTTTAAATGCTGAAACTTAAAAACATGATAATAGAGATAACACCTCTGAAAAGCATATCAGAGCTCTCAATCCAACCAAGCAAAGAATCAGCGAACTTAAAAATTGATGATCAGAAATTGTCAAGTTGAAACACAAATGAAAGAGAGTATAAAAATACAGAATAGGGCATCCAACAACTATGGGATGATGAAATAATCTATCCAACATGTAATTTAAATGCCAGAAGGAGAAGGGAAAGAAGGAAAGGAAGATGAAATATTTGAAGAGATATGAACAAGAATTTTGAAAAAAAGACACAAAACCACAGATCCAAAAAACTCAATGAATACCAAATAAACTTACACACAAACACACACACACACACAAACCATATTCACTGCTGAAAAACAAAATAAATTTTAAAATCTTGAAAACAACCAGAAAAAGTAGACATATTACATACAAAATAACAAAGATTAGAATTACAGCATATTTATATCAGAAATTATGTATGTCAAATCCAAATCAGAAAGGAAGCAGTAAAATCTGTTTGCATATGACAAAATATTATATATAGAAACCCTAAAGATTCTGCCAAAATTTTTTTGAAACTAATGAATAACTTCAGTGAAGTTGCAGGATGAAAAACCAACATACAGAATCAGTTGTTTCTCAACAAGATACTAGCCAACTGAAACCAACAACACATTAAAAGAATTATTCACCACAATCAAGTGGGATTTATTCCTTGGCTGCAGGGCTGGTTCAATATCTGCAAAGCAATCAACGTGATACATCACATTAATAAAAGAAATGGTAAGAACAACACGATCCTCTCAATAGATTCAGAAAGATCATTTGATAAAATACAGCATCCTTTCTTGATAAAAGCCCTCAAGAAAGTAGGGATAGAAGGAACATACCTCAAGATCATAAAGTCCATATATGAAACACTCACAGCTAATATCATCATCAGTGGGGAAAAACTGAAAGCCTTCCCCTGAGGGTCAGGAAGACACCAAGGATGTCCACTCTCACTACTGTTGCTCAGCATAGTGTTGGAAGTCCTAGCCATAGCAATCAGACAACAAAAAGAAATAAGAAGCATTCAAATCAGCAAGGAAGAAGTCAAACTTTAACTCTTTGCAGACATACTAATCTATGTGGAAAACCCATAAGACTCCACCAGAAACTGCTAGAATTGATACATGAATTCAGCAAATTTGCATTATATAGAATCAATGTACAGATGTCAGCTGCATTTCTATACACCAATAATGAAGCAGCAGAAAGAGAAATTGAGTTGATCCCATTTACAATTGCAGCAAAAACCGTAAATACCTACAAATAAACATAACCAGAGAGGTAACAGATTTATATGCTGCAAAAGATAGAAAGTGTATGAAAGAAATTGAACACACAAAGATGTGGAAAAACATCCCATGCTCATGGGAAGAACAAATATCGTTAAAATGTTGATACTACCTGAGGCAATCTACACATTCAGTGCAATCCCTATCAAAAAGTAACACCAGCCTTCTTCCCAGAGCTAAAAGAGTTCTAAAATTTGTATGGAACCAGAAAAGACCCCAAATACCCAAAGAAAACCAGAGCTGGAGGCATCACAATTCCAGACTTCAAGCTTTATTACAAACCTGTAGTCATCAAGACAGTATGGTACTGGCACTCATACACACACACACACACAAACTGGCACACAGATCAATGGAACAGAATATAGAACCCAGGAATAGACCCACAAACGTATGTCCAACTAATCTTTGACAAAGCGGGAAATAATATCCAATGAAAAAAGACAGTCTCTTCAGCAAATAGTGTTGGGAAAACTGGATAGCAACATGCAGAAGAATGAACCTGGACCATTGTCTTACACCATACACAATAATAAACTCAAAATGGATGAAATACCTAAACGTAAGAACAGGAAATCATCAAAATCCTAGACGAGAAAATAGGGAACAACCTCTTTGACCTCAGCTGAAGCAACTTCTTACTAGACATGTCTCCAAAGCCAAGGGAAACAAGGGCAAAAATGAACTATCGGGACCTCATCAAGATAAAAAGCTTCTGCACAGAGAAGGAAACAATCAACAAAACTAAAAGGCAACCAGCATAATGGGAGAAGATACTTGCAAATGACATGTTGAATAAAGGGTTAGTATCCAAAATCTATAAAGAACTTCTCAAATGCAACACCCAAAAAACAAATAATCCAGTGAAGAAATGGGCAAAAGACATGAACAGAAATTTTTCCAAAGAAGACTTTCAGATGGCTAATAGACACATAAAAAGATGCTCAACATCACTCATCAGGGAAATACAAATAAAAACCACAATGAGGTACTGCCTCACACCTGTCAGAATGGCTAAAACTAACCCAGGAAACAATAGATGTTGGCAAGGATGCGGAGAAAGAGGATCTCTTTTACACTGCTGCTGGGAATGCAAACTGATGCAGTCACTCTGGAAAACAGTGTGAAGGGTCCTCAAAAAGTTAAAAATAGAATTACCCTATGACCAACAATTGCACTACTAGGTTTTTATCCAAAGGATACAAAAATACTGATTTGAAGGGGCACAGTCACCCTAATGTTTATAGCAGCACTATCAACAATAGCCCAGTTATGGAAAGAGCCCAAATGTCCATCGACTGAAGAATGGATACAGAAGATGTGGTGTACACACACACACACAAACACACACACACACACACACACACACACACACACACACAGAGTGGAATATTACTTGACAATAAAAAAGAATGAAATCTTACCATTTGCAACAATGTGGGTGGAATTAGAGTGTATTATGCTAAGCAAATTAAGTCAGTCAGTGAAAGATAAATATCATGATTTCACTCACGTAGAATTTGAGAAGCAAAACAGATGAACATAGGGGAAGGGAAGGAAAAATAAGATAAAAAGAGAAAGGGAGGCAAGCCATTGGAGACTTTTAAATACAGAGAACAAACTGAGGGTTGCTGGTGAGGTGTTGGGTAGGGAGATGGGCTAAATGGGTGATGGTCATCAAGGAGGACACTTGTTCAGATGAGCATTGGGTATTATATGTAAGTGATGAATCACTAAATTCTCCTAAAATCATTATTACACTGTATGTTAACTAACTTGGATTTAAATTAATTTTTTAAAAAAATCAGTTGTGTCTCTATACATAAACTATTCAAAAAAGATTTTTTAAAAATGTTAATTATAATAGCAAATAATAAACTACTAAGGAAAAATGTAACCAAGGAATTAAAAGATATGTACCCTGAAAACTACAAAACATTAATGAAAGAAAATGAAGACAAAAATAAATTGAGAGTTATCCCATGTTTGTGGATTGGAATAATTAGGATTGTTAAAATATTCATTCTACCCAAAGCAATGTACAAACTCAGTGTAAATCTATCAGAATTCCAGTGGCATTTTTCTCAGAAGAGAAATAACAATTCTAAAATTTATACAGAACCACACACACACAAAAGAATAAGCAAAGCAGTCTTAAGCAAAAAGAACAAAACTGGAAGCATCATACTTCCTGACTTGAAATTATATTACAAATGTATACTAATCAAAACAGTATGGTACTAGCATAAAAACAGATACATAGATCAATAGATTAAATAACTCAGAATGTAGCCTGTGCAACTATGTTTAAGTAATTTTTGACAAAAGTTTCACGAATATACAATGAAGAAAGGATAGTTTCTTCAATAAATGGTGTTGGCAAAACTAGATATCCAGAAAAGAATGATAATAGATTCTTATCTTACATCATACACAAAAAAAATCAACTCAAAATGCATTGAAGACTTAACCATAGACCCAAAACTCTATAACTCCTAGAAGAAAGCATAGGGTATAAGCTCCTTGACATTGATCTTGGCAATTATCTTTCTGGGTTTGATACCAAAAGTACAAGCAACAAAAGCAAAAATGTACAAGTAAAACTGTCGAACTAGAAAATTTCTGCACAGCAAAGTAAATAATCAACAGAATGCAAAGGCAACCTATGAAATAGGGAAAAGAATATTTGCAAACCATTTATCTCTGTATATCTGATAAAGGATAAATATCCAAAGTTTATGAGGAACTTCTACAACTCAATAGCAAAAAACCAAATATCCTGATTAAGAAATGAGTATGGCACCTAAATAGACATTTTTCTAAAGAAGGCATACAACGGCCAACCGAAAGAGGAAGAGATGCTCAACATCACTAATCATCAGGGAAATGCAAATCAAAAGTACAGTGATCTCTACCTCTTAACTCTTAGGATAACAATTGTCAAAAAGCCCAAACATAAGTGTTAGTGAGTAGTGTGTATGATCAGGAAAAGGAACACTTGTGCACTGTTGAAGGGAATGTGAATTGGTATAACCATTATGGTAAACAGTATGGAAGTTCCTCAAAAAAATTAAAGGAGTACCATATGATCCAGCAATCCCACTTCTGGACATATATATCCAAAGGAAATAAAATCACTCTCGAAGAGTTATCTGCATTCTCATGTTCATTATAGCATCATTCATAATAGTTAAGATTTAGAAATAACCTAGATGTCCCTTGACAAATGAACAGATAAAGAAAATGTGATACACTTGCACACACACATACAATGGAATATATTATTCAGTCTTAAAAAGAAGGAAATCCTGCCATTTGTGACAAAATGAATGAACCTGGAGGACACTATGCTTAGTGACATTAGCCAGACAGAGAAAGACAGATTTAGCATTATCTCACTTATATGTGGAATCTAAAAAGAAAAAAAAAAAAAACCCTCAAATTCATAGTAACAGAGAGCAGAATAGTTGGTTGCCAGAGGCTGGGAGGTAGGAGGGAAAGGCCGATAGTAACCAAAAAGTACAACCTTTCAGTTATGAAAAAATTTTGGAGTCTTAATGCATAGCATAATGAGTTCAGTTAATAGTAATGTTTACTTGAAATTTTCTAATAAAGTAAATCTCAAGTGTCCTTACCTCTTCACCAAAAAAGGTGATAGTCATATCAATTAGTTTGTGGAATCATTTCACAAAGTATACATCTATTGAAACATCACATTTTATATGTCAAATATACACATTTTTTATTTATCAAAAATAAATACTAAAAAGGAAATTATACATGCCAGAAAATGATGGATTTATATTATTAAAATGATAAAAGTAACCATAAATTTGTTGACAAAGAATTCTATACACTGCGGTGGTATCTTTCAATAATGAAGAAGAAGCAAAGACTTTTTCAGTAAAACAAGAATAGGAAATTTATTTGTAGTTAAATTGCACTACAAAAAGTGTTAAAGGAGAATCATCAGGCAGAAGCAATTAAAAAAAATTTTTTTTAATGTTTATTTATTTTTGAGAGAGAGACAGAGTGTGAGCAGTGGAGGGGCAGAGGGAGAGGGAGACACAGAATCCAAAGCAGGCTCCAGGCTCTAAGCTGTTAGCACAGAGCCTGACATGGGGCTCAAACCCATGTACTCTGAGATCATGACCTGAACTGAAGTTGGATGCTCAACTGACTGAGTCACCCAGGCGCCCTAGGCAGAAACAATTTTTAAACAAAACTTGGACGTCCTAAAAGAAATGATGTAAAAATGTTAAACATAAATTCTTTTTTCTCCTTACTTTAAAGGCTCTAAAACAGCCCTTTTTAATTTTTTAAAAAAATGTTTATTCACTTTTGAGAGAGAGAGAGAGAGAGAGAGAGAGAGAGACAGAATTCAAAGCAAGCTTCAGGCTCCCAGATGTCAGCAGAGATCTTGATGCGGGGCTCAAAACCATGAACCATGAGATCATGGCCTGAGCCAAAGTCTGATGCTTAACCGACTGAGCCCCCAGGTGCCCCTAAAACAGCCCTTTTCAAAAAGAATTTCCTGTAACAAGGAAACTACTTTTTTCTGTACTGTCAATAAAACTAGCCACATATGGCAAGTGTTACTAAAGAACTGAATTTTTAATTTTAATTTAAATTTAACTACATGTGGCTACTGGCTACTTTATTAGATTATGCAGCTCTAAATGATAACTTATTTTCTAAAGCAAAAAGAGTAGTGAGGCATTGAGTGTATAACATATAGTAAAGTAACGTATGACAACCATTAGCACAAATAAGTGGGAGAAATTGAAAAAATCATATTCTAAGCTTCACACAAAAACCTGTATGAAAATGTTCATCTCATAACTGACAAAAAGGAAAGGAAACACCCTAAATATCCCTTAGAGTGGGAATGAATAAGTAAATTGTACATTTATATTACAGAATAGTCCTGAGAAATAAAAAAGAATGAACTGCTGACACAAACAGTAAGGGTAAGTCTCAAATACAATGTACTGAATGAAATAAGCCAATGTCAAAGCCTCTACATATTATAGGCTTTCATTTGTATGACATTCTAGAGACGATGAACTATATGCACAGAAAAAGATCTGTAGTTGGTAGAAGATGGAGGCGGGGACGGGGGGTAGAATTTGAATGCAAAGTGTCACAAAACTATACACTAAAAGTTAAATTTTACTGTATTTTAATTATACTCTAAAAAATGAAAAACCCTATTATACCCAAAGTAGTAAGATTTATAAAATGGAATAATCATTACATTTTCATTTTAATGTGTATTAATAAAATGCCTTTGGTGTCTAAGATATAGTTCATTTCCAAAAGAAATGATGGTTCTTCAAGAGCATGGTTTAAAATATTATTTTGTATTTCCAATTAAGTTACTCATCAACCCATTTAAGTTAATGATTCAAACACTCATTTTCTCACTGATCTTTCTCCCAGTTGTCTCCATCTTTATATAGTACCTTTATTTTCTCCAGTCTCTTCCCACTACCCTGAACCTGCTCCAGGGTAAAGGCACTTTTCAGCAGTCAGAAATTCATCCAGTTCTCCATGAGGAATGGCACAGAAGAGAAAATCCCATACAGCCACATCAAACTTAAGGGGTCTTCTTTTTTTTTTTTTTAATTTTTTTAATGTTTATTTTTTTTTTGAGAGAGAGAGAGAGAGTGGGGGAGGGGCAGAGAGAGAGGGAGACACAGAATGTGAAGCAGGCTACAGGCTCTGAGCTGTCAGCACAGAGCTGGACATGAGGCTCGAACCCACAAACTGTGAGATCATGACCTGAGCCGAAAGTCGGATGCTTAACGGATTGAGCCACCCAGGCGCCCCATGAGGAGCCTTCTTTACCAAGGATGAAAATATATGAGTGGTATGTTAAGCAGAAGTAACCCCTGAATCTAATATAAGTAAAGACTCTGAAGAATTCTCATGTAGAGAAACTTCTTTTCTTTGGCTTGCCTCAGTTTCCCATAAATTTTTTCACTTTGAGATTTGTTTTTCAACCAGATTTTCTTTTCCTTAAGAAATTGTGACATACTAAAGCGTAAGAGACTCTTAAAAACTGAGAACAGACTGAGGGTTGATAGGGGGTGGGAGGGAGGAGAGGGTGGATGATGGGTATTGAGTAGGGCACCTTTTGGGATGAGCACTGGGTGTGGTATGGAAACCAATTTGACAATAAATTTCAAAAAAATTTAAAAAAAAGAAATTGTGGCATACTATAGAAAATGCCTAAGTTGTGTTTTTTTTTTCATAAATTATGTGAGGAAAGATAAAAACCTTCTGAGGGGGAAAAAGCTAGAAACTTGTCTCTTAGAGGCAGCAAGTTTTCCCCCTTTGTTCTACATAAAAGGTAAGGCAAGAAGAGCAGGAGGTGATGGAAGTTAATTCTCATGTTTTTTTCCCCTTACGGAGTACCTGTTCAGTAATCATCAATGGACTTTCACTTTATGCTAGCATTGAACAAAACAGAACGGTTTTTTCCTTTATGGAGGTTAGAGTCTCGTAGGAAGCATTAAACAGGAGAAACAAATCAAAATTCCAAATGAATATGTACCATGAAGCTTTGTCAATACTACAGGAAGAGGGCTTAGCTCTTCTGGAGTATAAGCCAAGAATCTGGTAGAGCCAGAATTCTGGAGTAGATGTACAGCCATCTCTTCAGGTTCAGAGACCCACAGAAAGAACAGAGGAATCCTAAGCATCCAAGAGAACAGGGCAGAAGGAAACCTGAGTTGCAGCATGGCTATTCCACAGGGGCACTTCTGAGAGTCATTATCTTATATATATTTTTTATTAAAGTAAGTTCCTAATTTGTTCAAGCTCCTATGACAAAAATACCATTGGTTGAGTGGCTTAAACAACAAACATTTATATCTCACAGTTCTGAAGTCTCGGAGGTTCGACACCAAAGTGACTATAGATTCAGTGTCTGGTGAATGACTGTTTCCTCATTTATAAGCATCTGTCTTCTTGCTGGGTCCCCATATGGCAGAAGAGGTGAAAGAATTCTCTGGGTTCTCTTTATAAAGGCACTAATACAGGGCATCCAGGTGGCTCAGTGGGTTAAGTGCTGAGCTCTTGATTTCTGCTCAGGTCATGGTCTCACAGTTTGTGAGATTGAGCTCCCCCTCACCCCCTCCCTGTGTCCAGCTCTGCACTAACAGTGAGGAACCTGCTTGGGATTCTCTCTCTCCCTCTCTCACTGTCCCTCTCGTACTTGTGCACCCGAGCTCCTGCATGGGCTCTCAATCTCTCTCTCTCTCTCATTCTCTCTCTCATAAATAAATAAATTAATTTTAAAAAACCAATGGCACTAATTCCATTCATGAGGGCTCCACCCTCATGACCTAATAACTTTCTAAAGACCCTATCTCCAAATACCATCACATTAGGAATTAGGTTTCAACATACGAGTTATGAAGGGACACATACCTTCAGTCTATAGCACAGGCATTAAGCCACTAACAATAGCAATGGATTTTTCAGAATTCTCATAAATTATATTTAAATCTAGATGTTATGCAAAAGCTATGAAATGGAGAGAAAACATGGCTTATCTGCTGTGGTCTCATCCAGAGGAGGAACATATATGCACACTGTTCCCTTTTGCTGCTCCCAATTTGACTCCTCCCACAACTCTCTAGATCTTGTCATCTTTTGAAATCTCAGCCATTGCTACCTGGATTTTACTTTTTTACTGTCCTCCTTGAAGTTTCTGCTAGTTTGTTACCCTGTGACAGTGTTTTTCTAGCCACCGACAGTCTTCCTCAGAGAACTTCACATCCAGGCACATCTGTATACTCATCTGTACTCAATAAAACTCAGTGTCCCAGTTAACAGATAGGAGATCTCAGCCTCTCTCATGTTTAGAAACATCATGAAGATGTTTTTACTAACCTTCCTATGGCCTTGGCCAGAGGTTCTTCTGTTAGTCTGCTGCCTTCAAGGTATCCCACATAAGTACATAGAACAAAGTTGTTTTTTTTAAACCCATATCCCTTAAATATCAAGGGGAAATCTATAATAATATCCCCTTGACAGATCCATAAGAGTGAGATGAATAGCTTCCAACTCTTTTTTTTTTTTTTTTTTTTTTTTACCTCTCAGAAATCTGGTGTGTGTGTGTGTGTGTGTGTGTGTGTGTGTGTGTGTGTAAAGGAGGAAAAAGAATGCCTTAAAAACACGTTCTGCCTGTTTGCATCTCTTTTTTGCTTTCTCACAGCTGGATGGTGCCTTTGGTGGCCCAGAATTTAAAAAAATCTGTCATCTCTGATCATAGGCCTATGAACTTACAACTCCCTCTGGAGTTAATTGAAGCCCAGGCCTCTAGAAATGAATGGGTGCAGGCACAGCAGAGAGGAACAAAATATGCCAGCTAGTATTTCAAGTGAATGAAAGAATTTTTGTAACCAGTATGCTAAACTAGCCCAACTGGTGGGATGCAATCACAAGGCAATTTAATTTTGCTTCCCTATTCTTTAACTTTGCTCAGTGGGACTAGTTTTGCCCCAGCAATGAAAAGTCTGCCATTTGCATATCTTTTGTAGTTACTTTTAAGATGTAAAGCTCTGAGATTATTTCAAGACACAAATCATAATCTCAACTTGCTCCTTCAAATGCCCAATCCCATATATGAGTAAATCTTCCAAAATCATTTAAAGTTACAGTTACTCCCCTGCCTTCAACTCAGGACTGCTGCAAGTGAGGGACAGTTAAGTTTCTGCTCTACTCCCCAGTTCTTCTTTCTCTGGTTTCCAACCCTTTGGGGCTTATAGGTTGAGGTGGTAGACTAGAAGAGACCAGCTAACTGCTCATCAAACCCATTTCTTCTTTTTGGGCATCCCACTTCATCTAAGTTGGGACATGTGACTAATTTTCCCTGATGGTATGTGAGTGGAAGGAATAGATCACTAGCAATCTGCCATAGTTACAATAGCAGTGTGTTAAGTGTACCTTCTGTATGCTTTCTTTCATTATCTCCTGGCCAGATGTAGAAAACCCAGTGGAACACTCCAAGGCAGAGTCATTAAGTGAAAGCAGATTGATTTTCTCAATCACTAGATAGAAGGCTGTCCACCTAGCACTCAACACATCTATGATGGGAATGAACACTAAGCCATTATTTTAGTAAGCTACTTGATCTGGGGATCATTTGTTATGGCAGCTAGGGCAACCAACCCTAATTAATACTGGAAGGGAGTAAATATTAAAAAAAAAGAAGGAATATTTATATTTGGCTGGAACAAATATGGTGGTTATAGAACATACACTTGGGTGCCGTCTTACACTTTTTACTGGTGGTTCTCTTAAGTCAGATCATACATTATCCTCTTACTGATAATTTACTTCATCTACATCTTTTAGGAATCTGAGGGTTACATTTTTAGCTTTTCCCTTCTGATCCTAGCTTTAACATATAAGATATGTTATTTTATATCTTATATCTATATGACTCTATACCATGCACAGCCCTCACCTGATCCACTGGAAACATTATCACATAGATAAATGTAGGCATTTAGAAAATTCATTTTTTTCCCATGGGAATTCATATATTTAATCATAACTGTTCAGTCTATGGACTCTGATCTTCTATTCAGGAAAATTATCTTGTTATCCTTTAAATTATTGATTCTGTTCACCTTGAAAAATAAAACAGTCATTTTACCAGAAAAAATGACTTTATTCCAGAATAACAGAGAATTACTTTTTGGGACATGCAAATATGGCAAAACTATAGGCAAGTCCCACAAATGAACGAGAGGGACATCATTTTTATGAAGAAGAAGGAAGAAGCTGAGAAGGGAAGTCCATGGAAGAAAAGCATGAGTCCAGGGTTTCTTGTTGACTGAGTTATAGGGGTAGTAGGTTTCTCATAGGAGATGCAATGTATGTCTTTCCCTGTCTGTACCTGTAATTGATAATCCTTACTTGTGGATGATTCTTCCATTGGAGTCTGTAACTGGTAGTTTTTCCTGTAATTAATGTTGAGTGGTATGGCTCCCGCTCTACTCCCCACTTCTAGCCTCCCTACTGCATTTTAATGCGATTTCCCTTTCTTCATTTCCACAATTCTGTGCTTTTCAACTTGGCCCTGGCTTTATGGAAATTCTAGTATATAGATATCAAGACTTTTAGCTATATCTTCTACATTTCTCTTTTCTCATTTAATTATTCCTTTGACATCTTAGATAATTCCTCAAGTTAATTTACTAGTCTCTTTCAGTAACATCCATTCTGTTCGTGTGTGTTTCTGGTTAATTTCAGCCATCATGCTTCATATTAAACTCTCTTGATACTTCATTTCCTCCTTTTTTCATGGCAACACAGTCTCTTCTAATGCAATAATCTCCTAAATTTTATTGAGAAAATGATTTTCAATTTTCTTGAAGTTTACCCTGGTTTACTGCATTAATCCTGTCTTTTTGAGGGTCATTTGAACTCATTGTTCTATTGATCTCCTCCTTTCAGCTGATGATTCTTTTCAGTCTGATGATAAATATTTTATTGTCTGATTATACACCTACATCCACATTATTGCCCTTATTGCATTTTTAAAATGGGCCCAAGGCATGTAGCTATTACCTTTTATTTCACTAGAAATATTTTAATTAATTCTCAGAATTGCCAAAGTCACACTAATTTTTCACATGAAGAAAAAAATTTTTAAATCCTAATTATGAAGAAGGTGGATATTAAAGAGCACTTTCACCGGTCGCTGATTAAAATGCAATTGTAATTCTTTAATTGGAAAAAAATAGGTAGGCCACACAAAATAATTCTGGGTAAAGTGTCTCTGAATTTTCCCACTAGGAAAGTGCATGCTAAAAGTATGTTTTCTCTAATTATATATTAATGAAAAGATGTTCCGCTTCTCCTTCTCATGGTCCCTGTCCTTCTCCCTGTTGTTGTCTCATTTTCATAATGGTGTTAATCTCGAACAGGCAACTTCTGCTTACTCATGAAGAAGACAGACCTGGGTATGATGTGGTATTGAGAGGAGATAGTAGGAAAAGTCCTTTTTTTCCTTAGATAATAGAGAAGGCAAAACAGTACCTAACATAACTACATTGTGCACTTATAAATTTGGCTAAGAAGGTAGATTGTATAGTAAGTGTTTTTATCATATACACACATACACACAGTGTGAAGAAACTTTTAGAGATGATGGACATGTTTATTATCTTTATTTGGTGATGGTTTCTTGCAGGTTTGCATATGTCCAAATGCATGAAATTATGTGTATTAAATATGTGTATTTTTTGTATATCAGTTGAAACTCAATAGAGCTGTGATAGATTAATGATAGACAAGCTTTGCAAAACTTAAAAAAAAAAAAAAAAGGAGGCCAGATAGAAAAGTCCTGAAGCTCCTCTGTGCTACTGACTTTGTCCTCTGAGTGCACTCCAGCAGTGTTTGATTTGACAGATAGAAAGTTTGGAGGAAGAGAGAAGCAACTGAAGAGTATGCTGAGATTTATTAGATGGATGAGGCCAAATATATATTACATAGCAAAGAGAAATCTTGCATTCATACCAGATTAAATCCAAAGTGGAAATGACACTTTCAGTCAGCTGAGCTAAGGAGATCATATCATGGCATAGACTCAGAGTAAGATTTTTATTCTTCACAATAGAAAAATATTATGTATTAACTAGGAAAATGATAAACTATTTTAATGGATACTATACTATAATGAACTTACTTTTACGTTAATTTCAGCTGAAGATTCAGAACGGTAGAGACTACATTCTAAATGGAAGGTCATCAAGGATTTTTTAATGAAGTGAACAAAAACTCTAAAAAACTCTGAACAGAAATTTTGTAATTTTAATCTCTGACAACAAAGATCTAAAAGGATTAGGAGTTGGAGATTAAAGGAGAGGTACATTTCCTTGGAGAGATGCTCCTACCTCTTTCACCACATACAGAGGGTTGGAGGATTCCTTCTCCTGACCTCAAACCTAGTAGGAATGACTTCAGCTACATCACTTAGAGAGTTTGAACTATGTACCAGGGATTTGGAAAAGGTGGGCTGGTTCCTGGATTGAGCCCCAGAAATGTAAAGGGTCAGGAATTGCGACTGCTCAGCTACTCTGGTGGTGGCACATTGGGATCATCCTGAATTTCCAAGTTTTACCCTGACAAAGCTGTTTTCTGTGAACCATATGTGCACCGCATACTCAAGAATGTTACCATCAGATTGTTCTCATTCCTGTCTCAGAGTTTTACTTGGTGAGGTAAGAAAACTATGATAGAAAGGGACTAAAGAGTTACCAGAAACTAGCCAGAACAAATGAATTCATTTATGCCAAGAGAGCTGCAGACAATGAGAATGAGGGAAAACTGACCTTATCAGTCAGGATAAACGAGAAGAGTGGTTCTTACCCAAAGATGATTTTGTCCCTGAAGGGATATTTGACAATGTTGGTAGACACTTTTGGACAGGGAAGTGTGTGGGCAGTGCTACTGGCATCTGGTGGCCAGAGACCCGGTAACCATCCTACAATATACAAAACAGCCCCTTACAACAGGGGATTACCCAGCACAATATCATTAGCTCCAAGGTTGAACACCCTGTGCTGGAGTATGCTGATGTAACAAATAATCCCTACATTTTAGTGGCCTATAACAAAGACTTATTTTTTACTTGTACTGTGTGTCCATTAAAAATTGGCTGTGGCTCTGCTCCATGTGTCTTGATGGCAGAGTTCAGCCTCCATCTGGAACACCAGCCAACAAGGCAAAGCAAAAAGAAACATGCTTAGCAATATACTGACTATGAAAACTTCTGTTAGAAATAAAAAATGTCTCCTTTATGTTTCATTGTCCAAAGCAAATCTCCTTGTCTATTAGTTACCTATTACTGCATAACAAAATACCCCACCACTTAATGGCTCAAAACAATACACAATTATTATATACTAGCTTTTATGGGCCAATAATCAGTCATGGCATAGTTGCTTCCCTTCTTTAGGATCTCTTAAGAGCTGCACAGTGTCAGGTAGGGCCACAGCATCTCAAATATCAAATGGGACCGGATCTGCTTTTGAGCTTACTCGGTGGTTATGGGCAGGATTCAGTTCCTCATGGGCTGTTGGACTGAAGACCTCAGTTTCTTGCTGACTGGTGGTTAGGTGTTGCCCTCGGTTCCTTGCCAGATATCCCTCTCCTACCAGCACAAGCATGCATGAAGAGCCAAAGAAAGAATAGTACTAGCAAGATAGAAGTTATAGTCTTTTATAACATGATAATGGAAGTGATGTCATATCACTTTTCTATTATTTCAAGTAAGTCACAAGATCCAGCCCACAGTCAGGGGCGGGGGTGGGGGTGGGTGGGAAGGGAGGCAGGGGCGGAATTACACAATGCCACTTCAATGCTCCTGAGTTCAAAAGGGTGGGATTTTTAATCCTTTCAAGGAAAGAGTACCACATAGAGAAAACCTAATATATTGAGTACAGAGTGATACAATCTGCCTTTCCTAACACTTTCCTCTTTCTAATTCATCAGGCTCAAACTGGGGGAGGAGTGAAGTCCTACTTTTAAACCATGGTTTTGAGTTTGGGATTATTACATTGAACTGGATATATGAATTTCTGACTGAGAGAAAAACAACAACAACAACAACAACTCTATTTTATGACTCAGAGTGAACCAGAGGACATTATATTACCTAAGAACAAACAGAAGGGTTATAGAACCACACACAAATTTTACTCAGGGGAATGAAATGATATAAACCAGCTCCACACAATAAATTTAAAGAGACAGTGGAAGGCAAACATAAAGTTGCACCAAATCCCACAAGTCTACTTGTTCACTCCTTTGCTCAACAACTGTGTATTGATTACATATTATGTACCACGCTTGCTCTAGGCATGAGAACACCCACATAAGTAAAACAGACGAGAATTCCTGTCCTCATAGAACTTATGTTCAAATGGGCTTGGGGAAGATGATAGACCTTAGGTATAGTGTGGGTATATGGTATTTAAATGGTGATAAGTCTTACAGAGATACATAAAAAAGGGAAAGAGCTGAAGAACACTGAGATTTTCAGAGGTTAAGAAAGTCCCCACTAAAAAAAGATGAAACTATGAACCATGTGAATATATAAAAGAAGGTCATTCAATGTAATATTTATATAGTCTTCAAAGGAGCCATTTTGAATGTCAACATGAAACACCATAATTATAAGTTCAGCAAGCAAGAGACTTCTTCATTTAAAAACACATTCACAGGGGTGCCTGGGTGGCTCAGTCAGTTAAGCATCTGACTTTGGCTCAAGTCATGATCTCACGGTACATGAGTTCGAGCCCTGCATCAGTCTCTGTGCTGACAGTTTGGAGTGTGGAGCCTGCTTCAGATTCTGTGTCTCTCTTTCTCTGCCCCTCCCCTGCTCATGCTCTGTCCTCTCAAAAATAAAATAAAACATTAAAAGCATTTATATAAAAAAGCACATTTACAGTTTGTTTGAAAACATTAGTTGATACCGTTTTCATGAGCAGTTATATAGAATGCTAATTCCTTTTTGCAGACCTTACCTTGACTTCAGAGTATGTGGACTTGTGGTCAGCGGTCTGACTCCTACACTTGAATCACACAGATGGATGGAAACTAAATGTAAGATTTTCCTGCTATTTATAACTAGAAGCAATAAGTTTTTTAAAAAAGCATGGTTGGTTTTCTTTTGAGGGTCCCGGCTAGAAGAAGATAATCCAGCTGGACTTCCTCTGAAAGAGTCAGTTCTCTTAGAAGATGGGCAGGCTTCTCCCAGGTGTGTTGGACAAGGTTTGCTTTTACAGGTGAGATCTCTCTGAGCTTAACTGGCGGCTGTGAGCTACCCTAAGCATAGTAGACCATACTAGACCATCCTCCATAGTCGCATGGTGGATCTGTGGCACATTGCTTTCTCCCTCTTCACCCCTCATATCTCACTGTTGCTTGAAAACTCTTTAAGATTTCCATTAGTTGAATGATGTGCTTTATTGTTTCTCCTGATGAGAACAGAAATTTTCTGTCTAAATTACCTGCCTTGACAGGAATTTGTGAAAGGGGAGATTGTGAACCCTATACTTTTTTTTTTTCCTAGAACATGTTATATTGCTATATGAAAAGAGCCAGAAATGAAACAGATGTGCCATGTATCTCTATCTCCTTTTCTGTCTCTGTTTACATCTATATGAAGATTATATAGAGAGAAATAGGCCAAATGTTTAACAGTTTTCACTTTGTATAGTAGCATAATATGCTTCTTTTTAAAAACCTCTTTATACACTTAAATTTTCCTACTCTGGTCAAGCAATGCTTTTATACTAAGAAAAAAAACACAGTAATTTTTTTTTTTTTTTTTAATTTAAGCAGCTGATAGAATCACAGCATGCAATTTATCTGGGTACTGTGAATCTAATAGAGGAGCTATTTTAAACTAAGGGGATACCAAGAAATCAGTGGCTTTTGAAGATTCACTTTAGAGTGTTGCCACTCATGCTTAATAAAAGTGTTTCTACCTAGCAAATTAACATACTATGCATTATGCACAATACAAATTTATTTGGGGACAATCATAAGACACTGTATTTTTATAGTGCTCTTAAATTTGCAAATTGCTTTGACATTTCATTTCACTTGATCATCCTAATGACCATATTAAAATAAAGGTTTTATTAACCCTGTTTGGATGAGGAAAAAGAAGCACAAGAATTCCATGGTACACATTGACTGCAACATAGACTGCCAAGCCATTGCTTTCTCTACTTGATAACATTGACTTTTATGCTTGGGTAGACCAGACGGTGGGATTGAAGGAGGCAAGATTCCCCACTAACTTAAGTAGGGTCTCATTCCTCAGTATATGCAACTCTTACTTTTATTTCAGTCCCATGGATCTCTTCTGGCTTTGAGATGTGATTTTCATGGTAGAAGTGTCATGCATAGTCGTCTCTCCCCTAAATAGGAAGTTAATAATGTTTTCATTCTGTGTATCTCATAAACTATTTTCTAGAAGAAAAAAATGTTGAACTCTGGCAACCTGATGAATTTCTTTGGTGATGTGTTACAAGTGTAAAGTGGAATAATTCTTGGCAATGGAAAGCTGAGAAATCCATTTATAACCATTAAGACTCAAATAGAAGAAAAGCATGATTTCAACTAATTTCACTGTACTGATGGGACTGAAAAGTCAGTTAATACTAACTTTAGTATTGATTGTATAATTTAAATGCAAAAATTTTAAGGCTCTTGGGGCACCTGGGTTAACTTAACGGACCAGTCCAGTAAGCATCTGACTCTTGATTTGGGCTCAGGTCATGATCTGTCTGTAGTGAGATTGAGCCCAGTGTTGGGATCTGCACTGTGCTGGGCTTAGAGCCTGTTTAAGATTCTCTTTTCCTCTTTCTCTGCCCCACCCCTACTCTCATGTGCATGTGTATGTTCTCCCTCTCTCTTAAAAAATAAATAAATAAGAAATATTTTAGTAGGAACTATACTGAGGAAAAATATTTTATTAAATCATGCTTTCTATAGGTAGCATCATATACAGAAAGAATACGTAGTTATCTGAAGCTGCTACTTAATTATGTAAATTAATAAGAGGAAAATATTATGAGCAAATAAATACACTAGTCATTTTTTTTTAATTTTAGCCAAAAATTCTAAAATAGTTTAACAAATGTGCCTATATGTAACTATCTTAACTATTTAGAAATGTAACCAGTTTCTATTTTCATGATCTGGTAATACATTTGATGATGAATATCAAATCAGCAAGACTGATAACAAGTCAAGGGGAAAGAAAGATTGGGAATATTCTATACATTGCAAAATAACTATCTTTAGCTGTTTTAATCATAAATAGGAGTGGCAGAAGCTCTTCTAAGACAAACTGTATCAATTCCTTCTTGTCTATATACGTGCTGATTTTCACAAAAGAAGTAGAGACTAATTTCATTAGCCTTGAATTAGAGATGTTCTGAGTGGTTTGCTTAATCAATAGAATAAAGTGGGCATTCTGGGACTACTGAGCCTAGCTCTTAAGAAATCTTGCAGCTTCTTCTCAGACCTCTTGAAGTACTCATTTAGAATGCTCCATCTGGGAACCCAGATGGCATGCTGGGAGATGCCTACGCCACCCACAGAAGCAATGTGCAAGTGCTCTCATGGTCATCCCCAGCTGAGCTCTCAGCTTTCAGCTAGCATCATGTAAGTTAGCCATCTTGGATGCAACCCACCTCAGCCTTTAATAACTCCAGCCTTGGCCATCACTCCCATTATAACTGCAATGACAAACCCCAAGTGAGAACCACCCAGCTGAGCTCAGCCAACTCGGAAAACCGTGAGAAAGAATAACAAATGGTTGCTTTAAGCCACCATGTTGTGGGGGGATAATTTGTTATCTAGCAATCGGTAACTGAAAAAATTTGACATGAAAAGTAAGTAAATAATGAGTTAAAAACTAAAGTAAAATTCTTCATAATAAAGCAGAAAGTATGGCTAGGCTCAGGTTCTGACACTAAGTGTTTAAAAATTTGGGGATCAGTAGGGGCACCTGGGTGGCTCAGTCGGTTAAGCAGCCAATGTCAGCTTGGGTCATGATCTCATGGTTTGTGAGTTCAAGCCTTGCATCAGGCTCTCTGTGCTGACAGCTTGGAGCCTGGAACCTGCTTCGAATTTTCTGTCTCGCTCTCTCTGTCTTCCTCCCCCACTCATACTCTGTCTCTCTCTCAAAAATAAATAAAGATTAATTTTTTTTTTAAAATGGGGGATTAGTAACAATCTATGATCCAGTTTCTTTATCTTCAAAGCAAAATATTAAGTTGTTAAGAGAAAATACAATTTAAGACCTGTAGCTCTCTGACAGAATTCTATCTACTCTGCAGTGAAGATCAGTAAGTGTGTCACTGACTCTGGGCAAAAAGTATACAATAGGTGATCAAACAGCTAGTTTTTGAGGACAGAAATGATTACTAGGAGCCAATATAGGTTGGCAATGACCATGACCTGCCAAAACCAAGTTATTTAATGGAATATCTAATGAGATTGTTAGGCCAGTAAACTGGAACATGTATAGACATTGTTCATCTGTGTTCATCTGTGACACTTAGCTCCTTCAGAACCTTGCTGGATTCCACTATAGCTTCTGTAGAATTACTTAGAATATTTTTACTGGGCCACTATCCTCAATCAACAATTCCTTGAAAGTGTTTGGTTTCAGTTTTTTTAAATGTTTATTTATTTCCGAGACAGAGAGAGACAGAGCATGAGCAGGGGAGGGGCAGAGAGAGAGGGAGACACAGAATCCGAAGCAGGCTCCAGGCTCTGAACTGTTGGCACAGAGCCCGACGTGGGGCTCAAACTCACAGACTGCGAGATCATGACCTGAGCTGAAGTCATATGCTCAACTGACTGAGCCACCCAGGTGCCCCAAAAGTATTTTTAATCCTATAATGTTCTTCTTTTGACTCTACTCCCATGTCATTGGTTTTATCACTTTCGAGTCCCTCCTCAAAAAACCTTTCCCAACTGCTCTGCCATAAGCTTTTAGCCTGTATTTTCTTGTTTCAATTCCAGTTCTAAGCAACTGTTTATACTTCCATTATTCTACTGAAATTCCCTATCCAAAGTTATCTGTAATATTTTAATTGTAATCTAATTAGCCTTTTTTTCTGTTCTCATTCTCTGCTTTATCTCTGTCACATGTAACTGAGTTGACAATTCCTTTGTTCTACATTCTCTCCTTTCCTGACTTCCATGGCTCCTTTGGGTCTTTCTGTACTTCTCTGGTTGCTTCTATTCTCTTGTCGCTTTGTCTCCTATTGATCCCTTAAATGTAAGCATATTTCTATGGTCCCCTTCATTCTCTTATTCTCAATATTATATCTGTCCTTTTATTCATTCCTATGATTTCCTTATCTATGCCAAATGATATCAACTCCTGTCCTCTTTTATGATCTTTTGGCACCAAATATGCCCTGAAACTATATTTTAATCATAAAATATTTGAGCCCTATTAGATGATATTAATATGATATTATAGTCAGGGGACCCAGCGATACCTGGATCTTTTTCTTTTTTACTGTAGCCATCCTTCCTCTCCATTATTTCATGAAGGAAAGTTATATTTAAATAAGAGTAATGGTAAATGAGAAACAAAGCATCAGTTAATTATTATGATCTAGGCATATGATCATAGTTAATGCAGGGCTTTCTGATACATGGGACTTAGGGCTAAGGTCTAACAAAACATGAAATCTTACCAGTTAGTACCCCCCTAAATGATGTGTCATTTTCATTACAGAAGAAAATAGAAGAAAACTACATCTACTCTAGGGAGGCAGACCCTGAGTCAGTTTGTTCCTTCTATTGCTTGAGTGAAAAGACATGCCAGAGAATTAGAGAAAATGAAAAACAGAGTGAGGCATGTTTATGTTTATGGAATTCTGATAACTATAATGCAATTTATACATAACTGTGGCAAAATCATAATTCTGCAATCTGACCCAATCAGATCAGTATTCCCTTTATGAAGAGTAGGCAAGAGTGGGCATGCACAAGAATTCAAGATCTGTTCCTGCCTCTTGGTCCTGGTTCCCTCTACAATGAATGTCCATCTCATCATGATCATAAATTTCATTTTATGTATTGATCCTCACTCAGTACTCTACTGTTTGCTTCTTAATACTCTAGGACTTGAGCCCAGCTCATTCATTTCGTGGTTTAGTTTTTACAAATTTCAGCAATAAAATATACTGTGTCTTGTCTCCAATATTTCTAAACTCTCTGTGGAGACATGCTGCGGTATTTCCAGATCTTGATACTACTTTCTGACTATGTATAGTATACATACTTCCTACAACCTCTTGTTCTCTTACCCCTTCTATAGAATCAGGATTTAGGCTTGCATGAAAATACCAAAGTTTGGCATATTCTTTGATCCTGTGCCTTGAAACCCCTGGACTGTGAACAATTCTGTGTCTGGGCTGGGTTTTCAATTTACTCTGGGGAGTGGAGTTCTGGTACTCCTCTGTGGCCACCTGTCATTGGATATTTTAAGTTTAATCCTGAGTTTTTAATGATAGTCCATGTGAGTCAACAGGGCTACGGGGACTCATAGGAAAGGGATTCTATGTTAAACTGCATCAATATATAATATAATATAATATAATATAATATAATATAATATAATATATATAATAACATAACAACATATAATATATAGATACATAGATATTATATATTTAGTATTTTGAGATTTTAGTTGATGTTTTCTTCACTTCCAGAAATTTCCGATGAAAACATGACATCCACCATTCAGACAACTAAGCAATGAGGGATATATATATATATATATATATATATATATATATATCCTCTGCATTCATAGAATGCAGAAAAAGAATATGATCATTGGTCATTGATATTTAAAAAAATTTTTTTTAATGTTTATCTATTTTTGAGAGAAAGAGAGACAGAGTGTGAGCCAGGGAGGGTCAGAGAGAGAGGGAGACGCAGAATCTGAAGCAGGCTCCAGGCTCTGAGCTGTCAGCGCAGAGCCCGACAAGAGGCTCGAACTCATGAACTGTGAGATCGTGACCTGAGCTGCAGTCAGATGCCCAACCGACTGAGCCACCCAGGTGCCCTGGTTATTGGTATTTTTGAGATGCAAAGATTTGAAATTTTGGAGCTTCTTATACTTAGGCTTTTGGCTTTAAAGTTTATGTCAGAAATGATACATTTTGAAGAAGACATATTTATTCTGAAAGATTTTATGTTTTCTGTGGGTCTTGAGAAATTTTATGACCCCTTAGAGAAAAAGATGTTAGGAGAACCAGGTTGGTTCGGAAATTTTCTAGGAGCAGGAGTTTGGGATACATTTCCCAGTAGAGTCCAGGAAAATATGACTTCTTTATTCCCCAGTGCCCTAATATGACACATGGATCATGGATAGTAGTAGAAATGGTTGTATGAATTGTCTTGATACATACAATTTCTGATAAAGTATAGATAATTATATTAGAAAAAGTTTCCCACCAAAGAACAGATATGGTTCAGGAAATCCCAAAAGTGATAGTAGAAGTAGAAGAGATTGAGATGTGAGAACTACTCAGAGTTTACTAGCTTTTCTTTCAATAACATTTGTTATATGCCTACTCTGCACTGGTTGGATCTTTGCTTCTTACAATGTAAGTTCATTATATTATTATTTTATTCTAATTAGGATGCATTTTATTTATAGTTCAATTTGTACATCATTTTGAAGCCCATGACAAAATGACTATAAAAAGGGGATGAGTGTGACAGTCTGGAAAATAGAAGAATCGCTCTGGTGTCTGCTGTTCTTGGTCTCATACACGGATGAAATCTTTGGCAGTTAGTGATCTTGGGTAATTTAAACAGTCTATGCCATCTTTCTTGGAAAAGTATCCTCAAATGCCAAGAAGATTGAGGTTCAAGATGCCATAGTTAATAGAATTCTAGAGCAAGAAATACAAACTGTGTTAGGCACAGGGGATTGGGACCTTACACAATCCCTGGAAGAATTGGAGGGCTTGATTCTAGGCTGAGCCACAAGAAAAGCTTCCCAGAATATTGATCCTGAACTGGGCTTCCAGGGAAGTTATAATTTATGCTTCCATCAAAAAGAGAAAGAACCTGGACCCACCACTAGAACTGTTGATTTTGAGATCATACTATTGTAGAAAGGAACCAGGCATTGGGAAGCTGCTACTGTTGCTTCAACGATTCCCTCTCCAAATCCAAAGGGCTGGTGCTTTGAATCTGGAGGGCTGAAAAGACAATTCTGCCAACCATGCTTTTAAGCAGTAGTAGAAAAATCAGTAAGAAGATGGCCTTTTCTTATTTTAGATATCTAAATCTGATTTAAGGACATCTATATGATGAAACAAATTTTGTACACAGAACCGTAGTTGCAAAGATATTTTAGAAATGTAGACTTTGGCTTTGCAGTCATTGCTGTATAGGAGAAACACTAGGAAGAGACAAAACACTTATATCTAGCTTCCACAGGTGCTATATTTGTTTCCATAGGGGAAATACTTAATAATCATAGTAGTTATTATTTTGAGATAATCAAAATTGTAATATTTTTTGTACTTAAATAATATCTGTGAATATTTGCTGTTTTATATATTTATATTAAGATTACATATTGAGGTATTATGTATTTTATATTTATAAAATTTATATCTTTATAATGTCTATAAGAATAACAATACTTAACTAAGTTTCTTTTTTTTTTTTTAATGTTTATTTATTTATTTTTGAGAGACAGAGCAGAGGAGGGGCAAAGAAAGAGGGCGACAGAGAATCCCAAGCTGAAAATGCAGAGCCTGATATAGAACTCAAACTCACAAAGCATGGAATCATGACCTGAGCTGAAATTAAGTCGGACACTTAACCAACTGAGTCACCTAGGTATCCCTTAATTCTATGTTTCAAATGTGAAACTATGGCACATTAACTTGGATGTGAGATTTTATTGAAATACTATCATATTTACTCAGAATATTGGGCTAAGAGAACTTTACATTCATTGTATTTATAGATTTATTATATTTATAAGAACGGTTTAATAGTTTGTATAGGTTTTATATCTTAATCAAAGAATTAAGTTTTTATGAAGGAAATCAAATCTGTAAAATATATAATTATGTTTTGAAATATTGAAAGTATTTAACTGTTTTAAGCAAGATAAAACACTGCTTAGACCACATACAAAAGTGATTGCTATACTTGAAAATACAAGATTTATAACCTCCCCCCAAAAAAGTGTAAGAACAAATGAGGGATTTAAATGTGAACTTTCATAATTTGCTAAGTCTTAAAAATGAAAAACCTACCAAATATATGAAAATAATAAATACAAATTCTAAACAAACTTTTCCAAAATTTAGAGAATGCTTCCCAACTAATTCTATGAAGCCATTATTGGCCTTATAGCAAAACCAAAGACATACAATAAAAGAAAACTACAAACTAATATCTTTATGAATATAGAATGGAAAAATCCTCAACAGAATACCAAAAAAGTGAACCTAGAAAAATATAAAAAAGGATTATACATCATCACCCAGTGACATTTATTCTAGATATGCAAAGTTAGTTTATTATCTAAAATCAACTAATGTAGGGGCCCTTGGGTGGCTCAGTTGGTTAAGAGTCCAACTTCAGCTCAGGTCATGATCTTGTGGTTCATGAGTTCGAGTCCTGCATTGGGCTCTGTGCTAATGGCTCAGCCTGGAGCCTGCTTAGTATTCTGTGTCCCCCTCTCTCTCTCTGCCCCTCCCCCGCTCATGCTCTGTCTCTCTCTCTCTCTCTCAAAAATAAACAAACATGAAAAAAAAAATTTAAAAAGAACCTCCTAAACCTCATAAAAGGCATGTATTAAAAACCCACAGCTAATCCCCTAAAAGCAAGAGCAAAATAAGGGTATCTGTTCTTATCACTGCTATTCAACACCATACTGGAAATTCTAACCAGGACAGTTAGTCAAGAAAAATAAATAAAATATGTCCAGATTGGAAATTAAATAATAAAATTTTCTCAGTTTGCTGGTGACACGATCTGGCATATAGAAAATCCTAAGAAATCCACACCAAAAACTATTAAAAATAATAAACGAATTTAATAATGTTGTGAATAGAAGATTGGTACTCAAATCAATTGTATATCTATACATTAACAATAAAAAATCTGAAGATTAAATTAAGGTAAAGTTTAATTTATAGTGTAATTGAAAAGTTAAAACTCAGGAATTTAACAAAATAATTGCAATATTTGCATTCTGAAAACTATAAAATATTATTGAAATCAATTTAAAAAGACCTAAAGAAATATAAACATAGTCCCTGTTAATGGATCAGAAGACTTAATAATAAAAAGGCAATACTTCCCAATATAATCTGTAGATTAATACAATTTCTTTCAAAATCTCAGAGGCCTTTTTTCTTGCATAAATTGATATGCTGATACTAAAATTCAAATAGAAATGTAGGGGAACCAGAACAGTCCAAACAGTCTTAAAAAAGAGCAAAAGTGGAGGATTCGGACTCTCCAATACCAAAACTTACTTTGGTGCGACAGTAATTAAGATAGTGTGGTACTGGCATAAGGATGGATATGGATCAATAGATTAGAATTGAGACTCCAGAAATAGAAACTTCATTGAATTGCCAATTGGTTTTCTACTAAGGTGCTAAGAGAATTCCATGAGGGAAAGAATAGTGGTAGGACCAGCACGTATCTGTATACAAAAAATTTTATATCTGTACATAAATAAATAAATAAATAAATAAATAAATATCCCTTGATTACACTGGACAAATATTAACTCAAAATGTATCATAGATATACATGAAATAGCTAAAATTATGACATTCTTCGAGGAAGACACAGGCATATATCTTTGTGGCTTTGGATTAAGCAATAGTTTTTAGATATGATATTAAAAAGATAAGTGACAAAAAAATAAGCTGGATTTTATCAAAATTAAAAACTTTGAGTTATAAATAATATCAACAAAACAGTGAAAAAAATCAACCTACAGAATGGGAGAATATATCCACAAATCTTATGTCTGATAAGGGATACATAGCCAGAATATAAAAGGAACATTTACAACTCAATAGTAAAAAAGATTTTTTTTAATGGAAAAAGGATTTGAACAGACATTTCTCCAAAGAAGATATATAAATTGCCAATAAACACATGAAAAGATGCTTAACATCATCATGCATTAGGTTGATGCAAATCAATAACTCAGTAAGCTGATTGACACTAAGATGACTAAAGTCAGAAAGAAAAATAACATGTGTTAAGGAGGATGTGGAGAAATTGAAGCCCTTGTACATTCTGATGGGAATATGAAATTGTGCAGTCATTTTGGAAAACATTGTGGCTGTTCCTTAAAATAAACATATTACCATGTTACCCAGCAATTCTAACCTATATGTATATCCAAAAGGAATTTAAGCACAACCACACAAAAAAAACAACACAAATGTTTATAGCAGCACTATTCGTGGTTTCCAAAATGTGGAAACAACCCAATGTTTATCAATTGATGAATGGATAAGCAACATGTGGTATATCCATAAAAAGGAATATTGTTTGGTAATAAAAATGAAGTACTGATACTCGCTATAACATAGATGGAATTTGTAAGCAGTGTAAGTGAAAGAAGACAATTACAAAGACTACATATTTTATTACTACATTTATATGGAAAGTTCAGAACAGGCAAATCTATGGAGATGGAAACTAGATTAGAAGTTGTCTGGGACCGTGCAGAGACAGAGGAGTACAATAAGGAATGACTGCTAATGGATACAGGATGTCTTTTGGGGGTGATGAAAATGTGCCAAAAGTAGATGGTAGTGTTGCATGGCTCCATGAATTTAAAAACTATTCAGTTGTATACCTTATGTGGGGAAAAAGTAATCAAAACAAACAATATTCTGGCAAGTGTTTTCTGTTAACCAAAGGCAGAGGGTATCAAAAACAACTGATTTTAACACATTCTCTGCATTTGTAAGATTTGGAATTTTTAGTTTTATATTTAATATACAAATTTTTCATTTTTTAATCAATTATTTTATATCAGTGTAAAAAAGTCTAAAAATATTCTGACTTTAAAATGGATACTGTATGCTAGACAATGGGTCTTCAAAGAATGGATGCTTTATAAGTATAATTGTTTTTTGAAAGTTGGAAAAATGCAAACTTTCCAATACAGAAAATATATTATATATATCTTTTATTATATATATAATTTTATTTTTATTTTATTATATACATTATTTATATTTATTTTATTATATTTTATATTATATATTTTATATTATAATATTAACTATATTTAAAATATGTATATTTTGTTATATATAATATATATTAGTAATATGGAATTATATTCCATAGTATTATATAGATATAGATATATTTTATCTATATAATTATAGTATATGTAATACTGTATTCCATAGTATTATAGAATATGTAATACATATATTCTTTTTTGTTTTTTTAATTGTAAAATCTTTTTTTATGGGTATCTAATTTAATCTAATTTTTTATTTTTAAAAATTTACATCCAAATTAGTTAACATATAGTAGTGAAACAGTGATTTCAGGAGTAGATTCCTTAATGTCCCTTACCCATTTAGCCCATCCCCCCTCCCACAACCCCTCCAGTAACCCTCAGTTTGTTCTCCATATTTATGAGTCTCTTCTGTTTTGTCCCCCTCCCTGTCTTGATATTATTTTTGTTTCCCTTCCTTATGTTCATCTGTTTTGTCTCTTAAAGTCCTCATATGAGTGAAATCATATGATTTTTGTCTTTCTTTGACTAATTTCACCTAGCATAATACCCTCCAGTTCCATCCACATAGTTGCAAATGGCAAGATTTCATTCTTTTTGATTGCTGAGTAATACTCCATCGTATATGTATACCACATCTTTATCCATTCATCCATTGATGGACATTTGGGCTCTTTCCATACTTTGGCTATTGTTGATAGTGCTGCTATAAACATGGGGGTGCATGTGTCCCTTCAAAACAGCACATCTGTATCCCATGGATAAATGCCTAGTAGTGCAATTGCTGGGTTGTAGGGTGGTTCTATTTTTAGTTTTTTGAGGAACCTCCATACTGTTTTCCAGAGTGGCTGCACCAGCTTGCATTGCCACCAACGATGCAAAAGAGATCCTCTTTCTCCACATCCTCGCCAACATCTGTTGTTGCCTGAGTTGTTAATGTTAGCCATTCTGACAGGTGTAAGGTTGTATCTCATTGTGGTTTTGATTTGTATTTCCCTGATGATGAGTGATGTTGAGCATTTTTTCATGTGTCGGCCATCTGGATGTCTTCCTTGGAGGAGTGTCTATTCATGTCTTTTGCCCATTTCTTCACTGGATTATTTGTTTTTTGGGTGTTGAGTTTGACAAGTTCTTTATAGATTTTGGATACTAACCTTTTATCTAATATATAACATATATATTCTTAAAGATCTATTTATTTAGCTTCATCTTCCTTTTTATATATCATATGGAAGGAGATAAAATTTTATAATAATGATTCAAATTTTATGTGACATTTTTTATAAAGATTTTATTTTTAAGTAACCTCTATACCCAATGTGGTCCTCAAACTCAAGACCCATAGATGAATAGTTGCATGCTCTCCTGACTGAACCAGCCAGGCACCCTCCTACTAAGCCATTTTGACATTTTTAAGGAAAATTATTAAACTTAAGTCTTCTTATGTGTAACAGCAACAAAAGAAGAAATAAGTAAAACTGTAGGAACTATCGAACTTCAAAAATCATCTCTTTACCAAGGGAAATATTAGTTCCTAAAAATTCCCCATAAGGCATATGTGGGAAACTAATAGTTTTAGGTTCTAATTCAGCATTCAGATATGTTAGAGTTTTTGTGGGTTTTGTTTCGTGTGTGTGTGTGTGTGGCCTGTCTATTGTAGGTCTACACAGTGTTTTAGATTTGAATTAGCTGCAAATATTTTATTTTTTAAGGTTTATTTATTTATTTTTGAGAAAGAGAAGGGAGGAATGGCAGAGAGAGAAATAGAGAATCTCAAGTAGGCTCCGTGGTGTCAGCCCAGAGCCTAATGCCTGATATGGGGCTCAGTCTTACAAACCGTGAGATCATGACCTGAGCCAAAACCAAGAGTCAGATGTTTAAGGGACTGAGCCACTCAGGCACCTCTAGTTGTCAACATTGTAAAGTGAGGAGGTTTCTTATAAAATCTGGAGTTCCAGAGTGTATCATAAATTGGAAGCTCTGGTAATGTCAGCACATAGTCCTGCAGGGAAGGATCCTGAATGAGCTGAGGAGCAGCATCTTCCTTAAATGGGATGTGTGTTTTCTCAGCACAGCCCCGAACACCTCTGTTCCTCTAACACCATTGCTGACGTCATTTGCTACCTGCCATTTATTTTCTTACACATTTCTGGCTTTATTGATTCAGTTACCCCTAGGCTTTTGATTTTGTGTCCTTAGTTTTGTGCTTACCATATTGCTCTATTTGCTGCCGTGTTTATATTGACCCAACCACTCCTAGCATTTGTTCATGCTGGTCCCATCTTCTATATCACCTGTCATCCAGAATCACCAAAAGGTTGTAAGTTCTCTGTCCTTCCCGTTCTCTGCTCTGTACAGAATGATGTTACATCAGATGGTGTCAACTAAACTTTGTATGACTTTAAATTTCTCAGTGTCATGTAAACTCACTCCCTTCAATGTTCTGAAATTAACCAAGGCACACCTGTGATCACTAATTCTTTTCTTACTGATGTGGAGTTAGGCTATGTTCCACTAGGAGATCCCACAGTAAATAAAGGTACTACAGTACCACGAATAGCATTTAGTGTCCAACAATTCTTCTCCCTTATCTTTGGCATAGTACTATTTAACTTTCAGTTTCATTTCAGGCCACAACTCCTCCAGGAATCAGGTTTATAATCTGCATTTGTATGTCATCTGATTCTTAACTTTGTATTCCATTGTTAGAGTGAATTTGGATACAAGACAGAAAATCCACTCCGAACTTTTGAAAACAATAAAGAATTGTTTTGGCTTATACAAAACTATACTGTGGGGCAGGTTCATGAAGTGGCCCCTGTTCTGTTTTGTTATTGTTTTTCTAGTTCCTTAAACTGTGCCTCCCTTTTTCCTTTGACTTTGTCCCAAGAATGTACTCATCATAGTGGCAAAATTGCTGTGGCAGTCCTGGTTTTACTTCTACCTACCATGATATCCATTAAAAGAAAATCAGGATTTAAAATTTGGAAAAATGTTTCCCCAAAATACCCAGCAAACCTTCACTTGTTGCCATAGCCTGAATTGAGACACATGGCTATTTCTTTAAAAAAAACAAAAATGTGCCTAGAGGAATACTATGTCTTTGTTATTATGTCTAGGTACTTAAATCAATTGTGACAGGAAGGGAATACAAATCATTCTTTTACTGATAATTAACTGGAATTTAGGATGGAAAATGTCCACTGATCACAGGATTATATGGGGGAGAGATGGACACCTTGAATGAAAATAGTCATACTGTTAGGAAGAGAGGAGACTGATAAAGAGTATGCACTCAGCAGTGCTAACAAGTAAATGTTTTAATCACCAAAGGTTCACATATATCCTTCCTCTTATCTATGCACTTGTAAGACAGTCCATGTCCAAAGGAGACAAACTGAAGGTTCATCCATTCTTTTCCCTCAGGTCCAGATGTAGCTATTTATATTTTGCTGATAGTATCCATACCAGCATATTGTGGTAGTAATGTAACTGGATACCATTAATAAAATAAACAACAACAATGAATAAAATCAACTTGCAATAAGAAAGGGGATGAATGGGATAAGAAATACTGGGGTCACAGGGTGATAGTATACATCATGTCCACTTAAATAGGAATATCAATTATCTCATGACCTGCAAGAGAAATGAGATCTTTGGTCAGCCAAATTCACATTACCCAGTTCTACTTTTATTTATTTATTTATTTATTTATTTACTTACTTACTTACTTATAATGTTTGTTTATTTTTGAGAGAGAGGGAACACGTGGGGGAGGGGCAGAGAGAGACAGAGGGAGACACAGAGTCCAAAGCAGGCTTCAGGCTCTGAGTTGTCAGCACAGAGCCTGACATGGGGCTCGAACCCATGGACTGAGCAGACTGTGAGATCATGACCTGAGCCAAAGTCAGTCGCTTAACCGACTGAGCTGCCTAGGCACCCCATACCCCGTTCTACTTTTAGCAATTTTTTTTTTGGTCCATTTTCCTCCATAATCATATTTAAAATGGACATTGGAGAGTTTGTCCTTTCTAGTGATTGTGTTACATTTGCAGTCCAGTCCCAACTGGTACCAATTTGAGGTTATAGAGATTGTTCTGGATTTGAGCAATCAAGACCTGAGTGTTTAGCTAGGTATGGATTTTTTTTTTTTTTTTTTGTCTTACAGTTCTATTTAAAAAGTTAATAGTTTTTGAATTTTGCGTCTAAAAATTTCTAAGCATGGTAATCACACATGGTAGTTAATCTGGTCAAAGTCTGATTCTGATCATTTCCTTCTCTTAGCAACAAGCTTCTATGCAATGCCAGTTCCCTTGGAAATTGAATGGCACCTTCATTTTGACCTCTGCCTCAGAGCAATTAAAAAAAAAAAAATTAGGTGAAGGGCACCAAAACTTTCATAATTACCCCAGATTAAACCCCATCCACACCTCTGTGGCATGATTAACCACTTCATCAGTTGAAACTTGCTTAGCAAAATTTTCTTGACAGAGGTCTGAGGAGTTAGGCTCATCTTTTCTCAGTCTTGTTACCTTCTAGGCCTCCCACCACCCTGCTCTATTAGCAAAGATTTTAGCTCAGGGGTAGAGAATGGGCATTCCCAAACCTATCAAACTCCATATGAAGTGGATTTGAAATAATTTTGATTTCAGTTCATACATAGAAAAAAATATTTTCTCCCATTCTTTTTCTTCCCTATTTTCAAAAACTTTAATTTTAAATAAGCCATTATGGATCTTTCTTGTAAACCTCACCAAAGGCTAGAAGACTAATCCAAGTTTGACTGTCTGATCTTTTTCTCAGTCACCCTATATTTCTTTTTTGTAATTTAAATTTTAATTAGATAATATACAGTGTAATATTGATTTCATAAGTAGAATTCACTGATTCCTCACTTATATACACACTCACTGCTCATCACAATAAGTACCCTCCTTAATACCATCACCCATCTAGCCCATCTCCTATCTACTTCCCTCCACCAACCTTCAGTTTTTTCTCTATTGTTAAGAGTCTCTTGTGGTTGTTTCCCTTTCTTCTCTCCCCCTTCTTCCCACATGTCCATCTGTTTTGTTTCTTAAATCACACATATGACTGAAATTATGTATTTGCCTTTCTCTGATTGACTTATTTTGCTTAGCATAATACATTATAGCTCGATCCGTGTTATTGGCAAGGTTTCACTCTTTTTGATGACTGAATAATATCTATATTTATCTATCTATCTATATATTTAGATCTAGATATACCACATATTTACCCATTCATTAGTCAGTGGACCTTTGAACTCTGTCCATAGTTTGGCTATTCTTGATAATGCTGTTATAAACATTGGGGTAAATGTACCCCTTCAAATCTGTATTTTTTTATCCTTTGGGTGAATACCTAATAGTGCAATTGCTGGATTGTATGGTAGTCCTATTTTTAGTTATTTTGAGGAACATCCATACTTTTTTTCCACTGGTGCATACATAGTGCACCAGTTCCTTCTTTGCCATCAGCAGTGCAAGAGGTTCCCTTACTCCACATCTTCACCAACACCTGCTGTTTCTTGTAAATTTTAGCCATCCTGACAAGTGTGAGGTGGTATCTCATCATAGTTTTGATTTATATTCCCCTGATTATGAGTGATGTTGAGAATCTTTTCATGTCAGTCACCCTATGTTTCACCTTCTGTAAGTACATGGTTGTTTCTTAAGGGAGTAGAGATGTCATTTTAGCCAGGTCTTGTATAACTGCTTAAAAAAGATCATCAACTTCCTAGTCCAGGAGGGAGGAATTCTTTTCACTGACCTCCTTCTGCCTTGATTCAGCACCACACACTTGATACCAAAGTTTGCATCAGCTAGGATCATGATAGCTACAAAATAGAAAACTCAGCTCAAACTATCTTAAACAACAACAACAAAAGAAATCAGATCACATAACCCAAAGTTGAGAGGCAGGATGGGTTTCACAAAGCCACCATATCTTGCTTACATTGATACAATATCTTGTCACCTCGTGTCTGTGCCTCTGAGTGGGTCCTTTAAGTCAGTTCTCCCTATAACAATTATGGTGATCTGTTGAAAAATAAAATCAGATGTGTCACTCCTCTAATGAAACCACTTCAATGGCTTCTTATCAAAATAAGAATAAAATCCTCAATTCTTCCCACAACCTCAGATATTCTTTATAATGTGGCCCCTCTAGATCTTTCCTGCCGTATGTGCTATTGCTCTTCTCTGCCTTACCGAACTCCTATCCACTAATATTACTACTTTTCCATTTCAGTGTTCCCTCAATGCTACAAGCTTGATCTTACCTCGGTACCTTGATATTTGCTACTTCTTATGCCCAGAATACTCCTACATAGAGCCTTGGGAAGTACCACTCACTGAATTAGAAGGGTTCCCCAGAGAGACAGAACCAAAAGACTATGTATTTATTTATTTATTTATTTATTTATTTATTTAGACTATTGTTTCTATTTTAAAAGTATTTCTCTCTATATTTTATGTAATAAGGAAATATACTACACATTTACATATCATAAAGAAATATATCTGTATCTGTATCTATTACAAGGATTGGCTTACATGATTATGAAGGCTGGCAAAATCTGTAGTATGGGCCAGAACTCTGGAGACCCAGGAGAGCCACTGGTGCAGATGAACTCTGAAGGCACCTAGTAGATAATTCCTTCTTTCTCTGGGAAGCTGGTCTTCTTATTCTATCCAGTCCTTCAATTGATTGGATGAAGCCTACCCACATTATGAATGGTAATCTTTTTACTAAAAATTTACTGATTTAAATATTAATTTTATCCAAAAACACATGTTGGCACGTAAAATTAACCATCACACTCATATAGTTTTTCACATCTGTGTTCACCCATTGCTTTCCCAGAAATTCTCAAATACCCCTGTTAAGAGGCTCTACCAATTCCTATCTCTCTCTACTTCTTTACCACACTTTACTTTTCCTCATAGCTTTTATCAACACTGAAAATTATATGACATATTTATTTGTTGTATGGTTTTCATCTGTCTCCATTTCTAGAGTATCAATATTATTCTTATTTGCCACAGTTTCTATGGAATATAAATATTTCTTATATATAGGTACTTAACAAATGAGTCAGATTTTTATATTTAACTGTGGTAGTGGGTGACAAACACAAAATCTTTCTTACCCAAAAGGAAATGACTTAAATACAGAAATACACAGAAATGACTTATACACAAAAAGAAATCTTATTGCCCACAGTGTGTATTTCCCCATTGTTTCTCACCTCACAGCTTCTCTGCTGTGAAATTCTGGGTACAGAAGCCTGCAAAGTACATTCCTTAGCCTTCCTTCCTAGCTGATGTCTACTAGATTCTTACAACAAATGACACCAGTATAGCATCAAATAGTTGAAGGAATACAGAAATGATTCTTTTCTCTTGTTCTTCTGGCCGTATTTTTGAGCAACTGTATCCTTTTTATCCATCTGCAATCCAGCTTCATCTCTACTGGTTCCTCTTCCATGGTCTAGCACAAACTTCAGGTCCCTATTCCATGGTGTTAGTATATCTAGACATCACCCTAGCAGGGAAGCAATGTATGTTCTTCTGGACTCCGGTTACACCATCTTACTTCTTTTGTTCTCCAAGAACTAGATTAAATAGCCATGGACACAATGGGAAAGAATGAAATATGGCCCTTTGTAGCAATGTCTCTCACTCATAGAGAGAAAGACAGATACCATATGTTTTCACTCTTATGTGGATCCTGAGAAACTTAACAGAAACCCATGGGGGAGGGGAAGAAAAAAAAAAAAAGAGGTTAGAGTGGGAGAGAGCCAAAGCATAAGAGACTCTTAAAAACTGAGAACAAACTGAGGGTTGATGGGGGGTGGGAGGGAGGGGAGGGTGGGTGATGGGTATTGAGGAGGGCACCTTTTGGGATGAGCACTGGGTGTTGTATGGAAACCAATTTGACAATAAATTTCATATATTGAAAAAAAATAAAAAAAAATAAATAGCCACGGGCAGCAATTACTAATTTCTGGTACACTTCATCTTCATCCCTTTTTTATTTCTCTCAGACTTTTTGATAAATATATAACACTGTTCCTGAATTAAAGCCCCAAATTAAAGACCATTGTGTGAAACCATTAGAATGATTATGGGTTTTTCAGGTTCCAGAAAACAGACTTCAGTAAACGTGTTCTTGGGTTATGTACCTTAAAGATCTTTAAAATAAAGCTGGCTTTAGGAGCAGTTGAAAATGGGTTACTGCTAACCCATGACATACAGTGGTATCACGTTTACCAGATTGTTGTTGGCTACTGCTTTAACGTCTTATTTATTTTTGGGACAGAGAGAGACAGAGCATGAATGGGGGAGGGTCAGAGAGAGAGAGGGAGACAAAGAATCTGAAACAGGCTCCAGGCTCTGAGCTGTCAGCACAGAGCCCGATGCGGGGCTCAAACTCCCGGAGTGTGAGATCATGACCTGAGCCGAAGTCGGCTGCTCAACCGACTGAGCCACCCAGGCGCCCCTGCTACTGCTTTAAATGAAGGCAAAGGTCTGGGAAACCAAGTAGTTAATGTATTCAACTGCTATAGTAGTGATGATGACTATAAATGCTGGAGGCAAGATTTTTTTTTTTTTTGAGACTGTATTTGATTACTTTTTGAAAGAAATGATAAGCCCAGTGTTTTAATCTCTTAGTTCTAGGCAAGTCAAGGAGTCATAGAGGTTTTATTGTGCTCCTAAAATAATCTCTCATTTATTATAGCTGTAGGGGAGATTCCAAATCCCATCTCAAATTTAAAAGTGAAAATTCCAGAATTATAATGTAAGTTGAATTCATGGCCCAAGTATCTTACGTGAAAATTGAAACACATTATCTTGTGTGAAATGTAGAGCATTTATTGGAAAGAATTGAACTCTGGGGTTTGACATAGGCACATCTTGGCAGACATGGATCAATCTGAGTAACTTGAAACCACAAATTTCCTTGAAATTCCATTGTTAGAAGAAATAATTATTCATATTGATGGCTGTTACTCTTTGTTTGGAGACCCTGCAGTAACCTTCCATAAGGAAATTGCTTTCCAAGTGGATGCCTAGTCTTAAGACAGATCTCCCCTATGCCTCATTGCCTTTGAACTTATGAACTGAGTCAGATTTTGGCATACATTAGGGAGAAAATATAAAATCTTATCCATGGGTATATGACTTATACATAAAAAATAATTGTAAGAATATTATTTTGTACTCACATTAGCTTAAACTTGGGGAATATATTTGAGAATGGATTCTAAGGATTTTGGAACAAAGGACAGTTTGCAGAGATTGTGTATTCAATGTGGTATCTTAAGTAGATGGGGTGGCTCAGCTGTGGACACACCAACCTCTAATGTGGTCTATATTCAATGATATTGAGCATATACAGCTGTCCTGGCATAATGAAGAAATATTTCAAGGTTTAGAAAGGTAGAAATAACAGAGTGTTTTTATTATTTGCAACTTGGTCATCTCCCAGTATGGTCCCCAGATGAGCCTAGAGAATACTCCATTCAGACACTGAGAAATATATTAGTGAGGGAAGTACCAGGATCTTCAAAAATTCTCTGATTCAGTGGGTCATTACAAATATAGAGTAAAGAAGATTGGTAAGGAACTAATTGTTGAAATTGAGTGATATGTAAGAGTGGATTAATGATACCATTCCTCATCTTTTATATATTTTTGGAAATATCCATAATAAGGTTAAATAAAATGAGTTTTGTAGTAGCTTTCTTTTATTGGCAGGGGATGACATTGCAAAGGGCCAACTTTGAAATAGGTTCCCTGATTTCAGAGGAAAAGATGAGATTCCTGAATGACAGAAGCCAAACAGCAGGGCTTTACTCTGAGAGAACAAGCATACATGAGGATCTGGACCATACGTATCATCTAGGCAGCAATTTCCTAGCCTTTCTCTCAGTGCTTAATTTATGCATTAATGTGCAAAGTATCACAGAAGTTCTTCAAAAACCTCGACAATACGGACCTTCTCTTACCAAAGCTATTTGACTACCATCCTTGCACAGGAGTCAACAGCAGAGGTCAACTTTAGACCCTGATTGGCATCATTCCTTGGGGAGTCCAGGAAGCCACCTGGTATTAGATTGATTGCTTTGGACTTTTTCCAGCTTGCAACAGTAAATGATTTTGTCTTCACTGGAACTGAAAATTATTCTGGATACTGAACTTGCTTTTCCTACTCCAATGCTTCTTCTAGCACCAACATCAGGAGGTTTTGGGGTCCCTTATTCACAATATTCAGCAATATTGCCTTATTCAGCAATATTCAAGATATTGCTTCTGACCAAAGAACTTACTACAAAGCAAAAGAAGGACTGCAATAGGGCCATATAATTCATGGATCTTACTATATTCTTCTTGATTCAAAAGTAACTGCTTTGACAGACGCATAGAATTTCCTCCTGAAATATTAGATGCATACCAGCTAAGAGACAATAATTTAACATTTTGAGTGTTTTCCTATACCACGTAGTATCAGCATCTACTAGAGACTCTATGACACTGTTTTACCCTTAATCTGTAAATTAATAAGAGAAATGAACTACTCACTAATTTTTTTTTCCCATGCATACAACTTTGGATTCTCTTGGTTGAGAGTTCTTATTTCCATAATGAATACTGTTTAAACCAGGAGACATAGTTCTTTCATTGAAATGGATGTTAAGTTTGTCACCTGGTCATTGTGGGCTCCTTATTCCATTGAAACAACAGACAAATAATGGGTCACTGTGATTGGTGGAGTGATTGATTCTAATTACCAAGGGAGACTTGGGTTGCCGCTGTATAGTGTAGGCATGCAGAAATATGACTGGAACCAAGGAGGTTTCCTTGAGTGCCACTAAGTATTTTAGTATTCAACAGAAAAAAATTAATAGACATTTAGACAAATCAAAAAGGCATCTTCACTAAGCACTCAGAACCTCAGGAATGAAGATTTTGTTCATCCTTACCATGTAATGGATCATATTCACTGAGATCCTGGCTGGGGCCAAAATAAACACGGAATGAGTAGCAGATAAAGGAAGTTGATCATATATGAGTTCTAGAACATAATGTGTGTGTTTGTGTGTGTATGTGTGTATACTTTTAAATGTTAACTAATTTCTTTTTTTATTTTTTTAATATAAGAAATAATCATAGTGGCTAAATTTACAATGTAATCTTTAGGGGATAGAATATTCAAGTGGACTTGTGACTTTGAAAACTCACAAATGATATATAAATGATAGGATTTCGTATACTCCATTTTGGGGGAAAGGAGAGAGTATCTTTCATTATGCAAAGTGTAGTTGTTATCTAGATAAGATGCATAACATCACTGTCATTTTTGTTGTATTAAAATTTAAGGTAGGTAAGAAGGATGTATATGGATACTGAGTAGCCAAAAGGTTGAATGTGTTGATTATTTGCCTACTTTCTTTCAACCTCTTACACAGCATTCTTTATAATTCTGTGGTTGGGAAGGCTATCTGTTAAATTTTCAGGCTCCCTTTCTGGACTCTCTTAATTTTTTAAAAATGTTTATTTTTGAGAGGGAGGGAGGGAGGGAGGGAGAGAGAGAGAGAGAGAGAGAAAGAGAGAGAATGAGCAGGGGAGGGGTAGAGAGAGAGGAAGACACTGAATCTGAAGTAGGCTCCAGGCTCTGAGCCATCAGCACAGAGCCCAGTGTGGGGCTCGAACTCATGAACTGCAAGATCATGACCTGAGCTGAAGTTGGACGCTCAACCGACACAGCCACCCAGGTGCCCCTTATTTCTGGAAGCTCTTAAATTATGCCAGTGGGAGACACTGGGAAAAGATCAGAAGACAGGAAGAGAGGAGACACTATTATTATCTCTCTCTTTTTCTTTCTGACAGTACTTCTAGAAATAGATGAACTCCTCTGGGGACCCTGGTTTCAGCAGTAGTGCCTGTGCCTTTCATGGTTCCAGCACTACCTTAGATAGTTCCTCCTTGGTAACACCACCACAGCACAGCCTTAGCTCTGATAAAACTACCTCTTCCCTTATTCTCCCTGCCCTGGACCTATAGATGCTTCCTGAAGTTGCTTATTTTTGGTTTACTGCCTTTTCTCTTTTACTTTCTCAATCTTTCAAACACTTATGCACTCAATTCCCTGTATGAAATTCTATTTGTTTGAACTATCTATAGTAGTTTATTTTTTCCTACCTATACCTGGACTGATATAAAGAGACTGTGTCATTTCATTGCTTTACACCTATATGCCATTTGAAATCCAAAGAAAAGTGGGTGATTCTTCTATTAGCTCTCTTGAAAAGTGAGTTATTTTTCAGAAGCCCTTAAAACTTTTCTTTTTGTCTCATATGTGCAAATTCCATCATAGGTTAATTCTTAAATGAAGCCAGGGAATGAAATGGAACAATGAGCCTAGGCTTGAACTTTTGACCCAATGCCGGTGACAAGGTCAAGGGCATTGCCCCTTTACCAGGCCTAGGATTGGAGCCAGAGGTCAGGCTCACCTCAGTCTAAAGCACCTGGGCTACATGATGGAGAAAGGTACAGATGTTAGAACGGGAATAGAGAGGAATGGATACTGGATGAGCAATAAACAGTATAGTCTGTAAGCTCTCATTGCATTATACTGCACTTACGCTTTCTCAGTTTGTTTCGTTAAACTATGAGATCACTGATGGCACAAACTGTGTCCTTTGTTTATCTAAATAATCAGCATTGAGAATTGTCACTGTCATCTACTAGGCAGGTGTCAAAAATTTATTGAATGGATGAATTAATGTGGCAAAGCTTTAAAGGGATGAGTTTGCGCCTTTAGTAAGAGCATCATGAAATACATAATGCAAACAGGCACTTGGAGCAGTAGTATTTGTGGAATTTGAGACCTGCTTGTTCAGTGGCCTTTATATTTTTTAATCATCAGAGCACTTTCTCAAACAAAATAGAGGAATGTACATATGTCTGAGTGTATTTCTACATAGAATAAGGACTGTAGACATTTCTCAGGTAGTTTAAATCTTCCTTTGTTTGATGGAGCATTTGGTATTTTATATTTCAAATTTCTGAATCTCCTTCCTAACACGTTTTTGGTGCATGTGTTACAAGTTAAAGAAAAAAAAAAAAAGGAATCTGCTTCAGTCACTTCAGAGCTAAACTAAGAATTTAGTGTTTTGACTTGCAGGATGGAGTTATTTTTCTTACATTAATAGGGAGATAGATAGCTGTGAAGACCAGTGTGGACAGGGTGTATGGATTAAAAGTTCATCTCTACCACCTACAAGCTCCATGACCTGAATTATATCCAGAGCCTTAGATATAATAGGTGACTTTTAACTACAGTCAGGGGGCAATCCTTATTATAATACCCTGTGTTTCAGATTCCTCATCTTAAAAATGTGGACAATATTAGTAATTTCTTCATTAATTAATATGTGGAAAGCTCTTAATACAGTCCTTAGCACAAGCAAATATTCTGAGATATCTATTATTATCATGCATCAACAAACCCTATTTGGAAAGGGAAGTGGGTCAGGGAATCCTGTCCTAACATTTTTTTTTTCTCTGTGGTAATCAGTACTGTTTACCACATATTTCAGGTTCCTTGTCTCTCAAGCATGTGGTACTTTTGAACTTAAAAGCCCCTTGTGGTTGTGTGGGCTATATGAATAGTTTGGATCCAATATACAAGTTACTTCTGGTCCAGACCAATCCATCATTTTCTTTCCCTCTGTAATGATCATGAATTAGATTCCAGGTACTGGCTGTGCAGTTAGCTTGGGTCTCAGAATGAGAATCATGTAAAAGAGCTATGACATGACTATCTGAGATGACGGTTATTTGTTACCTCAGCATAATTTAGTCTGGGTGATTCATAATAGTAGTTGAGTAGTCCCATGATTATGGGAGAAAAAGCACAATGAATCTGTTTCTCCATCTGCAAAACAAGGAGGTTGGATAGGAAAGATTATCAGGAAAGTCCCCTTAAGTTCTAAAATGATAGGTTCTTTGATAAGAATAAGAATGGCAGTGAAGACCAGAAATTTGTAAATCGAGGAAAGCAGAAATAAACTCATTACTAAGCTGTGAGAATCAAAGACCAAAAGAGTAAGGTGAAAACTAAGGCTGGCTTTTCCAAGAGCATGTTCCTTAGAACCCTAATCATAAGAGATGCTTTGTGATAGAAGGTTCCATGACCAAATACGTATGGGAAACACTATATATGATATCTCTCTCTTAGTCTTCATGTAGATTATCATATTCTGAGTATTCATGAAGGAAACCTTTAAAATGTATTTCACCCAGCACTTAATAATACAATTTCACTGTAGAAATCGCTTTTATAATTACTTCACATTAATGGGCTGGGAAGCTATCATTTTAGTTTGAGCTATATGCTTTCCCATACCTTCTCAAAATCTTTTTGGTAATTCTCCTCCTCTTGCACATAGTTGTGGAGTGGGCATTGGAACCAGAATATCCCATTTCTCTGGTCATAGTAATTTGTTCATATATGAATAAGACCCCATCAAGCCCAATCAGAGTCTTCAACATATATATATGTGTTTTTAATGTTTATTTTTGAGAGAGAGAGAGAGAGAGAGAGCGAGCACAAGTGGGGGAGGGACAGAGAAAGGACACAGAAGATCTGAAGTGGGCTCTGTGCTGACAAGCAGCAATCCCAATGCGGGGCTCCAACTCACAAACTGTGAGATCATGACCTGAGACAAAGTCAGACATTCAACCAACTGATCCACTAAGGTACCCCCAACATAATTAATATTTCTGATGATCTCCTGGATTTAGCTGAGTCTCACTAAGACACCTCTTAGACTTCTCAGATATGTGAACCCAAATCTCCCTTTTGCTCAGACTAAATCCAGTTGAATTACAGTTACTTGCTACTGAAAAAATGCAGACAGGAATTATTCCTCCTTAGAGCAGAGTTTGGAAAATTCTGTTCCAGGGTCACAGCTGTGAGTAAAATGATACAATTTTGAAATGTAATAAGCAATAGCCTTACTTTTTTTCTAAGGGTTAAGTGGGTCTATTAGGGAACCTGAAGATGGAAGTGACACGTTTAGTATGAGAAGATATTGCAGCCTATTTTATCTTTAAAAATTTTTTTTATTAAAAAAAATTTTTTTAATTAAAAAAAAATTTTAATATTTATTTTTGAGAGAGGGAGACAGGGGCAGGCAGACTGTGAGTGAGCAAGAGGTAGAGAGAGAGGGAGACACAGAATCTGAAGCAGGCTCCAGGCTCCGAGGTGTCAGCTCAGAGTCTGATGCGGGACTCAAACTCACAGATCGCGAGATCATGACCCGAGCTGAAGCTGGACCCTTAGCCGCCTGAGCCACCCAGGTGCCCCTATCTTTTTTTAAAAGATACTTTGGAAATAAAAGATAATGGAATGAAATCCAAAATTGTCAAAATATACCAAGGAATAATTTTATTTTAATGTCTGCTTCACTTACTCAGAAATATTAACTAAAGGAAGAATACAACATCTTCTTATGGAAAACAGGGTGCTGGAAACTTGACAAGTATTATTTCATTTATTTATCACAACAAAGGAAAATAGATAAAAATTACCACCATTTCTCAGACTGTGAAACTAAGTCTTATAAACATTATGTAACTTCCCAGTATCACAAACTAGACTGTGGTAATACTGGAATTGAAAGGCACTCATCATTGCCATTCAGTGAAGTTGCTCCTTTATTTTTTTGCAGATAAGGTAACTGATACAGAATTTCCACATGTTAGATTTCCATCACTAAATTCCCCCAAACTTAGCAGCTTAAAACAATGCAAATTTATTATTTCACAGTTCTGTGATTCAGAAGTCTAATGGGTTAAACTGGTTTCTCTACTTAGAGTTTCACAGAGCTGCTATCAAAGTGTTGGCAGGTCTGTGTTCCTTTCTGGAGGCTCTAGTGAGCAATTCATCTCTAGGCTTGTTCAGGTTGTTGGCACAATTCACTTCCATGTAGTTGTAGGACTGAGGTCTGTTTCCTTTATGGCTGTTGGCCAGGAGTTGTTCTTAGCATCTAGAGGCTGCCCTTATTTTCTGGCTTATGGCTCCCTTCAAAGTCAGCAAAGTCACTTAAGTCACTCCCATGCTTGGAATCTCTGTGACTCTTCTCCTGCTGTCTCATCTTCCTAATATATCTCTTGACTCTAGTCAAAGAAAGATTCTCCACTTTTTTTTTTAAAGTTTATTTATTTGGAGAGAGCATGAGCAGAGGGGGAGCAGAGAGAGAGAGGGAGAGAGAGAATCCCAAGCAGGCTCTATGCTCTCAGCAAGGAGCCCTATGAGGGGATCGATTTCAGGAACCATGAGCCAAAATCAAGAGTCTGGCAGTTAACCAACTGAGCCACCCACATGCCCTGTATATTCTCCAAATTTAAGAGGACATGTAATTGTATTGAACACACTTGGACAATTCAGGATAATCTCACTTTCTCAAATTATTTAACTGTAATCACTTCTGCAAAGTTCCCTTTGTCATGTAACATAATATATTCACAAATTCAAGGGGGTGGGCATGGAAGTCTTTAAGGGTCCATTATTTTGCCTACCAAATTCTATCTATATAAGGTCACAGTTGTAATGTTTCAAAACGAAAAAGGTAGAAAATTTACATATGTGTTTCCTAAGCATTTATTATATTTACTTATAAAAATGGTGTGTGCATAAAAAAAGTATAACACCATTCAGTATACACATGCACATGTACCTAGGGATAGAAATGTACAAATAATAGATACGTTTGGAAAAAAAGGAAAGAGTTCATAGAATAGGTAGAAAACAAGAATTCTGAAACAAGTTAATGTTTGTTTGCTTTTTAATAATGAAAGGAGTACATGGGGTGCCTGAGTGGCTCAGTTGGTTGAGCATCCAACTCTTGATTTTGACTTAGGTCGTGATCTCACAGTTCGTGAGATGGAACCCACGTTGGGCTCTGTGATGACAGTGTGGAGCCTGCTTGGGATTCTCTCTCTTCCTGTTTCTCTGCCTGCCCCTCCCCTCTTAAAATAAGTAAATGAGCTTTAAAAATAAAAAAAAATAATGAAAATAGTACATAACAACAACAGAGAGAGTTTAACTGATATATTTTAGACAAGAGATGAAATCTACTTAGGTTTGTGAGAACAAGCTGAATCATATAAGAAGAAATTCTGGGGTATGACTCATATGTAACAAATATTGTAAGAGGGTCTGAGATATTTAGAAGATTATTAAAAATTAAAATGTCTATATTATTTTTATCCATAATTGCCAAAATTTGGACTCAGCCAAGATGTTACTTAGTAGGAGGCTATATAAACAATGGAATATTATTCAGCACTAACAAGAGATGAACTACGAAGCTGTAAAGACAGTGAGCTGTAAAGACAGTGGGGAATTAAATGTAAAGACATTTAATTTGGATTAAATGCATATTTACTAAGTGAAAGAAGATAATCTGAAAAGGCTACATACTGTATGTTTCTAACTATATGATATTCTGGAAAAGGAAAATCTATAGATAAGTAAAAACAAAAAAAAATCAATGGTTGCCAGGGATTAGGATGAAGGGAAGGATGAATAGGCAGAGTACAGATTTTTAGGACAGTGAAACTATTCTGTATACCACAACTGTGGATACATATTATTTATACATTTGTCGAAACATATAGAATGTATAAGAGTAAACCTTAATGTAAACTATGGACTTTGAGTGATAACAATGTGTCAATGTAGGTTCATTGCTTTCAGCAAGTGTAACACTGTGGTGCAGCGTGTCAATAGTGGGGGAGGAGGGTTTGCTTATTGGCAGCAGGAGGTATACAGAAACTCTCGGTACTTTTTGCTCAATTTTTCTGTGAACTTAAAACTTATATCTACTAAAAAATGAATTGCTCAGGAGGATTTGATAGAGAAATTTCAGGAGCCAACAGACTGAACGAGGGTTCCTTCCAATGTGTAGTGACCTAACATTTGAATGTATAAGCATGAGGAATAATTTTACTTAGAATTGTCAGTATTGGAGTCTACTCCACAAATCTAGATGTCATGGTATTATAGGTTAAATTGTATTTTAATTATATACAATATTTTTCCATTTGCCCACAATGATATACTTTTTGTTATCTATGTTGGTATAAATCTTTAATATGAATGTAGGAGGGGAAACTGTTTGTTTTTCTGAGGACTGTATCTGTTTATGTCATTGAAATGAAGGACAAAACTTAAATAAAAAAAAATGGAAACAGATATATTCACACATAGTCTCAAAACAAAAGAAATAAAGGTAAAGAAAAACTAATCCCTTGCCTTAGAATGGGGACAAATAAAATGATAGCTTTTCAATATCCAATGATACCTATTATTTATACAAGGATGTTTAGACTGTTACCAGAGAGAAATAAATACAGCTAAAATCATACTCAATTTGTATGTTTCCATTGGGGAAGGTAGGGGTGAAGGTTCCCCTTCATCCAGAACATAAAAGAATTAGTAAGTCCTTTGGAGGCAGGGAACAAAAATCTCAGCTGCCATTTGCCTGCTGGGGACTTAAATGCATTGCCTGGATAATTTCTTATCACTATATGACTGACAGACAATAGTTTGGCACGTTTTGAAGGAAGAGTGAGGGAAGAGATCAAGGGTCTGAGAAATAAAGGATGGCTTTTATGTTATTTTTTATTAGCTCTAAAGCAATTGCATGGACAAAACCTTATAAATATTTTACAAATGACTTTTAAAGATTTCTCAATAATAATATTTTGGGCTTCCTGGGTGGCTCAGTTGGTTAAGCCTCTGGCTCTTGATTTTTGCCCAGGTCATGATCTCACGGTTGATGAGATTGAGCCCCAAGTTGGGATCCTTGCTGACAGCATGGAGCCTGCTTGGGATTCTCTCTCTCTCTCTCTCTCTCTCTCTCTCTCTCTCTCTCTCTTCCTCTCTCTCCCTCTCTCTCTTTCTCTTTCTCTCTCTCTCAATATAAATAAAGTAACTTGAAAAATATCTAGCCATTTTGAAAATCACTACAAAACAATAATGAGGGAAATCTCATTTTGATAAGACAACACTGGATCTATTTTTTTTCTGTCTGCTGTCAATTAAAACAATTGTAAATTTAAGCCTGATTTTACACAATTCACAAAATTATAACTGAACCCTCTCCGTGTTAAAGAGTTGAACTTATCTGATAACTCTTGGCCTGTGTTTTTATATTTAACCCCTCCAGCCTGACTAGAGAATGAAAACTCACAGTAATAACAAAAAAGTGTCAGTCCTTGAGATAGTATTCTACCTTATTTAAGTAGGACTGCTTTATTCTTTCCATATTCTTAGACCAATTAAACCAGCGGTTTACTCTGCCTTCAGGAAGATACTGTGCAGTAGTACTATGAAGTATCCCTATTTTTATTCAAACACCTCCCTGGCTAACTTTTCTCCCCTCTTACCACCTTAGGGTCCTGTGATGTCTCCCCACGTTACCTAATTCTTTCTTCAAATCTAGCTGAAGGGCTTACTTTCTTCCTACCTACTCCAGTTCATGGTATGCTTCTTCCTTCTTCCAATCTGTTCATATCTTTTGGCACAGATCATTTGGTGTTCAGCGTTTACTTCTTGAAGCCCACCCTGTATGTCCTGTAGTGTCTCTACTGTTTCTATAGGCTGAGCCTAAGGAAAAAGCTTGGGGAGAGGAACATGCGGTGTCACTGTCCGTGGTCCTGAAACCTCGTTGTTGGCTAAGGAGGTTTTTCTTAAGTGTACTCTGTTGACGCCTGTGCACTTTCTCTCAGGAATTTTTAAAGTGGTACAGTGGTGGTGACAAGGAAAATATAAGGCAAGGAGTTATTGGGGAAAAAAAAGATAAATGAATAGATATAGGGCTTTCAAGCCATTGCCTGGACAGAATAAGGCACTTGGATTTGATATTTTCAAACAACTACAGATGCCATCTTAGGAATAAGAAGGGGATATATAACATAGCTGGCATAGCCAAGAAAGGAGTTTAAAAAATTCGTGTACCAAGTGATATAAGGTTGTACAAAGGTTGGCATGAATAAACACATTGATGTTGGTGGGCGAGCAGACCAGACATGTAGTGGGTTGTGAATGCAGCATCACTTGTGTCTTCCCAAACTGACATAGGGTTTGTCTTTATTTTTCTCTCTTGATTAAAAAAAAAAAAAGTCACTTGGCATCGTAGCGGAACAAAGATAACTGTAACTTATGTTATGCATCTGATGTAGCTTGTACCTTCTTCAATTCTAGCATTTCTGTAACAGTTACATTCCAGCCCCAGTTGATGGTGATGGGCAGAGCATATACCCCCTACATTCTCTGTTAAGTTCCCAAACTAAAGTATAACCTCCGCGAGGACAAACACCTGATACTAAACATTTTTTGATGTCTTGAAATGCTTAAGTAGAGTGGCCGGTGCAAATTAGAGGCTTAGTAATTATCTTTGAATCAAAAGAATTAGAATGCCTTCCACATACACAGCACTCAACAAAGGCTCATGAAATGAGCAAGTTGTTTTAACACTTCCATCCTCTTCCAGGTCCTATTTTAAAGTCCAATCCTCCTCCCCTGGGTACTCCAGGTCCCAACAAACCTACAGCCCCTGTCAGTCTCTACCTTCGCTGCACTTAGGCCCAGCCCTCCTCCTGCCAAGCGTCCGTGCCCTCTCTGGGTTCACCCTTTCTTCCTACTCAGCAACCCCAGTCCCCTTCTCCCACCGCCCTCCTCAGGACCTCTCCAGTACGGTGTCTCAGTACCCGGTCCTCGCAGCTTCCGGCCACTCAGCTCCCCGTCCCCTCCCGAAGGGTAACGCGGTTGTCATGGACACGGCACCTGCGCCCTTCGGCGGTGCCCCTTCGCTGTCGTCCCCTCCCCCCACCTGCGGCGTGGAGCTAGCCTCGCCTCCCCAGCTCCGCCCCTGCCCCTCCCGCTCGACGCTCCCTAGGCCGTGCGCGCCCGCGTCTCCCCTTACCCCTGGCCTCCTCCAGCCCCTCGGGGACCACGGGGGCGCGCCAGCGAGCAAGCGGCTGCGCCTGCGCACTGCCCGTCTCCCCTAGCGGCGATCCGGGCCGCTGCCGCTCGCGCTTGGGCAGGACGCGGGGCGGGCGGGGGGAGGGGGGAGCGGCTTCGCTTCCAGCCCTGAGTAAGGCGGAGACCCGGGCTGGCGGGCGGAGCAGGAGGCACCGCACCTCGGCCAGAGGCGGCTGCAGCAGCTGCTGCCCTCGTCCCCGCCGCCGCCTCTCCAGTCCCTTCTGTGATTACCCCTCCAGCTGTTGGGAACGGGCGAAAAAGAGGAGGAGGCGAGAAACTCCCACCGACCCACAGAGGTGAGTCCTGGGCAGAGCATCCTCCATCCTTGCTTGCCTCCCTCCCTCCCTACCTCCCTCCCATCCTCTCCATCCTCCCCTCCCTCCCCGCTCCCCAACCCTCCCGCCCTCATCCTTCCCAACATCCCTCTCTCCTCTCCCCTCCTTTCTCTCTTCCAGCCTTTCTTTCATCCCTTTCTTCCTCTCTCCCAGCCCCACTTCCTTCCCACCCTTTCTTTCTTCCCTGTCTTCCTTTCAGCCACTCGCCCTCAAGCTCTGCTCTGCATCCTTTCCTGTTGACTCCATCTCTTCCCCCCTTTCTTCACCCCTTACCCGGTGGGAGATCCCTTGCTTGCTACAACTGTCCGGATTCAGGGGCTTCCAGAAAATTGGGCACATATACCGAGAGATACACTCTTGCACAGCGGATGCCCTGCAGGTCCCTAAATTATTCGGATTAAGGGTCAAGTTGTTTAGAGTACTGGGACCTGGAAAGAGAAGAGAGTCTGGAAAGAATCTGTGGATTTGTGCAGTATTAGGGTGGGGGTGGGGAAGATTGTCACTTAAACATGTTGCCAACAACCCCCCACACCCCTTTTTAGCAGTTTCTTTTTTCCTCCTGGGAGTTACATATTCCCAGTATGTGTCTCACTAATTTTAAATTAGCAGCTTTCCCCGCTTTGATGGTCTCTGTGAGAAGCCACAAGGAAAGAAGAGAAGAGAGGAAGAGAACAAGAGAGGAAGAGGGGAGGGGAGAGGAAGGGTGGTGGCAGTGGACGCTTGTATCCTTTTCCCCTAGGCCTCTTTTGATGGATATTTTCAAACCACCCGCCTAATATTTGTCTTGGAATTGAACCTGTGTATCCTTAGTTCTGTCACCATCTCCTTCAAAAGCAGAAACTCTCTAAACTTTAATGTGTGTGCACCATAGCATTATTTATGGAATGTTTTGGTCAACATACAGAACACTAAGGTAGATAGATCTGGGAAAACAGGGAGCAGAAGAATGGAAGAATACACTTTTGTTCATTATGGCTTAACTTCTAAAGGAGGACAATGAATAGTTTTGGAGTAATGAGTATGAGCAGGCTTATAAATATACCATTTTAAAAGCATTAGGTGCATTAGAGCCTTGAACAGATACTCTTAGCCTTTCTCACCCATCTTACAGGAACTGTAAAGATCTTTGAAAAGAAACATACTGTGTAGTTCTGTTTGTGGTTTACAACAATGGAAAAGTTGAATTCGCTCCGGGACCGTTATTAACAATTTAAAATTTCAGTTGGTTTTGTACCACTTAGTTTCACTAAATGGTATATTTCACTTTGGTTTATTTAGCTTGCACTCTAACTCCTTCCATTATATATATTAATAGTAATTTTTCAGACTTCCTTTTTGCAAGTATTGTGGCTGAAAAGTTTATTTATACGTGGTGGGACAACCATGCCTCAGAATGTTTAGTGTATTCATCATTTCAGAAAGCTCCAAAAACAGTGTAAGTATAAATCAGAAATGGAGTATTTAGAAGCTTGTATTTTGTAATATCTATTCTCCTTTAAAAAACCAACAAAACCCCAAAACCTTAATAGCCATGGAATAGCAATATTTTAAGTTTAATGAGTGTGTAGGGAGGGATTGAATTCACATGGATTCAGTGAAGCTGCCAGTAAGATGCGATGCAGGGAGCAAATGATTGATTTTTTTCTTTTTATTTAAATTATTATATGTCAGTAGTGCAATATGCATTTTTGCATTTTATGGGCATGTAAAAGTAGGAGTTGAGATGAAGAGAATTACCTTGCAAAGTGATTGAGTGCTGATTTGATGAAGAACTGATACAGTTAATCATCTGAATCAGTTTTGGGAAAGTAGGTGTTATTAGGAATGATGGACCTACCCTCTGCCTCAACTCCCTTTGGTAGGAATGCAATTCCATTAATGACTTGGCTGATTCTTAAGACATGTGGCAGAAGCTTGGTTGAATTATCAGTGTTACCAACATCCTGATGCAGAATTGCAGTCAACCCTATCTGTGTTTGAGTGGTGACATAACTTAAAAGTGAACACAATTGTAGATAGGGGTGTTTCTGTATCATTGTTGTTCCTTTTCCTGGAATGCTGTGAAGCTAGTGAAAGACTTTGGTAGTAATTGTATATGGATAAAATAAGTTAGTTTTATCCTAATTTACTCTCAAATGACTTTTTCCCCTTCCAGCATCTCTACTGCTCTTTCTTTGTGGGGCTTCCTACTCATGAGTGTGCAGTGGAGACGGCCCCTCAGTCAGTCCTGCTCTTTCCTTATTGCAGTTTTGCTACATAGAATGACGTGGGTGTTATGTCTCAGTTTTTAATACTGTTCTTACTGTGGAAAGAAAGGTACCATTTATTTGTCTCCTTTGTAAACATTTGTCCACCTAGTGAAAACAAAATATGGTAGCTTATTAAAGAATAGAAGATAAAATGACATCTGTTTACAGCAAGATTTTTAGACAGATGAGTAAAATTAATAAAATATAAAATAGAAGAGAAACTAGTGTCTTCAAAAAGCAACCTGCTACTCTGACCAAAATCCAGTTTACAGATAGAGACTTCCTATGAAGAATTTCATTTCTGGAAGCTTCTGCCTTTAGTTGACTGGACCTTTAAGAATGTATGGTACAGATAAAGACCCAACAGAACATTTAATGGACACTGTAGGAAATATTATGGGTATATTCTGTGTGCCTCCCTCACTCAGAGCTCTTAAAACCTGCCCAACCATATGCTAAGTGATGTGAGGTATTGGAAAGAAGTAAAAGAAGACACCACTGTCTTTGACCTTAGCTTACAGTCTAGTAGAGGAGAGCAGGCATTTGCATGAGGTCATATTTCACAATGTCAAAGAATAAGGTCTTTGGAGAGAGCTTTAGATTTGAGTGCATGCTTTATTTAAGTAGTAGAGAGTGTTGTCTACCTTGGTAGACTCTGATTCATGGGATTGCTTTAAGGGTTAAATATGTTAAGCACAGTACTTAGTACAAATAATGTATATATTGGGTAAGCATTATTGTAATTAGAATAAATGGTTTTAAAATAAGACAATATATGATTATGTACTAGAAAAGAGTGAAGAGAAAGTAAGTGAGGAATTGCAAACAGGACAGATGTTTATGTAGCCAGGGAAAGATTGTATTCACCGGTAGTTCTGGAGCTTGGACGGGTATTCCTGAGAAGGATTTCATGCAGTGTGGGTACCAGAGCTGGAACAAAAGCAGAAAGCGAAGAAGAAGCAAGGTGTGTTTGGGAAGACTCCTTAGTGGAATATTTGGCATACTGGTGAGGGTATTAAAAGGTGTTACACTTATATAGCCAGGGTAATTACGCTAACACTTAGGATAAGGCAACTTGTTGTAGTGTAGGATCTATTTTATGACAGAATGTTTAGCTACCCAGGGGTTTTGTATTAGTGCTCACCCAAAGCCCCATCCCAAGACACTGAATCCTAGGTCAGTGTCAAGGTGAGGACCCAGACTGTTTTTTTTTTTTTTTTTTCATCTCTTTTCTTTCAAGGCAGAGAGTAAACTTGACCTTTCTAAACAACAAAGGTTCAATATTGTGATTATCACAACTCTCTCTTGTTTTGACTTAACCCAGGAATATTCCAGGACTGTAGCTTGGAAAATAATAACCAGGATTATTTTATGTTGACACACATGAAGCAGGTAATTTTAGGGTAATTATATTTCCAGGAACTTTATTTTTATTTTATTGTTGACTTTTCCTAATAACAGCAGTCCCCCTTCCTCCCTTTTTTTGGTGTTCAAGATTATTAATGATCCTGTATGGATTATGCTATTCCAAGTATTTTACGGGGAGACTAAGCTCTGAAGACAACAGGGGGTCTGTTGGGAATGTGTGTGTGCACTAGGCAAGTTAAATGTCTGCATAGGATGGGATGCCAGCTTCTTACTGGCTACGTCTGTTGGTACACTTTTATTTTTGACAGGTGTTTATTAACTATTTTGAAACATTTATCCACGAAACAATTATCCAACAGCATCAGTGATACGAATTATATTATCTTATTGGAAAAAAGGGTTTTCAGAAAATTTTACCTGCAAGTTAAGAGAATGTTAGTGTTCATCTTTATGGTTTTCATGTTTCATCCATTTTAATCCATTGACACAATTTGCTTTCTCTAAAATAGTAAAATACTCTCCTTATATTTATTTTTTATAGTTTTAATATTACTGAAAATGGTCACATGAAAATTATTTTATAAGAAACATGAATGTTAAAGTTAGCAGTTTAACAGACCATAGACTGTAGCATTTTTCTATTTTGAGATTTTTCCTCAATATTCTGTTGTTTTAAAGATTCAGCATATCTGAATAAAACATTTTCAAATATATTACTTCTAGGCAGTTCCGTATTAAAGCACTAGTGATTTTTAACACACTTTACTTTTAGACATTTTTATTTTCCTCATAAGTGAATTTTTACCTTGGAGATGAATTCTAACTCAACCACAAAATATGCATTCAACAACTTTTCGAGATTATTACCTGTAACATATTATTAAAAAACACCAGTGATAGTCTGATTTTATAAAGCTTAATTTTATAGGGCTTTTGTTCCATTTTATTTACAAGCTGTATCTGCATGTACAACTCATAGACTATTGTTTTTCAGATGTGAAGACAGTGTGCATTAACAGGAATAAAATAAGCAATTTTCTTCCCTATATGTTAAGGTGGTGACCAAATGGAGAGGTAGAGTCAGGATAAGATAAAATGAATTAATTTTATTTCATCTATGGAGCTGAAAAATTAATATTTCCTGTTCAACTAAGGGTTTTCTGTATTTTTCCTGTCATGCTGATTAAATCCATGTTTTACTTGTTTTAAAGTATACACACACAAATACATTTCAGTTAACATTCTTTAAAACTAGATCATTAGCTAGCTGAAAAACTAGCTGAAAAAACATGTACGTAAAATCAGATGTTGGCTTTCCATTATTTTGCTATTTCTCAGTATCTTGGTATTTTATGCTTTTTTTTTGGGGGGGGGAACTAAGTAATATAGCACCTGTGGGAACTGCCTGATTGGGATCAAGATCCAAATCAAGTAATATCCTAACTTGCTCCAACATTCCTACCTTAAAATAACGGACATGCCACCAGGATTGAGGTAAAATAAATAATTTTAAAAGATCCCATGGACTATAGAACCATAATAGAAAAATTAACAGGATACTTCTAATATATTAATGTTGTGTAAACTGGGGTTATGTTGTTTATTATGTATCTGCAGTAAATCCAAGATCTTTTTTTTTTTTTTATAGCATTTTGATGTTTCACAGCCAAAGCCATGAACTCCTGATGGAGATATGTCAGGTCTCCCACAACCTAACCAGAAACTGTAGTGACTCCATGCTTGACCAAAGGAGCTGACATTCTCATTTGATTTTAATTGTGATTAGACAAAGATTTGGTGCAAATACACTCACTCAAGTTTATTGTAAATTCAATAAGGCCTGAAAACTGTTGTTAAACATCATTAATCCATCTTTCAGTAAAAAGGTAGAAATGCCCCTCAACTATCTCAGGAAGAGCTAATTGTCCTCAGTTATTTCTAGGAAAGGACATCTTACAGTTCTTGAGAGTTTACCGCTGGTCTTCATTTTCTTTCTTCAGGCATTGATACCTGCTAGCGTAATTCCACAAATTATGTTTTTCCCCCTATAATATGCAGAATTGGCATAAAGAAATATATACAGAACTTGTTGGGGAAAATGTTTGCATCTAAATTTATCTCTATTCACTTACACTCTCTTTGTATTTTTTATCCTATTACCTAGCATGAATTTATTCAGTAAGTTTTTTTGTTTGTTTTTTGTTTTTCTAAATATCTGCTGTGTGCAGAGCATTGGGCTAGAGATTGCAATTTTATAAAAGCACTGAATCAGGCACCAGGACACCTCAGTTCTTCCTCCAGGTTTTCAACCAACTAACTAGTTATATGACTAAACAAGCCTCACACTCTCCAAGGCTTATTTATTTAATCTTTATTTTAAGTGGTTTTGACTCTATATGATATATAGAGTGTTTTCTAGCTATAAAATTCTATAATAACTACCTGTGAGTTTCCCTTAAAATTTCAAGGCATAATGATGTATTTCTTACTGTGTCCCATTTGTTTTTTTCTTTTGAAACATAAACTGCTGCTACATGAGAAAAACCTTCATCTTCAGTGGCATATGCTTTCTCTTTCCCAAGAAAATTGCAAATTTAGCTTCACAGAGTCTCTGGGCTAAGGGAGAACTACAACACATTTCTCTTTCTTACCTTTCCGTCCTTTCCTCTCTCTCCTTTTTAAAAACCCTTCCTGGCCTGAAGGCATGTGTCAGTTGCTACCTCCATTCAGGGACTAGCCCATTGTATGGTGGACTTGTTTGAGTAATGCCAATGTCTCTGAAAGATTCTATGACATTAACAAATTTAGAATAAGGTGATATTTATCTAAAAATTATATATGCTCTAAGGTTAGTAGTTTTGCTTCAGGCACAGTGAAGTCCTGCTTACTGCCTAAATCCTATTCCATAGGACTGTATGGTCATCAGAATTTTACCAAATTCCTTTTAAAATTTCTAAAATAAAATTTGTTGAGGTATGTTTTCTGTATAATATATTATATCCATTTTTTTTCTTTTATTGAAGTGTAGTTAGCATACAACATTGGTTTCAGGTGTACAACATAATGATTCATTTATATATATTACAAAGTGATAACCATGTCAAATCTAGCTACTGTCTGTCACCAAGCAAATTTGTTAAATATATTCCCCATGCTGTACATTGTGTCCTTGTGTTTTGTTTTATAATTAGAAGTTTGTACCTTTTAATCCCCTTTCCTTATTTTTCCCATCCCTTCACCTCTGGCAAACACCATGTTTATGAATCTGTGTTTCTATTTTGTTTTGTTTATTTGTTTAGTTTTTTGGATTTCACATATAAGTGAAACCATATGGTATTTGTCTTTCTCTATCTAATTTATTTCACCTGACATAACACCCTCTAGGTCCACCCATGTTGTCACGTGTGTGTGTGTGCATGTGTGTGTGTGTGCACACGCACATGTGTGTACATACACCTGTGTGAGTGCCATATCTTCTTTATCCGTTTGTCTCTTGATGGACACTTAAACTGCTTCCATGTCTTGACTATTATAAATAATGCTCCAGTGAACATAGGGGTGCATATATCTTTTCAAATTAGTACTTTCAGTTTCTTTGTATAAATACCCAGAAGGGGAATTGCTGGATCACTTGCTAGTTCTACTTTTAATTTTTTGAGGAACCTCTGTACTGTTTCCATAGTGGCTGTGCCATTTTCCATTCCTAACAATAGAGAATGAGAGTTGCCTTTTCTCTGCATTCTCATCAACACTTGTTATTGCTTGTCTTTTGGACAGTAGTCATTCTGACAGGTGTGAAGTGATACCTCATTGTGGTTTTGATTTGCATTTTCCTGATGATTAATGATGTTGAGCATCTTTTCACGTGTTTATTGGCCATTTGTATGTCTTGTTTGGAGAAAAAAATGTCTGTTCAGGTCCTCTGCCCATTTTTAAATTGGATTGTTTGTTTGTTTGATATTGAATTGTGTGAGTTTCTTAAATTTTTGGATATTAACCCCCTATCAATTATATCATTTGCAGATATCTTCTCTGAGAAGGCTGCTTTTTCTTTCTTTCTTTTTTTTTTTTTTTTGATGGTATTCTGTAATTAGCAAAAGCTTCTTATTTTGATGTAATCCCATTTGTTTATTTTTGTTGGTTTTTAAATAGTTATTTATTTTGAGAGTGAGAGTGCAAGCAGGGGAGGGGCAGATGGCGAGGAGACAGAGAATCCCAAGCAGGCTCTGCACTGCCAGTAGAGAGCCCGATATGGGGCTTGATCTCATGAACCCTGAGATCTGAGTCAAGATCAAGAGTTGGACGCTCAACCTACTGAGCCACCTGGGTGCCCTTGCTTATTTTTGTTTTTGTTGTACTCATCTAAGGAGACAGATCCAAAAAATATCGCTCAGACTAATGTCTGAGCTTACTGCCTATGTTTTTTTTCAGGAGTGGTATGGTTTCTGGTCTTATAGTTAAGTATTTGATCCATTTTGAGTTTACATTTGTATCTGGTATACAAAAATGGTCCAGTTTCATTCTTTTGCATGTGAGTATCCATTTATTGAGGAGATTATCTTTTCCTCCATTGTATATTCTTCCTTTGTGGAAGATTAATTGACCATGTAAATATGAGTGTATTTCTGGAGTCTATTCTCCAAAGTGTACTCATTTTAAGTGTGGTTGTGCGTTGACAAATATACCTTTGTAACCACCACTGCAATCAAGATATAGACTGTTTCCATTACACTAAAAAGTTCCATTCTGCTCGATCTGTTATTTCTCTGTTGATTAGTTTTTCCTGTTCTAGGAATGGATGTAGATTGAATCAGAGAATGTGTAGTCATTATTGTCTCCATCTTTTATTGAGCATAATGTTTTTGAGATTTCTCTATGACTTTGAATATATAAACTCGTAGAAGAAAACATTTGAGAAAATCTTTGTGATTTGTGGTTAGGCAGTAATGTCTTAAGACTCAAAAAGCACTAACTATAAAAAAAAACATAAATTAGATGTTATCAAAATAAAAAAAAACTTTTCAAAAACACAAGATTTGCTATATCTGTGTATTTCTATTTGTATCTCTATATATTGGACAAAGGACTAATTGTTCTAAGTGTACATAGGACCCTAGCATCTCAATAAGAGAACAAACAATCCAATGAAAAAAATGGACAAAATATTTGAAGATATATTTCACAAGAGAAAATATACAAATGGCCAATGAAGATGTGAAAGGTGTTCAACTCCATTATTTGCCCCAAATAATGAAATTTTATTTATTTATTTATTTATTTATTTATTTATTTTTAATGTTTATTTTATTTTTGAAACAGAGACAGAGCATGAGTGGGGGAGGGGCAGAGAGAGAGGGAGACACAGAATCCGAAGCAGCCTCCAGGCTCTGAGCTTTCAGCACAGAACCCTAAGCGGGGCTTGACCTCACAAACAGTGAGATCATGACCTGAGCTGAAGTAGGATGCTCAACTGATTGAGCCACCCAAGTGCTCCTAAATAATGAAATTTTTAAAAGCACAACACAAGACCACCGTACAAACACTAGAATGGCTAAATTTAAAAAGACTGATAATGTCAAGTTTTGGAGAAGATGTGAAGTGTCTGAGGCACTCATACATTGCTCATGGGAATCCAACACTTTGGGAAACAGTTTGGCCATTTCTCCTAATGTTAAAAATGCTCTTACCACCCAATCCAGGCGTTCCACTCCCAGGTGAAATGAAAACATGGCAGAAAGACTCTTACGTGAACATCAACAGCAGCTTTATTCATAATAGCTTCAAACTAAAAACAACCCAAATATCCATCAATTCAAATTCCGATTTTAAAGTTATTCTTTGAAAAAGAAAACAGAACTGCTGGTATATGGTTTTGGGTTTTGTGCTATCTACTCCAAGCAAGCTGGCAGCAGAGGAAAGAGAATACATTCAAAAAGATTTGCCAAAATAACAAGAAACCTGAAGGATGGGAAAGTCTAGGTGTCAGGCCTCGGCTTGGCTTTCCCTCTCTTCCCTGGACTCTGCCCCTCTGTGTCTAGACCTCATCGTCAGCCAGCGGCATGATGGCTACTGCAGTTCTAAGCCCACCATCATGCAGCAGCAGTGTGCCTTCCAGAAAAATGAGGAAACCTTTGCCAAAAGTCCTCCCTTATCTCTTATCTCACTGTCCAGTACTGGATCACATGGGCATCCCCAATGCACCCAGCAGCAAAGACAAAGGGAATAGCATGTTCCTAGTTTAGGCTAATCAGGTCTCCCAGCTCAGATGAGATAGGCTTTCTCTGAAGTGCTAGGCTGTGTGTAGGAAATGAAGGGGAGAGATGTACTGAATGGCAGTTCTGTTAAGAAAAAGGAAGGGGAAACGAATGTTGGGTAAGCAAGCAGCAGTGTTGTTTGAATTTTATTTAGGTGCCTGCCGTGATATTCATCTTATGGGAAGGAGGTTGAAGAGAAAAGCTAGGATTGTTGCCATAGTCTGTTATTGTGGGAACATGTGCAGAAACAGGTGACAAAGGGTACCCTAGCAAAAAAAAAAAAAAAAAAAAAAAAAAAAGAGGGAAGAAATTTAAATCCTAATGCACAGCATGAATTAGAGGAAGAAAGAATCTAGATCCAGGGGGATAATTCAAAGTAGGCAAGCACATGCATAGTGACAAGCAGAGCCAGGCACACAGGGGCCCATAGAGTTGGGACAGGAGGTGAAAGTCACTGCTGGCAGTAGTCTGGAATCCAGGCAGGCAAACTCGATTGCAGTTTGCCCATCTGTGAAATCAGGACCTCAGGCAAGAGGATTTTCATGTTTTGCTTGTTAAGGCAGAAGCTAAAACAGTAATTATTCTCTCCTTTTTTTTATAGGTGTTGTCAACCCACTTTAGATTCTGTGTCAAGAATAGAAGCCATACCTTCATTTTGTTCTAATATTCCCCTATTTCAATCTTGGGCCCCCATTAGTTTCTTAATAAATGCTAGCTGTTGAATTAGGTCTCTGAACTCTTTCTGTCTTTAAACAAATGCTACAGATTTCTGGTTAAACAAATGTAGCAGTCATTCATCAAATACTTTCTTACAAGTTATTAAAACCAATGTTTTGGAGGACACAGCCCTGGATCTACATAAAAGTATGATAGAACACTTGACCTTATGAGTTGACAATCTAGCGGGGGTGAAAAGTACCTGAACCGTTTAATACCAGAAAGAATACGATAGCGATGTCGTGCAATGTGATACCGACTCCACAGCGGCATGGGCCAGAAGTCCAGGTGGACTCAGAATCAGAAACAAGTGGGTCTAGTAATGGATGGGAGAGAGATGGAGGAGGGGATGACCTTGTATTAGTACTTTTTATTTCAGTCCTGCCTCGGTCCGGGAACTGGGACAGGGCTGAGCCAGCAGGAAGGTGGGATCAATGAGCACAGCAGGGGCAGAGGTGGAGTCATATCCAGGAGAACAGAAGCTGGGAGGCTGATAACTGCTCAGTAAGCAGCTGAGAAGTGGGACTGGCCTGGCGTGAAGGGGAGAGCCAGGCTGGGAGTAGAGAAACATTTTGGCATTATCTGTATTAAGGTATCTCAAGGATGTAATAACAGAAGATACATTATTTCAGAAACAACACATTTTATCTTTTACACTTGCAGTAGTGCATGCCCATTGCTGAACATCTAGAAAATAAACAGAAAAAAGACACTCGAAAATAAAAATGATTGCAGTCCAACAACTATCCAATGAACATTTGGTAAATTTCAAGGTTTCTCCCTCACCCCAACCCCCACCCCTACTATGAGTATATCTGAGTTTATCATGCAGAGGTCTTTTTAAAGCATACCTGAGATCATAGGTATGTATAATTTTGTGTTTGGGTTTTTAAACTAAACATACTTAAGCATTTCCTTGGGTAATAAAAACTCTTCCTCCATGTTAAATCCTCTGAAACATTACATTGATTGGAATTTAAGTTTCTAGTTTTTGGTTATCTATGGAGATAAAATGTTTATACAGATCTGCCTTCAAATATGGGTTGTGTCATGGGCAGGAAATTGACCTTAGGGCCCCAGGAGAGTCCCTTAACATATATAGGTGATCAATGTCTGTGTAGTAAGGTGTATTTTCTTATATTTACTGAGATGGTAACATAGTATTTTATGCCTTATTTTCACTTCACATATAGCTTAGCGGATAACATGAGTACACACACACACGCACACACACATTTAAACTGCTGCCTTTTCTGTAGTTTGGTTTAATCATGGTTTATTTAATCCTTGTGTTTTCATGACAGTTTATTCCTATTATTTTGCTATTTCAAACAAGCATCCTTATACAAGTTTCTTGTCCACACGTTCTAGTGTATTCCTTTTGTTTTTTTTTTTTTATTTTTTTCAACATTTTTTATTTATTTTTGGGACAGAGAGAGACAGAGCATGAACGGGGGAGGGGCAGAGAGAGAGGGAGACACAGAATCGGAAACAGGCTCCAGGCTCCGAGCCATCAGCCCAGAGCCTGACGCGGGGCTCGAACTCACGGACCGCGAGATCGTGACCTGGCTGAAGTCGGACGCTTAACCGACTGCGCCACCCAGGCGCCCCTAGTGTATTCCTTTTGAAAGTACGCTGGCGGTTGTAATTTTGAGGAATGAGGTATGTGCATCTTAGATTTTAATAGTTGATACCTAATTGGTCTTCAAAATGGTAGCACTACCTTCTTTACATTCAACCAGCAGATGGGAAGGTGCATATTTCCTTAAACTTTTGCCAATACATGATAGCTTTAACTTGGAAAAGTTTACCAGTGCATAGGTAAGAATGGCACCTTGTTATATGAATTTGTTTCTCTGATTTATAGAGAGGTTGACTATCTTTTCATTTGTTTTTCGGCCTAATGGCCTAACGTTTTGCTTCTGCTGTGGTAACTGTGTTCATATCTTTACCCATGTGTTTCTAGTGGATTATTTATCTTATTTTAATTTATAGGACTTATTTATATTCTCTGGGTATAAAGAATTTTGTTGTTGTCACACTCTTATAACTACTATAGCTTATGGGATGTTGTGATGTCTAGTAAGTGATGATTTTTTTTTTCCAAATTCTCTTATTTGTTGTTGGGCGTTTTCTTTAAAAGACTAGGATAACCAGATTATCTAATTTCATAAATAATACCCTTGAGATTTTAACTGGCATTGTATTTGATTTAAGAGTATTTGAGAGGAAAGTAACAACTTTCTCATTCATAGTCTTTCCATTGGCATGGCTCATTTATTGAGGCCTTTTTCATGTCCCTCAATATAATAAATTGTTTTCTTCATAGAGGAAAGTCTTTCTCATTTCATGTTACATTTATTATCATCTTGTTTGTAGTTTCTTTTGCTGTTGGGAAAAGGATTGTGTTTCTTTTACATTTTCTAAAAGGTTATTACCGATATAGAAACTATACCTTTACATTTTTGTGTTCGATCTTATATCCAGTCACCTTGTTGAAATAACTTTACTAGTTGAGGAACATTGTTCTTCTTGTGTTTTTCTTACCAATTTGTATAACCTCTTTGTACGTAAAGACAACAGTATATGGCAACTTACACACACACACACACACACACAGACGTAAATAGGATATAATACTTCTATTTTTCTTTTAGTTTTCTTCTAATTTTAGATATCTTTTCCTATTCACTTAGATTCAGTATGAATGAGTCATTCTTCATATATGAAATACACTATAGTGTGAACTGAACACACCTTTTTGCTTTAAATATTATTCTCAATATTTGTCTCTTCCATAGTAACCTAAATACATTGTTGTAATTATGTATCACTGTAATTGTGAACCTTTATCTCTGGACTAAGCAGGGTGTATACATGGATTTCGTATACTCACTTCCAAATATTTACTTGGCACTTTTCTAGGCCTTTATGAATACTTCATGGGGGTACTGTTTGTATGTGGCTCTTCAAGGGCGTGAACTAGGTCTTTTTTAGGTCTTGGGCTGAGTTGACTGGTGTTACGATGATGGTGACAACATGCTTATGATAATGCTCCTGGTAGTAAACTTTTAAAATTTTATCCAAATGCCTTTGTGCTTTGGCTGCTACTTTCAATACTATGTTATCATCATTTTCCCGCTGACGTTCTGCCACATACCATCTCTGTCTCACATTCAGCCTTGTCTTGGAGAAATATATGAATACTAACACAGTACTTGGTTCAGCACCACTGAGAAGCTTTGGAGATCTTCAATTCTTTAACAGAAGTTAATGTTTGGCACTAGATCTTTTTCAAACTTTAGGAGAAGCTTAACCTTGGCTTTCTTTTCATGGTGTTCTTTTAGTATGAAAAATGGTTATTTTGAAAGAAAACCTTTCATTGATTCTGCATATTGAGAAAATGGGCAAATTGCCTTGAATTATAATTACTCATCTGGTCTAGGCTTTATGCATACATATTGCTATTGATTTATCATAAATGAGCCTGTCACCTTAAAATCCTCTGATCTGCACTAAGATGTTATAAGTAGATGATGTAAATTCACTATTGAAAATAGGGGTTTTTCTTTGTAGAATATTAATTGAATATGGATGTGAAATGAGTAACAACTGGCAAGTCCGGATTCAGAATTGTAAGATATTTTTATTAACGTTGAATCATTAAATCTAATTTTTAGAAATGTAGTTAGCTTTATAATAGTTCTGTCTTTTCCTAAAGAATTGCAGTAAATATGAGTCACAATAATACTGATATCATAAGTTCAGATAAAGATTTCAGTGGCCAGCATATAACTGTTTTCTGTTTTAAGTGGTCTGAATAATTTGAGATATATGATGAAATGTTCTTGAGGCCTGGCTGCCTTTGGAAAGAATTTTGTTTGCTATTGCTGTTATGAATAACTGACTTCTTAAATCCAGATACATTACGTTTTATTGTTGTTCACCTTAATTTACACCTGTAGAATTGTTTTTCAATAAAACAAGTTAATGTATAAAAATGCTTTCTTAAGTATTTAAAATATTTCATATCAAAATTATTAATATGTGCCATAAAAAGTTTTCTGAGGTGGGGCGCCTGGGTGGCTCACGCAGTTAAGCTTCTGACTCTTGATTTCAACTCAGGTCATGATCTCACAGTTCATGGGATTGAGCCCCGCATTGGGCTCTGTGCTGACAGTGCAGGCCTGCTTGGGATTCTCTCTCCCTCTCTCTCTGTCTCCCTCTCTCTCCCTCTCCCTCTCTCTCTCTCTCTCTCTCTCTCTCTCTCTCTCTCTGCCCCTTCTCCTTTTGTGCTCTCATGTGTGCTTTCTGTCTCTCTTTGAAAATATATAACCTTTAAAAATTACTAAAAAGAAAAGTTTTATGAGGTAGAATGTTAACTTTGAACAGATTTCATTTCTATTCTTACTACAATTATAAAACAACCTATGCTGTTACTATTTTGCCTTTCATTCAGGAAAGTGAAATATCAGGGCACCTGGGTGGCTCAATTGGTTAGTTCGACTCCTGTTTCGGCTCAGGTCATGATCTCATAGTTTCATGAGTTTGAGCCCCGCATTGGGCAGTGTGGAGCCTGCTTGGGATTCTCTCTCTCCCTCTGTCTTTCTGCCCCTCCCCCCACTTGTGCTGTCTCTTTCTCTCTCAAAATAAATAAATTAATTAAAAAAATTTAAAAAGTGCAAATATTTTAGAATATAAAAATATCAAAGACTTGTATACTAAAAATTCTAAAACATTACTGAAAGAAATTGAGGAAGACCTACATAAATGGAAATGCATTCATGTTCACAGATGGTATAACTTACTTTTGTGAAAATGATAGTATTCCCCAAATATCTACAGATTTGGTGCATTCACCATCAAAATCCCAGCTGCCCTTTTTTGCCAAAATGACAAGTGATCCTAAAATTCAAATGGAAAGCAAGAAGAGCCCAAAAGAGTGTTATAGAAGAACAGAGTTGGGGGATTCACACTTCTCAATTTCTACATATGCTTCAAAACTATAGTATCAATATGGCATGGTACTGGCCTAAGAGAAGACATATAGATCAATGGGATGGAATTGGGTGTCTATAAATAAACCCATGCATTTATGGCCAACTTACTTTTCGACAAGGGTGACAAGACAGTTCAATTCAGTAAAAAATAGTATTTTCAACAAATGAAAACTGAATGTTTACATATAAAAGAATGGGTTTGACCCCATCTCATCCCATATAAAAAATAACTCAAAAAAGAGAATGTACCATAGACCAAAATGAAGAACTAAATATAAAACTCTTAGAAAAAAAAATGGTGTAAATCTTTGTGGCCTTAGATCAAGCAATGGTTTCTTAGATATGAGTCCAAAGGTAAAAGCAACAATAGAAAAAAAAATTGGATTTCATCACAATTCACAATTTTCTATATCAGAAGACACAAGAAAGTGGAAAGACAGCCCACACAATGGGGAAATATCTTTACAGTCATATATCTAATAAGACTCTAGTAACCAGGACACATGAATAACTATTATGACTTTATGATAAAAATACATATATCTAAATAAAAAATAGGTAAAGGATTTGAATGGATAGTCTCCATAGAATACATAGAAATGGCAAATAAACACATGGAAAGATGCTCAGGATAATTAATTAATCATTAGGTAAGTGCAGTTCTAAACCACAATGAGGTACTGATACTTATCATCTGGCTCTAGTCGAAAAGAGATGCTGTCCAATGTTGGTGAGGATGTGAAGCAATTAGAATCTAGGTTGCTGGTGGGACTGTAAAATGGTGCAGCCACTTTGGAAAAATAGTTTGGTACTTCCTCAAAAAGTGAAATACAGTTACTTTATGACCCAATAATTTGACTCTTAGGTTTACACCAAAGAGAAATGAAAAGATCTACCACGCAGAAAACCCTGTATACCTGTATCCATAGCAACATTATTCATGATGGGCAAAAAGTGGAACAAATTGATGGCCATATATTGACAAATGGATAAACAGATGTGGTATATCCACACATTGGAGTACTATTCAGTCATAAACAGGAATAGGTACAAATATATGTGAAAACATGGACAACCTTGAAAACATTATGGTAACCTTGAAAGAAACTAGCACAAAATATCACATATTGTGTAATTCCATTTATATGAAATATCTGGCAAATCTACATAGATAGAAAATAGAGTAGTGGTTACCAGGGTTTGAGGAAAAGGAGGAGTGGTGAGTGAATGCTAATGGATTTGAGTTCTCATTTTGGAGTGATGAAAGTTCTGGAATTAGTGGTGATGGTTGCACATACTGGTTGTGTATTTGCTAAATAATCACTGATTTGTACACTTTAAAAGGGTGAATAATGTGAGGCAAGGAAATAAAATAATTACTTGTGGTTTTATTTGTTTTTCCATTTGGAAAGTAGATATTACCCCTTGTCCTAATTTTAAATCATATATTTTTCAGAAGTGATAAACTGAAAGCTAATATACGTTTGTAGAGCAGAATTCTACTGTGTTCATGTAGTCATGAAAATGAACATTTTATCTTGAAGATGATATTTACTCTGCTTACATCTAGCTATAATATAGCTGAAAAGACATTTTTTTAATTGCCTTTCTTAGGTAAGATACCCTATTTTGGATACCAAGATGAATGTAACATGGTTTCTATGCTTAAGACCTCTAATGATATGGTAGGAAAGGCAGATGATAAACTATAAAAATACAACAGGGAGCAGAGGTATAGACAGAGTTCTAGATAGCAATAATGAAGGAGTATAAGAGGTCAAAAAGTAGAAAAAGGTCAAGAAGATTCACGTTTGAATAGGAACTTGAATATCATATAGAAGTTTCTCATAAAGACAAGTTAGGAAATATCATTCCACACTAAGGAGAGAGCATGAAGGTAGGAATGTCACTGTAAACTTAGGGACCCACAAATGGTACTGTTGCCAGAGTGCATAGAGGAGGGAAAGGATGATGCATGAGGAAGCTGGAAGGATGGAGAAGACAATGCTGATTATTTAGGAACTAGAAGGCTTAGGTACCAACTGGTTGTGAGTGACTGAGGCAAAGACAAAGGTAACTGATTTTTATCCCTTGCCCTCCTGGTGTGAAACATAGTTTGGGAATAAGCTTATGTTGGTTTGGGTGGTGTTAAATTTAAAGAGCTTACAAGGATTCCAGATGTAAATCTTCATTAGACATTGACAAATAAGGTCTGGACTTCCGAGGTTTCTTTATTTTTTATTCAAATTAGACATTTTGGGGCAAAGATGTAACAATGAATACTATGGAAGTAGATGAAGTATCCCAGAGGTTGTATAAAGGGGTATAAGAAGTATGGGGTCTGCATCCTCAAGAATACCAATGCTTAAGAGACCAAGAATGAAAACATTGGATGAGAAAGAAAATGGGGAATCATATGAGGTATTTACCACTGATGTCAAGGAAATAAGCAAAGTGGGGGGGAAAAAATAAAGCATGGCAGAGAGAGAGAGAAAAGTTTCTGTCACTTCAAACCCTTGGTCCAGATTTTTACCCAGAACATACAGAGACAAAGAAAGGTAGATTGTAAGATCAAATCTTGCATTGCTCATTGTTTCCATCTATGAGGTCTTTGTGTTCTGACAGCCAAAGGGAGGAAGGAGGCAAGAGATGGCATGAGTAGATAGTGAAGGCTGAAGCCAGGAGGCTCTTCTGTGGCCGTTGTGCTAGTCATGCAATCTGCTCTCAGGAGCCCCTGGAGCTCTGCTGGTGATGAGAAGAGACATTGGGAAGTGGCCACGTCAGTGGCCAAACTATGACCCCATGATCAATACATGATTTGCTTAGAAGGCTGTCTGTGGTCTGTGGTGGCAGGTCAGATTTGTTGTCTCTTCACCCTGATTTCTGGTATTTAAGCCAGCGGAATTTCCCTCCTTGCTACATCCTTCATCTTACTGCACTACTCAGGTATTGGTGTAGGTAACATTTTAAAAATGAAGCTTGCTATGCTGAACTGTAACTCTTGTGAGTTTAGTGATTTGTACAAAACACGCTTTCAGTAAAAGCAGAGAAAAGCCTTATCTGTGGTTAGCAGTGTGCCTCACATCTCCAGACCAGGAAAAAAAAGTATTTTACTAATAGTGCCCATACAACTAACAAATATTTTTTCAGTATAGAGGAAGGCTTAGTTTAGTTTGAATTGTTCCTGATGGAGGAACTTGAGCACAAGATAACATCCTGGCTAGGGGGTTCATTGGTGAAATCAGTGTCTGCAAGTAGGTAGGGAGCAGTGAGTTTTACGTTTGCTGCTTTAAAACATTTTTGCTTTGGCTGCGTAGTATCTATTATTTTTACTTTTTTGCAAAGCCCAAATTAGACAAAACTTGGGGAAACAAAGAAGATGATGTCAGTTGTACCTTGCTTTGTATTAACAGATGGATTTCTAAATTCCAGTTTTGTGGGGCGCCTGGGTGGCTCAGTAGGTTGAACGTCTGACTTCTGCTCAGGTCATGATCTCGCGGTTGACGAGTTCGGGCCCTGCGTCGGGCTCTGTGCTGACAGCTCAGAGCCTGGAGCCTGCTTTGGATTCTGTGTCTCCCTCTGCCCCTCCCCTGCACATGCTCTGTCTCTCTCTGTCTCAAAAATAAATAAATATTAAAAAAACTAAAAAAATAAATTCCAATTTTATATTTATAAATCACCTTTTGTAAATCATAACCGTTAGGGAAGGTGATGATTTGAAGAAATCTTTTTGCAGAATTAATGCCATGACTCGTTTTTGTTAGTCAATAGATATTGTCACATATCTTGCTTAAGGAGAAGAATAAATGACTTATATGCTCCTTGCTACATTTTTTCATTTCTCTTGCCCACAGCAAATCAATTTATAAGCATTAAAATGCAAGACAGGTTAAATTCTTAATTCTTACTTTGAAGAAAAGTGTTGAAAACATGAGGGGTTTGTCCTCAGATATGAACAATAGACTTGGTTGCCAAACTTGGGAAATAATCAAATGTTATGGTTTTGCATTTATATACCTACTAATTAGGAAATTAAATGATATTTCCATAGCAACGGAAACAGTCTCCTTTCACACTTGTTTTGTGCCTGCAATAATACACAACAGGGTGTCCAAGAACATTTGCCTAAGGTTCAAGACAGGCAAAGTGTCTAGGTATTGACACACACGTATGCACACAGGGGTGTTATTGGGCTTCTAAAAATGATACTTGCATCAATAAAATCATCTTAGTAAACATTTTAAATGCTACTCCAAATGAAGAACTGCATTGAAAAGATCTAAAGGACTTTCTTGAAAACTGTCACATACGCTGAATTTCATAAATGACTTAGCCAGTCTAAAGAATTCTACCGCCATGCCATAGTGTGATTGAAGATGCTGAACTAACCAGCTGCTCTTACACTCCTTTTGAAAGGAACAGGGTTAATGTATACACAACTGTTGCTGCCTCAACCTACTTCATCTCAGGAAATAAAATAGAGGTGGACTGAAATCCCTGGAGAGTAATTCTGCCTTAGGGATTAAGGGAATGACTTCATGTGATGCTTGGATAAGCTTTTTGGAGCTTTCTGACTCCAGTTAATTTAGAAGAGTGGGAGAGAATGTTCTCTTGTTTTACTTCCTTCTAGCCTTTGCCCCAAACGTATGTTAGGATTGTGTTGCTTTGCAGTAGTAATACTGTGATGGAATTAAAATTTAAAGATGATTCTAGACTTCATACTTTAATACTTTAAACACTTAAATACTTCAATACTTTAAAAATTTCTTTCCTGACTACATTCCTCTGGTAAAGTAATTGATTTTTTTAAAAACCGTCATTGACTATTCTTGACATAAAAGTTTTCTAAACTTCTTTCTCTTGCTGGTTTCTGATGACAGATTTTTTAAACCATCCCCAAACCTTCAGGCTGCTGCTTAATGCTATACTGTCCTCCTGTCACATAATTTAATCTCCTTCCCCTGCCTCTCTTCCTGAGTGTCATTTCTCCAGTGTTACATCCCTAATCTTGACACACACCTGCACCAGATTAGTTTTTCATAGTTAATTTTCTTTGCTGAAAAACATTTGGTGTGCTTCTGTGGCTACCAAATTAAATCTAAATGCCTTAGCCTGCCACTCAGGGCTCTCAGGCTCAACACTCAAGCTCATATTCCAAAAAGATAATCTCATGCTCCTCTATTTGAACTCTCTGCCTTGGCAAGTATGAAACATTGCTCCCCGAATATACCCTTTATTCTCCTTCACAGACACCTGGGTCTCATTTTCTCCTGTCTACTTAGGAGACATTCTACGTGTCTTTTAAATCCATCTGGTATGCATCCTTTCTTCTTGATGAACCTGTATCTGAGTTCTTAAAATGATTCCACCTCACTCTCCTCCTGACTTCTATATCTTTTCCTTTGTACCCCGCTATGTTATACCACCATGTCTTAGGGTTATTGGTGTATTTGTTGTCCTGGTTCCATCTCCCACTCTCATCTTGAAAGCCAGGATAAGCTTTCTTCATCTAAGTATCCCTTTCAATATATGTCATATATTTTAGTATATCTTCAGTGAATACAAGGGTAATTCAGTAAACTTATTCAATAATCCTTTTAAGACATGAAGTGAACAGAAGGTTATGTAAATGTGGGGGTATTTGGAAATGTCAATTTTACAATATCTAAAAGCATGTTAAAGCAGTCATTCCTTGAGAATTAGGAAAAACTGAGTGAGTTCTTAGGAGTTACTGTATTCCATAATCTTACATAATTGTAGTAGATCATACATAAACTTTGCATTTTATTAGCAAGACTATACTAAATAATATACAATTTGGTAATAATGATAGAGATTATGAGTGACAAAAGTGACCCCAAAACTCATTAAGATCTTAAGATCTTAATAGTAGCTTATGTTTGTAATGTCTTCAGAGTGTCTGGATGGGCACAATGAAGGTGTCTTCTGTGGGATACTAGTCCTGACCAGTGCTTCATTCAGAGCAAGTTCTGTAGACAAATACACTTGGGAAATGATATTTTTGTTGTTATTCTTCTTCTTCAGTAGTTTGAGAGTTTCTGCCATTAACCAGGCAAACACTCCCAAAAGCAAACAACAAAATACAGTTGAACCACATTTAAATATCATGCATCCAGACATTGTATATTCATTTAGGGTGAATAAATGAACCTACTCTCCCCTGCTGGAATGAAGAACTGCCATCCTGCAGAATACACCAGAACACTAACCTGGGGCATTTATAAAGCTGTCTTTTAACTATTTTTGTTGTACAAGTAAGATTCCAGTCAAGGATTGTTTTTTGCTAAAGAGTGAAATTTTAACCCTTGTGTCACCACCATGGCATATGTTGTTTGATTTCATGTTGTACAGGCTTGTGCATGTTCATTTTCAGCATGCATATGGTTTTGTGTTGTTTCTAAACTTGATAAGGATTTTCTAATTGTTATACACATTTTATAATTATCACTTAATGGCTATGTATTTCATTGCATTTTTAAACACTTAAGCTGTTTCTGATTCTTATTTATAAACAATTTAGAAATGAACACCTTTAAATGTGAAACTTTCTCTTAAAAATCAGCATAAAAATCCTAAGCGTACAGATACTGAGTTGAAGGCTCCAGTGATCATGGCCATATTGTTCACGGTAATTCTTGGATCAGTTTGTGTACCTTCCTGCGGTGTTTGTACTTGATCTCTCCATTGTCATGCTAGCAACAGCTCTTCTATTCAGTTTTACTGACATGAAATAGAAATTTGTGAAGAGGCATTTCTTATCTCCAGGCTGATATAGATGAAATTCATTTATTATAAAAATGATAACATTGTTTATTATAAAAAAGATAACTTTTACTGCCCTTAACCCATGACTATGTAGACACAGATATATTTATTTTTGTGCTGATAGGGTTTTCATTCTGAGCCACTCTTTTCCATTTTTGATATTGTGCTTGTTTCTCTAATTTCTCAGAAAGAACATTGTGCATGACTCTGTGATAACTACTCAGTTACATTTTAAGTAGCTTTCCCTTGTGTCTCCACTGGGCTTCTCTTTAAAAAATATCAAGTTTTGGGTGTTTTTTTTTTCATTTCTGGATTTTTAGTGTTCTCTCATTATAGCCACTTAATTTAATTTTGTATTGAGTAGGAAAGGACTTTCTAAGGCATAAAAGAGGAAGAAATTTAAAAGTAAACAATTGGCACATTATGCATGACATATGGTTTTTAAATAGTAAAGAAATGAAAAAATTAGTAAACTATGCATGCAAAAAATTTAAAATATATGACAAAGTCAATCTATTTCATAGTTAATGAATTCTTACATACCAATAAATAAAAACTCCCAAATACTTCTTTTGGAAAAAAATGGGTATGCTTTTTTTTTCTTTCAATGAACATATTTTGCTTTCATAATCAGAAATAAACATTTATAATCAGGAAAAAGCTGGGCATTTTGCACTTGTGCACCTTTCTAAGTCATTTATTCTTAGATCTGTCTTTATAATGACAAATTTCATATATATATATTTATTTTTTAAATAAACAATGATTTATTATCAGATATAAATGCTAGCAGAATTTAAATTTGAAGAGCTGGATCAAATATGAAGAGAAAGAAAAACAAGATTCTTATTTTCTGTTTCTTCTGGCTCCTTCATAGCTGCACGTTGTCAGCTCTGTTGAAGAGTTGAGAAAATGCCCACCCAATTATCATGATTGGACCTGCCTTGCCATAAAATATCACTAATGTTGGGATGTCTCAAAGGATGTATAAGTGAACAGCTCTCAAGTTCTCATCAGATTTAGACATTTATCATGTTAACTAGTTGGTACTCAAACTTCTTGCAGAAAGGCATTGTAGACAGATAATTTTCAGAGAGGCCACACCTGGAATGGTTGGCCAAGGTGATAGGGTGCTGAACAGTGTCTGCCAAAAAGTTAGAGATGTGAAAGAATACTATACCTGAATTCACGTCTCTAGTCTCCCTTTCCTGAGTACCTAGGTTTTTTGTAGTTTAATTTGTTAAGAGCTGAGTAGTGGAATTAATCAGCTGAAAGCATCACCCATATTCTGTTGATCTTGATTATATATCCATCCCTATTAAGGTGCAGACTCTATGATTTGTTACTATGCAGATTGGTAGGAAAAGTGTGGGCAGATTCAATCAATCACATTCTTCCAGAGACCATCCTAGCTGATGTACAGCCTCATAGTGAAATGGTAAGATCCAAAGAGATTCAGATATTCCTACTATATTATCATTTTTAAAGTGCAAAATTGTAACAAATATTTTAACTAGTAATATTATTCAATATGGAAAACATTATAGCAAGATTTTTGAGTGATTAACATATGCACATAAGTGTCTCTCAGGAATACGTGTGAACGCATGCACACATTCGCTTTCAGCTAATCCCCTCCCACTCATTTTGCACCATTGATTTTAGTGGTAAATTGCATCTGCATCTCTTGGTATTGTATTTATCTTTGTTCTTCACCTGGGATTCTCATGTTGCTCGCTTTGTCATTGTCAGCTGAATTGGCCAATTCTTCCCTGCAGTGTCACTGCCCTTTTTATGTGCATGTGGAGGGCTAAAAATAAACCTACAGAAAGTAGTTCTGTTGGTGAATTAAAAAAAAAGAAAGAAAGAAAGAAAGAAAGAAAGAAAGAAAGAAAGAAAGAAAGAAAAAAACTGCTTAGCTGAATGATTTGACCTTCTTGATCCACCAATCTGCCTTGTCATGGAATGTTCACCATTTATAGAAATTAATAATCCCTTGAACCAAAAATGTATAAGCCTATTTTGTTTCTCAGTGCTTTCCTCCAGATTTCTATTCTGGGATTTTGCCATCTCGTCTCTTAGAATGCTCTGCCTGTGCTCTGTTCCTGCCTTCCTGTCACTTCATGCTCTCTCTCATACCCTCACATTACATTTGATCCTTTGATGCCTTTGCTCGTATGGTGCCCATATCTATGTTCGGGATATTTGTTTCTATGTTTTCCAATCGTGGTGAGAGGAATCACATATGTGACCTTAGGAAACCCAACCTGAGTAGAAAAGGACTAGCTTCCTGGCAGAGCAACAAGGTATTTGTCCCTTAGGAACCAAATCAGTCTTGGTAACCAGTCTTCATTCTTGCTCAAATCCAAGGGCTCTTCCTGCAGCAACGGTTATTTACTGTCCTCATCACATGAAAATAGAACTTAGGAACCATCAGAACTGCTTTTGCCTTTGTATAATAAATACTCACCATGTGAGTTACATTTACATCCTAGAAGAATATAATAATTCTTCTCAGCACACATTTATTGAATTTCCCACTGTGTATCTGTTTTCCTCTCAAGGGGAAGTTAAGCATACAACTCACTTTGATACCAGGGAGGTTTTGGATAATAGGGTTTTATCATTTTATACTCCCAAATTAAAAATCTAAGATCATTTTGCATATGAATAGTTCTGCTTCCTTCAATAAGACAGTATGACAATTATTGATTCAACTTCTGGTAGAAAAAAATGGGTGACCATGTTTATGCCAAGACAGACGGTTGCTATTTCAACTCCATTTACTCAATATACAGGTATAAAATCAGGGTCACAAAAACAGGCTTTGAAGTAGCAGGATAATTTGTAAAACACCAAATAAGGCAGAAAAAGAAAAAGAAAAAAAAGAAAAAGAAAAAGAAAAAAATTTTTTTCAAACTTTATAACTAAGAATTATGGACATAGCAGCTTCGGGAAGGGTGCTGCTGCTGCAGTAATTCTATCACAATTAAAGAGGATCATATGAAAAAAGAAAAAAAAAGACTCGTCAGAGTATACTTTTAACCACAGTGTATCTAAAAGAGGTATCTTTGAGAACCTTTTGCTTATTGTACTTTTATAGTCTAAAGTTATTATTTTCCCCCTAATTTCCCCACTGTTGTTCTTTTTGAGAACTTGCGCGGGCAGTCTTGTCTATTCCAGCCATGGTATTTTGTTAGGATTGTTGGGGAACTTTTGGATTAGAATAGTGCCACAAAATACTGAGGAAACACAGTGGGTGGAAAGACATGTTGAACAGGGTGCATGGGAAAAATACAGATTAGGACCTTGTTATTGAGAAGATTTGGAGAGTAGAGACAGCAGCGAGGGCTGGGAGCAGTGGCATTCTAGAACAGTGGTGAGCATGAACTAGAGGAAACAAGCTCAGAACACGTTGTGGGGAGCTGAGCCCTCTTGTGTGGTTGGTACTTAGATCATAGGGGGTCAGAATGGGGTGGGGGGAAAGGTTGGAAGCAGAAGATTTTTGAATGCTATTCTGAGGGATTTGGGCTTCATTTCTATGCAGGGGGAAGCTGTCTAATTAACGTGTTCTAATGTCTGAAGCATGACATGATGACTGTGCGAAGAGAGGATCATAATCAGGAAAGGTGGCAGCTGAGCAATCAATTAGGAGGCTCTTGCCGTGAGTCAGGTGAGGCTTTGTGCGGACCAGAACGAGGGCAGAATGCTTGAGAATGGAGTAAGTTGGAGGAGAAGTGATCTGCCAACATCACAATCCAGATCAATAAGGATAAATCCAGGTTTCTCAGAGGCAGGAAAACATCCAGATAATTGCACAGATAATGGTAAGAAAGGACTAGCTAGGCAGGCACAAGTGCAGCAGACAGAGACCTGAGAGTCCAAGTGGACCATATGGTGAATGTGAGTCAGTAGTGTTTTGCTGTTATTAAAAAACAGAACCAATACTATGGGGGAAAGATATTAATGGGAGGGAGGCATGCAAAAGGCAAGGAGTAGCCTTTCTGCTCTGTTTGTAATTGTTCCAACTTTTACTTTCTCTGTTGACTCTGTTGGCCTTCACAATACAAGAGAGTTTAGAACGTGGACTTCCTAGAGAAGAACAGCTCAAGTGCTAGAGGTAAGAGAAGGCTTTATTAGGAGAGGCAGAAAGGAGATCTGGAAATGCCACCTTGACACCACCCTACCTCAGCTCCCTGTGACTTGGCTGTATTTGCCTTCAGTTGTCTCATCCTGTGTTCTCATTATCCTTTTATGGACCCCTCAAAGCAGACATTATTTGGAAGTTCCTGAGATATGGATTAGAGCTCTTTCTAATTAGTCCTCTCATTCCCATATCAATAAACAAGATTGGCCACAACTACGTGGAAATTAGGGGGCTGCAAATTTCCAGCTCTCCACTTCTTCAGCTAGTAAATAACAAGGTATTTACAGCTCCTGCTGAGTGTCACTTTTCAGGGAAAACTTCCATGCCTGCACAGGCCAGGTCAGGTCACGTGCTCTGAGAGAACCTGTCTTCTTTTTTTTTTTTTTTTAATAGCACTTATTGTAATTAGCAGTTGTCTGCTCATTTGCATAATCATTCAAAATGCCTGTCCTGTCCACCAGACTGCAGCCTTCCTGAGAACAGGAACTATGTCTGCTTTTGCTTACTGTTGTTTCCCAGGAGTCTATATAAATATTTGTTGCATTAAATAACAATTTTACCTGTATCACAAAAGGGAATGAGTAAGATAAAGAGAGTGTGTGGGAATGACAGTCAAGTCTTTGGGGTGGGTTTGGGCCATTCCAAAAGAGGCAGTTTATCTTAGTGGTTAGGGATGTGGACTCCGGGGCCAAATCCTGGTTCTGCCACTTAATAGTTTGGCCAAGTTACTGAACTTCTGTAAGCTTTTATACTGGAGTCTCCTAAAATGTGGCAGAAACGCCTGTTGCTTCCACAGGATGGTTTTCCATTACTTTAGCTGCTTTACAAGATAAATGAATTTTTAAATAATAGCTATGTATTTGTAATTAGTACACTAACTAGATTATTTCATTACAATGCAGCTAAAGCAAATAGTTTTGTGGTAAATATATAAGTGAATCAAATGTGACTCAATTTTCTTAAATGTTAATGAAGTCACTTTATAAACTGAAAAAAAATATTTGACTCTATGAGTTTGCTTTGTGTAGTTTCTGGACACCATTTAATTTATGGATTTTTTTTTTTTCTTTTTCCTGAATACTTTTTTAGTATTGACGGTTTTTCCTACTTACCACAGGTTTGACCGAAGAAGCTGTTTCGAGCATCTTAACACTGTCTTAATACTCTCTGGAGAGTACAAAATTGGTAGCTTTTACTTAATAGCTTTCTGATTGGTGTGATTAAATGTGTAATTTTAATGTTGTATTGATCAAAGGGTTTTCATTTGTTTGCTTGTGATTCGCATTTTGTACCTTGTAAAATACCCGTGAGACATGTCCTAAAGGAGCATTTCGTTGTAAGGTATTAAATCTAAAATTATAGCTATGATTATCTATGTGTGTTTTGTCAACATTTTCAACCTTGTAAGTTTATGACAAGGATACAGTTATGTACTGAAGATATGCTTAGTAACACAGTGGACATATTTACCATCTAACCCGAATTCTTATGGCTTAGGAGTTGACTAAATTGATAATATAGTGCCTGGTGCTTCAGCTACTAGAATGGTACCTTTGAGAGCATCTGAAATTTGCATTTTCCCAATCTTTATAATTTTTATGTAATATTAGATCTGGTACTCACGGTGATAATTTTTCATAATGCTAGAAAACTAATAATGCTATTCAACTGAAAGCTTTCTGCCTTCTAATTTCTTTTACTTTTTTAGCTTTTAAAAACCTATGCTTTATATTTCTACAATTGAAATATGCCTAACCCTTTAGACCAAAAGTACTATAAATTGTGTGAATGTTCTCTGTGCCATTAGACTTGCCATGATGGCCTGAAGGGTTTTGTTTATCTGCTATAGTTTCCTAGTGCCCGTATTAGCCCCCATTTTCTTCCCCCTGTGTAGGCTATTATCATCAGTCTTTCAATATGGAAAGAAAATAATTTGTATTACAAAATGTGCTGTTATGGTAGCTGACATTAAAAGGAAAAGGTTCTTTCTTTTTTTTTTTTTTAACATTTATTTATTTTTGAGACAGAGAGAGACAGAGCATGAACAGGGGAGGGTCAGAGAGAGGGAGACACAGAATCTGAAACAGGCTCCAGGCTCCGAGCTGTCAGCACAGAGCCCGACGCGGGGCTCGAACTCACAGTCCTCACGGACCGCGAGATCATGACCTGAGCTGAAGTCGGCCGCTCAACCGACTGAGCCACCCAGGCGCCCCGGAAAAGGTTCTTTCTAAAATAACTATTCTATATAGGATTCTTCATGTTAGAAGTTTTGCAAACCTAAGCAGCAAAACTCATTTGTCCTTGTTGTATTTATTATTTGACTTTTTTGTTGTTGTTCTTATGAATTAAAAGTATTGAAATTAAGTTGTGCACTTTTGAACAGAATGTCTCCATTTTTTGTACTTCTTGAACTTTGGAGCAAAACTTCTAGATTTTAATCTCAGTTCCATTGCTCCCTAGCCGTGGGCAGGTTTAATATACATTAATGAGCACCTGATTTACTTATCTGAAAAATGAGATAATACTAACCTATAGAGTTATAAGGATTAGAGATAATGTGTATAAAATTCATACTATAGTGCCTTAAACACTATCAATAAATTATTATTTTACCATTACCAACAATGTTAGAATGTAGCTGTTTTACTTTTGGAAATCCTCTGTGCACACACTTATTTATTCTAATGACAGTCTCACTATCTCCTAGTAAATTTGTCAAACATATTTTAAAAATCCTTTCAAGAACATTTATATATATATTTGTGTGTATGTGTATGTGTGTGTGTGTGTGTGTGTGTATGGTTTATTTTTGAGGGGGAGACAGAAAGAGAGAATCCTTTCAAGAACATTTATATATATATTTGTGTGTATGTGTATGTGTGTATGTGTATGTGTGTATGTGTGTGTGGGGGGGGGCGGGGAGGAGCAGAGATAGAGGGAGGGATAGAATCCGAAGTAGGCCCCAGGCTCTGAGCTGTCAGCTCAGAGCTGGACAGAGGGCTCAAACTTGTGAACCAAGAGTTCATGACCTGAGCTGAAGTTGGACACTTAACCGACTGGAGCCACCCAGGCGCCCCAAGAACATTTATATTTTAATGTCATTTTTTTCATCATGATGCATTTCTGTCCTTAATGTGCCATTTAGAATTTTTTTCAAATATTTAGAATACAGAGTTTAGTAAATTTAATGAATATCAGAATAGGTTTCATGCATACTCTACTGTTTTAAGAATAGAATTATTTTGTTTTTAAAAATTTCTAATTCCTCTTCAGTCATTTATAAATGTTCTGTTTTTTCTTTAAGGTATATTTTCATACACTTTAGCTTGCAATGCTAAATGAATGGTCTGAAATTAACCTGGATGTTTTATGGACAATTGAGAAAAGTTTTATTCAATTTTTAAGTTGTTTTTATATTTAAAAATATTAGATCTCTGGTATTACTTTTATTAACTAGTTTCATATTCATATTTTTCCATTAAATGTATTTGTGAAGCTTGCAACAACCAATCAAAAACAAAAACAAAATAACCCATGATACCCAAAAAGGACAAAGAAGAGGTCATTATGGGTTGGATATCCTCTAAAAGATCATTAATTTTTTTTAACTTTGAAATGTGAACTCACATCGTCATTTCAATAACCAAGCGTTATTGTACCCTTCTTCTTAAGACTAATATGCAAATTTTAGTGTTTCCTTAATTAGAATACTTAATGTCTGTAAAGGTGAGGTAGGCATCTGTGACTGGCTAGTTATAAAATCAATGGGAAATAACTATTTTTGACTCATTGATTATCTTATTTTGACCATTTCAACCTACCAACTTGGTTTCAATAACTCAACTGCTTCCATCCACCTAGTTAGACCTTTTTTAATGCATTGGTTTTATACTTGGCTAGCAAATGAAGAGGTTATTTTATTGATGACAATATATGAAAATGTGATTATATGATGGAAGTGATTTTATAAGGTACACGATATTGCAGAACTATTGGGAAATAACACATTGTGTCTGTTTTACCAGGTCCATTCTATATCTTTGTTATAAAATCAAAATCTCATTAACATTAACTAGGAAGACTGAGAATAAACTGAGGGTTGAAGGGGGATGGGAAGGAGGGGAAAGTGGGTGATGAGCATTGAGGAGGGCACCTGTTGGGATGAGCACTGGGTGTTGTATGGAAAACAATTTGACAATAAATTTCATATTAAAAAAACAAAAGAAAAAAACCAGTAACTTGGAAATATTAAGGAATAAAAAAAAGACTACTTAATTTAAATTTTTGTTTAAGTAGAAAAAGACAGCTGTTATTCTTGGACCAAGACAGAGTTAATAAAAGTTGTCAGGAAGATCCAGGCTTGGGAATTTTTCTGTGGAAAAATTATGGGATAGTAGTTGGAATACATCAATTGAGTTATAAGTCACATCCAGAAATGTCAGTCCGTAATCTCATGAGCTTAAGGTTTATAGCACACAGTCACTTTCTTGGCAAGAGAATGTATAAATATGACATTCTTTTTTTGTAAGTGAAACAGTTGAAACCACTGTTGGATAAAGGGAATGGGTCAAAGTTGAATTTATTAATTCCATCAAGTAGGGGTATTTCTGAGAATACAAGATTCTGGTTCCTATATTGGATGCTACTGCAAAGTGGTCTTTTGTAGCATAGAAGATATAGACAAGTTCTGATAGCTTTGTTGATAAGCAGTTTTTGATACTTCAAGGGCATAGCTAGACTAGTTCTCAGTGTCTTGGTAGGAATGTATATGCCTTCAGAGATATTTCATGTTGACATTAAGAGGGTGGATTTTACATGGGGCCCAGAATGTAGATGGATGACTTCTTAAATTCTGTGGGTCACACAAGGAAATTGCTTAGCATGTATTTAGAGTCTAAGTGGCCTAATTGAGATATTTCCTTGGCATTCCTTTGCTGAGCTCTGGACTCCCAGCTTGGATAAGCAGACATCTGCATAGGAATCAAGTGGCTGTCAATCATAAGATTCTGTTTGAAGAGTACCAATGTGGTCTCCAGGGAGAAGCCCATTCTGCTCCAGCTGGAGAATAAGATAATGGTTCTACTTTATTATAACCTGAAGGTGGCAACAGGCCAGAGCTCTCCAGAAGGAAGATAAAAGGAAAGAGAATTAACTTATATGAGTGCCTACTTGGGAATGGTTGCTTTAGTTACGGTATGTCACTTGACCCTCTCAATAATTTTGGATGGCTAGTAATATCCCATGTTCATGAATATTATGTTTTTTATGCAACACTGTGTATGCAATACTGTGTGTGTGTGTGCAACACTGTGTATGCAATATTGTAGCTAAGTTTCCATTATAAATTTTTGTTTAAAGCATATATAACATGAGTCTTATAGACCATGCAGACTCAGGTGTTTTCTTAGTTCCAAATATCTGCATGATATTTAAACTTAGCTTCATAGAATAGCACTGTTGAAGACAGTATGTTAGCCCCCATACCCAATACTCACATTCCTTTTTAAATTAACCCTTGCAACTAGGTATGATTGTTGACTAAGTTATGTCCAATCAAGTGTTGTGTGCAACTTCCAGGCCCCATGCTTACAGAGGAGAGGCAAGCTTCCACTTCCTCTTTTCTGCTACCCACAAGCTGGGCTGAGTTATGGTGAAGGGATTTAGAGCCCAAGATGGAAGCTGCCTATTGAAGATGCCAGAGCAACAAGATAGAAGGAGCCTAGGTCCATGACATAAAGCAGTCCTATCAAGTATGGACTGCTTACATTTCAAGTGTTACATGAGAGAGAGAAAATTTGTTTAATCCCTTGCTCTCAAGTGAGTTTAAATTATGTGAGGGTAATAATGACATTAAACACAGCTAGTAATTATAAAGCACTTAATACACGTCAGACACTGATATCCTAAGCTGTTTATCTATTTACTTGTTTAATACTCACAATGATCCTGTGGGACTGTTAGTATCCCATTAAAGAAAGGAGGACATGTATAATTCAAGCACAGAGAAGCTAAGTAACATGGCTAAGATTATCCTGCTAGTTAGGGGAAGAGGTGGAGTTTCAACCGGGACTGTAAAGTTCAAGGCTCTGCTCTTAACTATGTTTTCTTTATCACCATAAAGATGAACTGGAGAAGTGGGGGGTGGGGGTGGGGAGCAGCTTACACAGTGCTTTTTGTTTTTGTTTGTTTGTTTGTTTTAATCATATGTGCACAATTACTATAGATATTGCCCAGGTACCTGTTCTCATTTGAATGGGGCTTTTCCCCGAACTGTCCAGTGTTTCTAGTAGGTCTCAGATTACAGAGAATTACTGTGTTCTTTAAATTCTCAGGAGCTTTTAAAACATCTCAGGGAGTAGCACTCTAACTATGACCTTAAAACCATTTGCTATTACAGGAATATTTCCTAGTAAGTTGTATCCAGGCTTTCTTGACTTTAGAATAGACAAACTATCTTTTTAAAAATATTGAAAATTTTATTCAAAGTGTTATTTCAGTTGTATTGAATAAACTAAACAACAACAACAAAAAGAATCACTAAATTGTACACCTGAAACTACTATTAAACTGTATATTAACTAACTGGAATTTAAATAAAAACTAAAAACAACAACAAAAAAGAAACTTCCCTATAATCTCTTTATTTACTAAATTACTTGTGCTCATTTATCTATAGATACTTTATCATTTCTTGTACATGTGAAAATATATTTAAAATGGATAAGAAGAGTAGTGTAAATGTGCATCTCTGTTTTACGTTTCCTTGCTGCTAACTAAAATGTGGTTTAGAGCAGATGCATATAACAGATTAAAATCTATTGAAGTGTCCCAAAGGGTTAGCAGTCAAGTAAACATTTGTATATTAACTCACTGGAATGCTACTTCCCAACTTTTATTGTAAGAACTGTATATACTTTTTAGCCTTCTCAGCAACAATACTCCCTATGGTAGCATTTTTATTTATTTATCTTTTTTTGAGAAGATAATAAGCTGGGGCTACTCAACAACAATTTGTCTACTTAATGGTTTCTTCTCAAACTTAAAAAAAGAGAGAGAGAGGGAAACAAACCATGAGAGACTCAAAGATAGAGAACAAACTTAGGGTTGATGGAGGGAGGGGCGTGGTGGTTGGGTTAGATGGGTGATGGGGATCAAGGAGGGCACTTGTTAATGATGAACACTGGGTGTTGTATGTTAATTGTTCAATCATTGCATTATATTCCTGAAACTAATATTGCACTATATGTTAACTAACTAGAATTTAATAAAAATTTGAAAAAAAAGAATGCTTCCAGGACAATTACTCTTGTAGGAATTTATGAAATTTTTGAGAAGAAGAAAATCTGACATATTTGTATGCTGAAATGTGTGTATGTGTGTGTGTATGTATGTATGTGTGTGTGTCTCCAGAATCAGTTCTGTAGTGTACAGTAGGGGTAATAACATGATTTTAAATACTTATACATAGATTAAATTGACAGAGGTCTTCTCTAGAGTGATTTATTTGATGCAAAATAAAGTTATTGCTCTTGGTGACAGATTTTACAGATTCATTATATTAATAAGTGTTTTCTTCAATATAATTCTTCTGATACCTAAATGAGGTCAAAGCCATTAACAAGAGTAATAAGCAGAGAATTATGGCTGAAGATAATTCCAAATTGATTGCATTTATAGGGCTCTTTCAATATGCACTGTTTGATAATGTTGCTATTCTTTTGGGTGAAGTCTTCTCAACATAGACAACATTCTATAGTTGCTCTCCATATGAATTTTTGTATGTGAAATTAGGACAGAACTCTGGCTGAAGAATTACCATAGTTGTGGCATTTGTATGATTTCTCTCCAGCATGGATTCTTTGATGTGAAAAAAGGTGAGGTTTTCAACTGAAGTATTTTTCACAGTCTTCACATTCATATGGTTTCATACAATTGTGAATTCTACAATGCATTATGCTATGAAATCTCTGGTTTAAGACTTCCGAAATTCAGTACATCCATAGGCACTTTCTCTTGTATGAGTTCTCTGATATGTGATGAGTTGGAATTCCTATTTGAAGGATTCACAATTAGGACTTTAATAAGGTTTCTCTCTGGTATGAGTTATCTTTTATCTAATAAACCTATAGCCATGGGAAAAGAAAAAGTTTTTTTCTCCACATTGATTACAGGCATATAGTTTGTCTCCAGCATGAGTTCTCCAATGCACAAGAAAAGCAAGAGAAGGAGCTAAAGTCTTTTGACATACTTATACATTCTTTACGTTCATTTTTTCCTCGCCAATATGATTTATGTGATGCTAATGTCATGAGAACTCCAGTTGCATATTCTTTACATTCATAAGATTTTCCTTTTTATTTATATCCTGAGATGTACCAAAGGAGGTGCTATGAATGAAAGAGTAATCACTGTCATTTGTAGAGTTTATCTCCTGCTGGAGTTCTTGCAAATTGAATAGGGTAAATGTTCCAACAGAAGATGTGATAACATTTTTGACTTTTATTTACATTGTATTCTCATTGTCCAGGGAAGCAAATTATATTTTCAACTTTTAACATGTGTGTCATATTTACAGAGCAATTCCCTCAGCGTTAGCTGAGCAAGACAATATGATCCCCTCAATATTCACCATTTCCACAGATTTTCTCCTAAGTAAGTACTTACTTTTGGGTGAATGCAGTTTGCCTCAGATATCTCTCCTCATTTTTTGATAATTGTCCAACGTGTCTTTACATTTCTAATTCCTAATGACAGTAACCTAGAAATATTTCTTACTATTTCTTCCATTTTAATGTCATAGAATTATTTATCTTGAGAAATGCTATTTTTGGAAATTGATGATTTAACTTCAACTGCGGTCTCTGAATCTGACCAGGTGTCTTGTTGAATTCCTTTCTTTACCAGCCCTGACTGTTCAGCCTTTTCCAACTAGAGGACTTAAATTTGTTTAGAAAGTCAGTGGCTCAAGGAAACCAGGTTCTTATATTTTTCAAACATCACATTTTTATATGCAATATGCTGAGCAGTATAAAGCTGCTTTTACTCCTCCTTGGTGTAGTTTACAACCACATCCTTAAACGTCACCCATGACTGTAACTAGACAGTTAGTAACTCAGCTTCCATTCCTCCTTCTTTCTTTATGGTGATTTCTTGAGTAAGTGGACATACCTGAGAATGCTATACTTCCTACTGAGCCAGGTTCAGTGTGGCTTGGCCTGCCCCCACAGTCCTTCACCTTGACCTGACTCATATATAACCAGGGGCCAGTGGCTTCAGTCTTCTCCATATTACACCCAACCCTCATTCTTAGGCACTCAGGCTGACCCATGCCCAGTACTGTCGAACTGCATAGGAATTTCTTTTAAAACAAAGGCTATTCATTCCAATGAAGATCTGTTGGAAAATAAGGATTATGTGTCCAAAGGTCATGTAAAATATACTAACATTTCAGAACTCTGACTTAACTTCTTTGTACCTATTCAGAAAGTTAGGTAAGACTAAATTCTGCCCTAGTGATTTTAAACTCCCTTTTCTGTATTTCAGTTTATTTAAAAATGATATTAGAATATAGGAATTAGAAACCTGGTTTGGCCAACAGAGTGTTTTTTTTTAAACAATAGAACTTAAATGCATTTGATGGACCTTTATTGTCCAGTTCCTATGGTTTCATAACTACCATACTGCTCTTCATATGTTTTCACAAGTGTGGAATATGCTTCCAGTAGAACTTAAAGCATTTTTTTCTTTCTTGCTCATCTGGTCTAATTAACTTAATTTCATCAACATAGTGACAAATGCCATGTTTTTCAGAACATCCTGGATGATTCAGACCCCTTCAGACTTTAATACGACAGAAGATAAGAGAGTTAACATAACCATAGTGCAAGACCATAAACTTTTACTGTTTTCTTTTTCATGTATAAATAAGTGGCTTTTGAATATAGTTTCTGATAGGGTTAGAAAGGAATCTATTCACCAGCTCAGTGGCTATATACTTCAGTCTGTGTTCATCTGTTCTAGTAAAAATACTATATCTGATACTGCTGCAATTAGAGTTACATCTTGGTCAAGTTTGTGATAGTTTACTGTCATCTTTCAGGACCCATATGGTTTTGTAGAGGCCAGACTGGTGAATTAAATGTGAATATGATGGGGGTCACTAGCTCCAGATCCTTTAGAACTATAAGGCTCACACTAATATCTGCTATTCCCCTGTTAACAGATACTGTTTTTGGTATACTATCTTGAAAGAACAAGGAGAGAGGTAATAAGACTTCTCTTTGACTTCCCTTCTCCAGTAGTTTTGTCCTAAAGGACAATAAGCCAAACTGGGAGTTCTGTCTACAAGTTATGTTCTTTTCAATTAAACTTTCAGGGACCCATGAATGACCACTGGTTGGATGCATAGAACCAGTGGAGCCACATGAACCAGAGTGGACTAGAACTGTATTTATTATCTAACTCCCTTATACCCAATACTCTTGTTCATGAGGGCATAATGATCTTTTGAGTCCCTAGTTATCAATGTCTCAAATTCCTCAAAATGTCTGTCCTATATGGTTGACTGATCCTCACCTGATCCCATTGGGCACTCTGATGTTTGAACGGCTCCTCAGAGTTCTATTTGAAGTAGAAGAATAAGATCTTTGGACCCCCAAATGGTCCACTCACTGGATGCAGTCTTCCCCTGGGGAGAAGGCATAACTGTGGCAAGGCAACTTCCTTCAGTCAAGGGCAATTTCCAGAGAGGGACTCAGATGTAAGCCAACAATAGACATCTCTCCTGGAATCTGGAGAAACTGAGTGTTTAGTTCTGAAAAGGGATCTAAGAAGCATACCCCAGCATCCACTCCAAAACCATAGCCCAATTGTGATAGCAGGATGTTATGAAATATAAGTAAAGAAGTAAGGTAGATGACAAGACCAAATATTAAAATGTTCAAAAATAGCCTCTGTAGTATCACCATAACATCATTGAGTACAATATCCATCCATCCATCAATCCATCCATCTATCCATCCATCCATTCATCCATCTATCCTTCCATCTACTTAACTCTATACCAATGCTATACATTGTGAGCAAGGTTAGGGACCTTAGCAATTGTGTGGATACTGACTGTTACAGGAACTCCGAGAAGTACTTTTAGTCCATACAGTATGAATAAAATGAAACATATTCAATTAAAGTAATTTACCCACAGTCATTACACTATTTAGTGGGAAGGTAACAATTGGAAGTGAGCTCTGCCTCCAGAGACTTCTGTTCCCTTCCTATTAAACCTACAGGACTTTATAGAGAATATTAACCATAGGTTTATTGCCTAAAAAGTGTATGAATGGAGTACATTGGATCTGCGATAATGAGATGATTCAAGTCAATGAGGGACATTTAAATGAATAAAAATTATTACTTTAGGAAATGAGAGAAATGTGCAATTGCTCATATAGTTGTGTCTATTTTAGTATTTATTACTCTTTGTCAGTATGTGTCTGTGAAGAGATTTTGGTTATTGAATGGTTATATCTGATCTTATTCTTCAACATGTCATACTATTAATATAAAGCTTTTGCTACCTTTAGCAAAAGTGTATGGGAATTGCTTGTTACTCATATGCTGGCCCTTCTTCATAAACATTAATGCCTGATGGTACATGAAACACTGTTTTAGTGGCTGAGACCATGTATTGGAAACAACATTAATAGCCTCCTATATGTTGAAGTGAAATGACTTTGCAGTGTCATTTGAGGAAAACTACTCAATATTAATTTGCATTTATTGGGGAAAATACCTTCTTTAAGATTGTTTAGGAGGGAAAAAGTATGTATGCAGACTCTGTAACATTAAACAGGGTATATGCTACAAAATGATAAAATATAATTTTGTACACCGTACTGCAGAAACACTGATATCAGCTTTGGGATAATTCTAGACGTTACCTTCTAGAGAGACTGACACATTTAATTATTGAGGTAGTTTTGACATACCTATTGCCAGAACCAAATAGCCCAGTGATTCTGCATCCAACTTCCATTAAATTGTTGAGGCTCCTATATGAATACCTTTATAAAAAGTAGAAAATAGGTCATTAGGACAGGAGACTCAATGCATCTCATACAAAGCATTAGCTTGCGCTAGACATTCTATTTATCCAAATTAATCTTGTCAAAACAGCCCCACAGAATAGTGGTTATTATTCTTACGTTGTAAGTAACAAAAATGGTGGTAATTCTATAGTCTTGCTTTTCTTCAACTTTTTGCTTTGTTTCTTTGTGACTTTGCCTTGATCTGTCCAAAATAGGCATGAAGCAGGATCCATAGGGTGCAATGGATATTAAACCTATCATTATGTAGTATCAGAGTGTTTTAAAGACCATTTAGAAATCATATAATTGCATTTGCTCATTTTAGAGATGAAAACCAGAGAAGCCAGGACACTCCGAGGCACATTGTCACTGGCTGGTTGAGAGTTTAGTGGAGGTTGGAGAAGATCTGACTGTGGGATAGTGCTCTTTTTGCCCTAGTGCCCATTCCTTTGTGCATCCTCGTTTCGTATGCAAATTTTGACTGCAAGTGGAAACAGTTCTTTAATCCTTGTAGGTGACAAAAACAAACAAACAAAACATCTGTTCCTATCTCTTTTCTTCCTCTTTAACAAATCTACTTTTGCCTTTTCAAAAGCAAAACGTGAAAACTGTTGTAAGGGCATCATGTACTGGAGTATAGAGTAGCTGAGAAAACACCCTGCATTCTGGGCCTTACCCTATGAGTGGAGAGGTACTCACTGCTAGGAGGGAAACGTGACAGCGAAATTGGCATCACACTAAACAATGAAAACGATTTTTACTTCAAAACCTTTCATTCATGTTGGAAGTTTCCCATTAATATGGGTTTATTACTATAATTTATTCTACAATTAAAAGAAGCAATCAACCATCTCATTTAAGGAATCTTTGTTTTAACATTTCAACTCTTTTATGTGAATAGTTTCTGAATGTATAATTTTATTCCCAAATACTATTGAAATATCTTTAAGAAACAGGTTTATATGAAACTGTATTCTCTCTATCATAGATAGAATTCTGACTAAAGCATTGACTTTTTCATTCTTAGTTGTGTGTAATTTTCACTTGGCAGCAGTATTTCACATTGGGTTTTGCCAAGGTCAACTAATACAATAATCACTCAGAAGAGAAGAGCTCCTGCTTTAAACACAACTCACTCTGTTGCCCATTGACCTTGACTAAAGAAAGGAGTTCATGCAGCTTCTTGCAAAGACAAAGCTCACTAAGTAAATTAATGTGAAAAATGTAAATATTTCATTGGCTGTTTTCTGAATTTAATTTGTCATTGAAATTTCAGAAATTTACTTGCTCTGACACCTTTTTGATTCTATAAATTGGGCCATTACAATTTGTGCAAAGATCTCTTTGTTTTTTTAACCTAATTATTAAGACACATTAGCTTCAAGTTTCAAAGAGAATAAGGCCATAGCCCTTTCGTGTATGTTAATTTATCATTGCTTTCTTTTTCTGACTAAGTAGTGCATTTTCCTTTATGTAAATAGAAGATTCTAATGATGCGTCCTTCATAGAACAGGTTTTGGGAGTTATTTTTCTGGCAATAATGACAGGTGCTATGGTTTGAATGTTTTTGACTTGCCAAAATTCCTGTATTAAAATACTAATGCCTGATGTGATGGTATTAGGAGGTGGGGCCTTGGGAAGGTGAACAGGTAATGAGTGCAGAGCCCTCATAAATGGGATTAAAGCCCCTATAAAAGAGGTCCCAGAGAGGTAGCTCACAACTTCCATCATGTGAAGACACAGAGAGAAGTCAGCAGTTTACAACCTGGAAGAGGGCCTTTACCAGCCCTCTGGCACCCTGCTGGCATGTTGATTTTGGACTTCCAGACTCCAGAAATTGTGAGAAATAAAATTCTGTTGTTTATAAGCACCCAGTTTGTGGTATATTCTTATAGCAGCCTGAACAGACTGACACAGTAGGTTTATATTGAGCTGTCCCAATTCTCTCGTTTAACATGTCCTGCCACTATTGACAAGGTTTTATGCATTTGATTGAGAACTGGGCAGGGTTATAGATGAGGCCATGGCTGATGATCAGAAATTTTCTTCCAAATAATTCTATCTGGTTCATAGAAAATTTGTAGGGGAAGCCTTTACTGACCCCAGCTATTTCTGAAAAGTAGAAAGCATGGTTGCCTTTTGATCTAGGGCATTTTCAAACATACATGGTAATGATGACTTCTCATTGTGCTTGAATTGGAGCCAATCCACTGGTATATTGCTGTGCACAAACTGGGCACTCAAATGATGTGTGATAAGTATGTGTTTGAAGGTCTCTAATGCTTGGAAATGTAGCCTCTGATACCCTACCTGTCTGTTACGGTAAAGGAAGCCAAGTATTAATATCCTTTGTTTGCTTACGTGTAAAATGGTGCAATGAAATGGGATTTGAGGACAGACAAACCTAGCTTTAAATACTGACTCCCCTGATGTTAATTCTGTAACCTCTGTCTGAGTTTCAGTTTTTAGATCTGGACACAGGACCGTATTTATCTCATAGATTGTTTTTAAGGATTAAATGAGAAAACATTGTTTGGAAACGTTTATTTTTGTTGGAGGCATATTCTAGTAAAAGTTTTCTTGACTTAACCAGTTTGTAAGTGTATAACATAATATCAGAAGGACATTTGTGAGTCAACAAACTTACTTATCTCTATTTTCTGGGTTAAGTCACCCTACATAGATATAATCTGTCTGACTTTTTAAAATACTTTTTTAAGTTTATTTATTTATTTATTTATTTATTTTGAGAGAGACAGAGACCACATGAGTGGGGGAGGTGCAGAGAGAGAGGGAAAGGGAATATTCCGAGCAGTCTCTGTGCTGCCAGCACAGAGCCCTATGCAGGGCTTGAACTCCCGAAACCATGCGATCATGACCAGAGCCAAAACCATGTAACTGACTGAGCCACCCAGGTGCCCCTAATATATCTGATTCTTAAGATCTTCAGAGATGGAAACTGTATAGACTTTTTGGCAAGACTATTCTAGAACCTAATAGCACTCAGTAATCAGGGAATTATTTCTCATGTGTAATCATAATCTTTGCTGCTGCTCATTCTTTCTTGTTCTGTCTTGGGTGGAAGTAGTGAATGGGTCATTTTTATGTTGACTATGCTCATGGTAATCCTGGATACATAAATTTAAATATTGACTGAGTTAGCCTTGAGTTTTCTTTTCTTCATAACCTGAAATCTTTGCCTGTGGAAAGAGTTCAGGGCCTCATGTATCCTTCTTAATTTTGATGTCAGTGTTTTTCTTCTTGCTATGTATTGTCCTTGGTGATTATCATTTGAGAAGCTGGGAACAGAATGTGATGGGTGAGCTCTGAATGTTGGAATTTAAGCCAGTATCTATAAGAGACATCTTAGATAAACTAGGAGCAATGCATATTTGTACATTAAATGTAATTCACTTTTAAGGTTACCTTAAAAAAATGACCTATACGTATAATTTGCCTGTTTATTTTAAAATTCATTGTCTTTAAAAAAATTTTTTAATGCTTATTTATTTCTGAGAGAGAGAGAGAGAGAGAAAGAGAGAGAGAGACTGAGTCAGGGAGGGGCAGAGAGAGACAGAGGGAGACACAGAATCTGAAGCAGGGTCCAGGCTCTAAGCTGTCAGCACAGAGCCCAACGCGGGGCTCGAACCCACGAACCGTGAAATCATGACATGAGTTGAAGTTGGATGCTCAACCAACTGAGCCACCCATTGCCTTTCTAATGGTCTAATTTACATTCTATTACCTAAATTTGAGTCACCTACTTTTCTGAGTATGACGGACTCTTACGGAACATTCTAAGGTCCTAAGAAATTATGTTAATTCTTTAATTCTGACTGTCATTTTGCTTTTCAAATGATGTATTGGCTTATGGTGGCATATTCCATATGAACTAGTGTGACTACAAACTCTATGATACAATTTCTTTCTTTTTACCCTAGGTTCATATGTATAGATTAACTATCTGCTCTGCAGCTGTGTTCTACATAGTGTTGGCCTCCTCAAATGGCATTCACGCCTATTATGTATTATCTTACTACTGTGGTACTAAACCTAATTAAGTGAAAACTTTCAGTTCAGTAGAATTACCTGTTTAGCTGTGCATAGCATTTTCCTGGTGAGGCTTGAGATTGATTTTGTTTTGTTTTGTTTTAAAATGTGGTGCTCACTTCACAGCATTGCAAATAGTCTCTAGAGTGTTTACATATTTGGATGTAAACATATATAAATATTCACACAGAGACTCTCCCTCTCAGACCAGAACGTCATTATTTGCATATTCTAGTTCTGTACAGATTTTCTCAAGAAAGTTAGATAATATTCTTGACATGTTTAGGTAGTTTCCTAGGCTAGCGAAAGCATAGTTCACAATTAGACATGGATATAAATTGTTGCCAACTTACTTACCATTAGACATAGCACTAGTACCCAGACTGATTTAGCCATTTAGTGATGAGAGATAATGCCTTGTCCTATTATTAATAACTTAATCAGCCATCACTTTATATTGATAATGCCATCTTAGTGAACTTTTTCTCATCTGATAAAGCTCTTATTAGGTATCAGAACTCAGATATTATGTGCATATTAGTTATCTATCTGTGTTCATTAATTAAACAAGCATTTATGGTATATGGTAAATTTTGTGAGGATTCATTGAAAGATGCATTATTCAGATAGTCACTGAAAGACGTAATAAATAGGAAAGCTAACAAATATAAAATATTATATAGGGTACAAGGCACTCAGTTCCACCTAGCTCAAACTAACAGGAAGAATTCATTTGAGGAATTGGTGTAGTTCAGACACAGAAGATGACAAGGAATGGGCACAAGAAAATGGGATAGTATGGGGAGACATTCTAGCCAGAGAGAAAACTTAAGCCAAAACTTATATACAGAAACATTCAGTTTTTGTGGAAAATTTGGGAACTATTCATTTTGATTGGAACTTAGGTAAGTAAGGGTGAAGCCTGAGAGTGGAGGCTTTGAATGCCAAGATAAGGAGGTTAATTGGTTTCAGTTGTAGATCTTTTATTTGGCATGTTAGAGACCTTGAATAGATGCCTGTGTTCATCATCTTCACTCTTACCGTCTCCCCCCAACCCTGTGTCTCTATTTTGCCAACTTCAGATTTTTGCCTCTCAAAGGGTTAATGGTTTTCATATACTCAGTGCCTATTATTGTAGATACTGAAAAGGATTCGGATGAAAGAATGTTGAATAATTAAGACTGAACTTTACTCTGTAGGCAGTAGAGAGGTAGAGCATGTTTTAGGATAGTACTTGGGAAGCTAAACTTTGGGAAAATATACCTGGCAATATTGGATGAGAAGAAACATTAAAAAAAACTGATCTTAGAGTTAGACTGTCAGAGATTGTTTCCCTAGTATATGCCATCGATTTCTACATCTGACAGTTTATGCTAATCCACTGGAAAATTTTCACTCTGACTGACTTCTTGGCCTTACTCTGGAGATTATGATTTGGAAGGTGTGGGGTAATGCCAACGATCTGGATTTGGAGTGTGATATTTTGCCAGATCTGGGAACCACTGATGTCAATGAGATCCAGTGAGGGCCTGGCCTCAGGGGATGCATTCAGGAGATGTTACAGAGATACAGTTGAGTAAGTTTGGAAACAAATTCTTTTCTTAATGGTAGGGAAGAATCAAAGCCGACACTAGGCTTTCAAACCGGATGTTGAGAGGATGGTGATGCCATCATGAAGCAGTGATGTTTAATGGTTGTTGACAGAGATGATTAATTGCACTTTGGATAGACTGAGGGGGTGGGTAGGAGGACATGCAGAATCTCCATCCAGCAGAGGATTCCAAGGTTGCTGGAGGAGAGAGCAGGGCAGAATGGGGAATAAATTGTTTAAAGTTGATTATTATACAAGAGAATATAATAATAGTGATTATGATGATGGTGACAAATAAATAACACTAATCATTGTGAAAACTACCATTTCTGTGGCAGGCCACTGCTAAGAAATTTACATACAATGTCTCATGTCGTTCTTACAAAAACCTTGGGAGATCTCCAATTCACAGGGGGAAAAATGGGACTCTGAGAAGTTAGTTTGCTTGTGAAAAAACAACTAGTGAATGTGTGGTATGTATGTTTTGATGATTCATGTCTGTCTCACTATTTTAAGAAAACTTTTGTGCCTTGGGACAAAACAGTAGATAGAGATCAGTTACAGATTTTTTTTTAACTTTGTTAAAAGAGAAAATGACAACTTGGAGAAAGTGGCATTTAACAGGATCAAGTGCTTCGGAGAAGTACATTTATGTTAGAAAGTGGGAAAATATACTGGCTTTGGCAATTTGGAAGTCATTAGCAAACTTTGAGGTTAGAATTTCAGTGAAATGGAGATAGAAGACAATTACAAGTTAAAAAGTTTGTCCTCAGAGACCACCAGAGGTTGAATGTAGCAGCTCTATTAGCAGGTTGGTTGTTATGGAAAAGAACAGAGAGGGACCCATCTGTGAATGTGCAGGGTGAAAATGTCTACACACTTAAAATATAGAAATAGACTTGGAAGAATCTGTTTGTTACATAACTGTAAAAGTGTCATCAAAATTGGCTTTGATTCAGGTTGCTAGCTTCTAAGGTAGGAAAAACAACTGGAAAATGTGGCAAGTGTGGATGGCTGGATGGATAATGGTGTGACTTTGTCTCTTTTATACTCTCCCTATTGGGAAGAAAAGAGGATGGATGTTGGAAAGGCAAAACACGATAGATCTCTTAAGCCTCAATTCAAGAGACTAGAGTGTGCATATTATAGAAAAAGAATTAAAAGCACAAAATGATCAACAAGTCATAGACAGAAGCTGACCTGTGACTGTATCCCAGAAGTGCCTTAACTATGAGGAAATGCTCACAAGGAGCCATTTATTCAACCTCAGGACTGGACATTTATGGAGAAGCATCCCAGATTTCACTTCCTTGTATTTTGTTCCAAATTTTAATGATTTTAATGCTACTTTCTCAGTTTTTATTGACATAATTAACGTACTATAAAATTCACCCTTCCTGGCTTGTTCAGCGGAAAGAGCATGTGACTCTTGATCTCAGGCTGTGAGTTCAAGCCCCATGTTGGGTGTAGAGATTACTTATTTTTGTTTTAAATCCTAAAAAAATGAAATGAAATAAAATAAAATAAAATTCACCCTTTAAAAATGTGCAATATAGTAGTTTTAAAATCATTTGCAAAGTTGTGGAACCATACCACCATCTAAATCCAGAAGGTTTCCTAAACATACTCTCCATTCCCTGTTCTACCCAACTCCAGTATCTATATTGTGTTTCTACACACTTCCTATTCTAGTCATTTTATGTAATTATACAATATTTGAACTTTTGTGTCTGACTTCTCTCCTTACCCATAGCGTTTCCAAGGCCCATCCATGTTGTAGCATTTATGAGCACTTATTTTTATGGCTTAGCAATATTCTGTTATATGGATATACCACACTTTATTTATCCATTCTTCAACTGAAGGGCATTTGGGGTACTTTTACTTTTGGTTATTATGAATAATGCTGCTTATAAACATTAGCGCGTGTGTTTTTTGTAAACATATGCTTTCATTTCTCTTGGGTGTATATCTAAGAGTGGAATTTTGGTCATATGGTAATTTTATATTTAACTTTTTGAACAACTGCCCAACTGTTTTCTAAAGTGAGTATCATTTTATATTACCTCCACCAATGTTCCAGTTTTCAAATCCTGCTAACATCTGTTGTTTTCCATCTTTGTGACCATAGCCATCCTAGTAAGTATAAAGAGGTATTTCTTTACTGACCAGTGATATTGAGCATTTTTTCATGTACTTATTATCTATTTTATGCTTTCTTTAGAAAAATGTCTATTCAAATCCTTTGCCCATTTAAAATCAAGTATTTGTGTTTTTATTACTGAGTTGTAATTATTCTTTATATATTGTCAATATTAGTTTTCAGTGTATAGATTTTTCACCTCTTTGGTTAGATTTATTCCTCAGTATTTTATGGTTTTTGGTGCAATTGTAAATAAGATCGATTCCTTGATTTCTCTTTCTGTTGCTTCATTATTGGTGTATAGGAATGCAACCGATTTCTATGCATTGATTTTATATCCTGCAAATTTGCTGAATTCATGGATCAGTTCTAGCTGTTTTTTGGTGGAATCTTTCGGGTTTTCCATATAGAGTATCATGCCATCTGTAAAGAGTGAAAGTTTGACCTCCTCCTGGCCGATTTGGATGCCTTTTATTTCTTTGTGTTGTCTGATTGCTGAGGCTAAGACTTCTAATACTATGTTGAATAACAGTGGTGAGAGTGGACATCCCTGTCTTGTTCCTGACCTTAGGGGGAAAGCTCTCAGTTTTTCCCCATTGAGGATGATATCAACATTGGGTATTTCATATATGGCTTTTATGATCTCCTTCTATCCCTACTTTCTTGAGGGTTTTTGTCAAGAAAGGATGCTGTATTTTGTCAAATGCTTTCTCTGCATCTATTGAGAGGATTATGTGGTCCTGTCCTTTCTTTTATTGATGTGATGAATCACATTGATTGTTCTGCGGACCCTTATCAGATATATATTTTGCAAATTTTTCCTTCCATTTTGTGGATTGTCTTCACTTTTTTTTTGTCTTCACTTTTAAATGATGTCCTTTGAAACACATTTTTTTAAATTTTAATGAAGTCACATTTATCTATTTTTTTAATGTTTTGGTTTATTTTATTATTATTATTTTTTTTTTTATTTTGAGACAGAGAGAGCATGAGCAGGGGAGGGGCAGAGAGAGAGGGAGACACAGAATCCGAAGCAGGCTCTAGGCTCTGAGCTGTCAGCACAGAGCCCAATGCGGGGCCCAAACCTGTCAACCGTGAGATCATGACCTGAGCAGAAGTCAGATGCTCAACCGACTGAGCCACCCAGGTGCCCCTGAAATTTATCTATTTTTAATTTGGGTTGCTTGACCTTGTGGTGTCGTAACTAAGAAGCAATTCCCTGATTCAAAATCACAAAGATGTATGTCTATATTTCCTTCCAAGACTTTTGTAGTTGTAATTTTTATATTTAGGTCTTTGATCCCTTTTAGTTAATTTTCGTATGTGATGTGAGTTAGGGGTTCAATTGCATTCTTTTGCATGTGAATATCCAGCTGTTTTAGTACTATTGGTCTTCTAAAGTCAATTGACCAGAAATGTAAGGATTATTTCTGAACTCTCAATTCTATTTCATTAATCTATATATTTACCCTTATGCCATTACCACACTGCCTAGATTACAGTAACATTGTAGTAGCTTTGAAATAATATTAATTTTTAATATTAACTACCATAACATTTATATTGCCAATTTGAAGTTTGTGATTTAAAATAGTATTATAATTAAGTAGAATCACTTGCTAGTTTATGTTCTTAATCACCCAGGCTGAAAAGTAGATTTTTTAGTCTCTCTCTGGCTGAAAACTTAATAGGACTTTGTAGCCCCTAAATTCTGTGAATGCAGACCAAGGAAAAGTACCTAGCTGGAGACCATCAGTCTGAACAAAAATTGATAGCTATGGTCATAAAAATTCTAGAAAAAAAATAAAACTTTAGCCAGCATTTCAGGTCTACAATCTGAATATGATTTATTATTAACTGAACTATAAAATTTTGTTTAACCTTGACACTTATGGATTTCCTTTTGGAAACACATTTGTGGTATAAAAAGGAAAGCTTTGTATATGTATGTATAATATTTACATATGTATGCAACACTCATGCACTTATGCATATGTGAGAATTGCTGTTGAGCAGCATGGTAACACTTTCTTTTTTATTAATTTGAAAGAGTACATACATAAATTGGAGTTACATCTTAATTAAAGAAGCTGGAATCCTTGTTTGATGCTAAAATTGTGTTGTTTCTCTGTATGTGTGACAGAGAGAGAAAGAGAGAACGAAAATACTAATGAACTTATTTTCTAAGACATGGCTCTTTTCTAAGATATGAATGTGAGTAACAAAATATACAAACAGCATATGCACTCCCATACCAAGAGTGTGTTTATTCATGGTATAGTACATTGAATATGATGGGTGAGGTGCAAATCCAGCTGACATGATCAGGTGTGTGATTAATTATATTTTGCAGATACTGTTTTGTTACACATTTGGAGAAAAAAAATTCCATCTAATAATAATGATCTGTACATTTTTTCCTTCTCTCAGTGTTGTTTTCTCTTCTGAGTCTCTCTCTCTCTCTCTCTCTCTCTCTCTCTCTCACACACACACACACACATATTTATACAAAAATATATTCATTATTCTGGTATAATTTATGATGGGATTCAGAGTTGTTTGGTCTGGATGGAAACTCACCAAGTTCTAGGTAATAACATGCCCTTTGTCTCCTTAATATGAAAAATAATTTTTTTAAATAAGAGTTTATTGTACATGTAACCATCAAGATCATACACTATAATTAATTGAGTCATTATCAGATGTATGTGTAAGGAAGGGTATAGTTATGGTGCTCAGATTGCACCTGTTTTTCTCAACATCATTGTTGGTCTCCAGTGGGTTGTGGTCTATAAACCCATTATTAAGGGGTGGGACATGGTTCCTATTTGATCAAAATGATCTTATTTTACTCTATAAGGAAAATAGGCATGTAAAATTCAGTATAATGATGCAAATAGTTATTTTCCCATATAATTTATGAATTTCTCTTCTAAAACCTTGTGCAAAATGTGGACAAGCCTTTGAATCACATATTGTTCTTTAAGCCAACTCATAATTATGCTATGTAGAACTCAGCAAGTATACTGGTGCAACATGTACTTAGTTTTCATTAATTTGGAAACAGCGTGATTGGCTAAATTATACATTGGTAATGTAAAGTAATCATATGAGATGCAATCACAGGCTAGATTGAATGGCATGTTTCTGCTCCTGGATTACAGGTTTTTTTGACCTTGGGCATGGTCAGTGCTCTTTTCCCTCCTCATAATGGAGGCCATCTCCAAGAAGCCTTTCTGGAGCCTACTCTGATAGGAGTGCACCAATGGGGATAGTGCAAGAAGCATTTATTTCCCTCTACCCCAGTTTGGCTCTGCCACATGTAGACTTATGTATGCATCACCTACTTTTACCATTACTCAAAATGGGAATGCAGCTAGCATTGTTATAGGGTTGATAGAGGTGATAAAAAGTGAATGCTCAGCCAATGTTGTAAAAATGTCCTGTTAAATTTCCTTTTACTGGTTTTATTATGTAATTGTAAAGATTCAACAATTTTTTTAAAAAAATAAATGCCAATGCGAAACTCTGGTCCAACCTCTCTGTGCTACTTAATATTCTGTAATATAGCTCAGTGGAGGACAGTCTCCAAAGGGTGAGCTATCAATAGTTAGTAAGTGATAGTTGACACATTTTAATAGAGGTTCTTTAGGAGACAGACAGAATATTTTAAGCTGGGAGAGGTGAAGAGGACTGAATTTTCTTTTTAAATGGAGGAGCATACACATTCTTAGCTTATTTTAGAAATCCTACTCTGTGGACCATGCATATTTGCATTGATTTTCATGGGACAAAAGTGAAATTAATTTACACCTCACTACAGTAGTCTGTAACACCTTAGTATTGCACATTAAAGTTTTTAACATAGTGAGCTCACAGTTTTTTCTTAAGTGTGTCTAAATTAATCTTAATATGTGGGACAAAGAGTAGGAAGAACAGCCTGTCACTGCTTCTCTGTTCCTTAGAACAAATCCTAGATTTGTTTTTTTTTTCTTTTGTTCTGGCGTTCAAACATCATGCTAGTGATATTAACAGCTATTAATATCCTTCCATACTTCATAAATATGTGAAGTATTTATTTCATTTGAGCTGTTTCAATCAAGCACTATTTTATTTACTTGTTTTTTTCTTTATTTTCTCTCTCTCTCAGTAAAACAGTAAACTCTATAAGGTTAGGGATTTGTAGCGATCGTAAAGGACCTGGTAGACCATACTAAAATGTAAACATTTACCTTTTGGGCAGTGGGTGAGAGGAAGGATTTAAGTGGCAGAATGAGTTGATTAGATTTATTTTAGTTTAAATACAGCTAGAGTTTGGAGAAGGATCTTGGTGGTCTGGTGGTGAGGGCATGTCTGGAGGCAGGGAGAGGACTTAGAAAGCTTATAGGGGCACCTGGGTGGCTCAGTTCGTTGAGCATCTGACTCTTGATATCAGTTCAGTTCATGATCTCACGGTTTATGAGTTTGAGCCCTGTGTCAGGCTCTGTGCTCACAGCACAGAAATTCTCTCTCTTCCTCTCTCTGCCCCTCTTCCACTTGTGCTCTCTCTCTCTCTTTCAAAGTAAATAATAAATAAACTTAAAAAAAAAGGAAAGCTAATACAATAAGAGATGATGATGGCCTGATTGTGGATATTGGTGGTAGTTTGGAAAGTCATGGAAGGATTTAAGCAATAGTAAGGAGGTGGAACCCATGAGATTTGGTACTTGACTAATACATGAGTGAGTGAGAAGAAGAGTCAAAGATCATCCTCAGATTTCTTTTTGTGCAACTGGTAGAGTCATGCATGAGGAGATTTTTTTTTTTATATAAAACATAGTGAGTTCAATTAGGAGTTTGTTTCATGTGAAGTACCTATAGGGCAGCAAGAAGAAATATCCAGTAGATTGTTGGAGAATGAATCTAGAACTCAGAGGAGAGATCTGTGCTGGGAATAATTGAGTTTAAGTTTATCAAAGCATAAATGGCTATTTCAGCCATACTTAAGGAGATTTTTCACTGAGAAAGAATATAAAGAGAAGAATAGAGGATCTAGGGTAGAGCCCTGAGGATTGTTGACATTTATGGAATAAGCAGATGAAATAGAGCCAGGAAGACAAAATGAGGAGCAGCCAGAGAGGTAGGCAGAGAAGCAGGCAAGTGGGGTACCATGAAGCAGAACATTTGAGGAAGTTTATGGCCAACACCATGACATAGAAATCTACTAGACATTTATTGAGAACATTATCAGGGACCTATTGTGTGAGCATGTACTAGTTAATGCTAGCCACAGGCTTTCAAAATAGTTCATAAAAATAATCATCACACTTTATTCCTGATAACCTAATGTAGGTTGTGCCTTCTGACTATTTTTTTTTTAATTTGAAGCCACAAAGACCTTTCCCTTGTTGTAGGAGGGAGAAAAATATAAGTAAAGGACCATCTTTTCTTTATTCATGTCCAAATACATAATTCACAGGAATATATATTTTTTCCTATGAAGAATAATTTCATTAATAGAAAAATGGAAAATTTTATAATGTCAACCAACATGGTTCTCCACTTTTATTTTCAGGGAAGCCAAATGTGCTGTATACTGAAATTGAATCTTGTTATGCAGAGACCCAAAAGATGAAATGCAGACACACTTAAATGATTTATTTTACTTCCTTGATGTTGACTGTGCACTTAGACAGGCAGACAGTCATATGAGATACTTATGCTTATTTGGAAGAAAGAAAATACAAAATTTTATATAAAATGGTGAGAAAGTGTAACTGGAAAAACTGTAGGAAAAAATAGACATCCAATTCTAGTATCGTTTTTTCTCTTTAGTTTGCTGCTTCGTGTACAATTGATACCTGTCCGCTGTGATAAAATGAAATACTTTTATGTTCCATTGTATTTGGAAATTGGATCCTACTTTATCTTTTTGCCATTACAATTCCTTCTGTACTTAAAGATCTAACTAAAATGATATGTTAAAAAACAAAAACAGCATCTTTATGATTTGCTGTAATCAAGTGAAACACAGGATAAAATGTCAAATGCTCAACATTGACAACTTAAATGAAGATATTAGGCCCAAGAAATACACAGTTGGGTAAACATATAGAAAAGGCATAAAAAGTCAGTAAAGTAGATACTTTTAAAGTATAATTGAAGGAGAAAACTATTCAGGTTTGTGGACGAGAAAACTGAATTGGAAGAAGGAGGTTTATTTGACTAAAGTATGTTGACAAGTAACTCAAATGACTTTGAGATTGTATAAGGCCAATTTCGTCAGGTCCTGCTGCTCTTTTTTTTTTTCCTTCAGTTGTTATTATTTGTAACCCATTCTCTTTGCAAAATGGATTTCATCTTTTTTTTTTCTTCTAAAAGATAGAATTTTCCTTGATTTTAAAAATAAAAATCTGGCAGTTCTGGGTATTTTGTAACATATTTAATCTGCTTCCATACTGACTGGATATATGGTTGAATGAGACCACAGCAGGCTAGTCTACTTGACTTTTTCTGAACTTTTCCATTTCACATTTTATGCCATTGCTCACTCAAGAAGGACTCTCTGCCTGGAGTACCTTCCCTTTATTTTTACCTGCCAAGAAATGTAAGGACCCACTGAAATGTTGTTGGCCCTTACAGCCTTAATCTTTCAATCTAGTCAGAATGAGTTAAACCTTCCTTTTCTGGTTACATGATTACTCACTCCTAGTCAAGTAGAGGCAGAAATGTTGGAAGAATTCCTTGAGGTTGCAGCCTGAAGCTAGGTGACCATTGCTTGTGGGAAGGCCACAGAAGGTGGAGCCAAGGGATGTATTCTACAGTACAGCAATGTGGGAAGAAGCCAAAATCAGGCAATGACTCAACAACTCTGAATGGTTAAGCTTTGAGGGATCGTACAAACTGGACACTCCAAGCAGAATAGAATAAAGGGTTTGAAATTGAGAAGAGAAATGACACCTGAAAAAAAATCACTTCGCCAGAGAAGATGGAACTATTCTTAGAAGATGTCTACAGACTTGGTGGGGCAGAAGGTAGGCATTAAAGACCTTGACCTCAGAGTGGACATCAGATCTTTTTTTCAGACATCCTAACAGTATAATATTTCATTTCTATACAGTAGGTTGTTAAATTCTTATCTCACCTGATAAATTGTAGATGTCTTCATGGTCATGTTTTTATTGCAATCTTCTTCATAACTATTCCTCACTTAGTATAATGTCTGGCACATCATAAGTGCTAAATAAATATTTGTTTTATTTGTTGAATAAATGTTAAACCCATCTTGTATTTAAGTATGACATATTGAAATTTCTAATTTTACAATTTTTATTTAAAATTTAATCATTCATTCATTTAAAAAAATAACTACTTCATGGGTCTTGGGAATTATGCAGAAAGCAAAATTATTGTTTATTTCATCTCTGGAAGAGAAGGCAAACAGTAAATAGTTACCATAGTTTTATTAGGTACAAAGACAGGTTTATGCAGTGTGCACTTTGGGAACCTTTATAGAGGAGCTATACTCTCGGGGAGAGGGTAAGGAGTCCATTTTAGCAGAGTGAAAGAATGGGAGGGGGTCTGCCAGAAAAGTCATGGGGTTCAAATGCAAGTGACTGGGGCAGGGTTGGGGGATGGTTCAGTAGGTTAATGTACTGGGGATTGAGAAAAGGTAGGAGACTGCAAATTCACAGAGGAGTCAGATCATGAAAGCATGCTATACTAAAGGATGTGAATTTTATTCTTTGTCTTAAGCACAGAAGGATTTATGAGTGGGTTTCCAGTGCATTTCTTTGTTCTTCACTGCTTTATCTTCCACCTAAGTTTTCATGTGTCATATCACATGTACTTCTAGGAATCTATTAGGTCCTACAGCATTAAACCATCCAGAAATTAATGGAGGACTTGGTACCACTGCCATAAATACAGTCACCAAAGTCAGTTAATGGTTGTGTCAGCACTGGAAACTGCATTCCTCTATTTAACAACTCCTTCATCAAATCTAAATTCAGTATCAGTTAGGCTTTAGCAACATATGCAGCCCGACTTTATTGTTTTCATCTATTAAGATAAAGAAAATCATCATTATTTCTCATGCCAAAGCTCTTTTGGAATTGAATGTAGTAATATTTATTGTGGGGATACCTGAGTTATAAATTTTAAAAACACATTTTATTACTTTCTAAATTAACATGGCTGAGCTAAAATGTGACCATGATTTATAATGACTGGTTCAATTGCAGTAATGTCCTCTTAAACACAACAAATTTCTAATTGACATTTGACATTTCTAATTGACATTAAATTTAACAAATTTAAATTATTATGTACAGTCCTCACATTCTAACAGCATTATCTTATAATACTTGGAGAATTCATTCTATATCTTGACTCCTAAATGTGTCAAGACAGGACTTGCATGTGATAGATAAACTTAATATTCACATGCATCAATGATATTATTATGAGTAATTAAGGACAAAACTTGAAGGTTTTCCCAGTTATCATTTGCTCCTGAAGTTTAAAGAAAGGTAGACTTATAACATTCATTGATACTCTACAGATTTTATTCTCAAGAAATTTTTAGTAAGCTAGAATTTTATAAGAAACCTTGATATATTTGTTTTAAATTACTGCAGGTAGATATCTAAATAACCCAGATCCAATAGATGGCTGTTTATCCTAATCTGTTATTTCTGAAAGGTCTTCAGGAACATAACTCTGTCACTCTCTTAAGTGGCTTCATTCAGTGTTTTATTCCCTGGTAGTCAGTTTCCTTTTGATGAGATAACTTGTATCTCTTAAGTATCTGGGCAAGGTCTTAATCTCAGAATCCCAGGTGTTTAGCTGGTACCCAGAAATAATTTTTCCTTTACACATTTGGAATATATGATGAGTTATTCTTTTTGGAGCCTTTGTAAACATGGTAACAAATTTCTTACAAATAATTACTGTTTAAAAAGTATATGATCCAATTTGGATAATGGGATTAAAAACCTGTGGATAAAATTTGCTGATTGTAACCTGTCAGCAAGGAGAATAAGACAGTACTTTATGTAGAGCACACTGGGAATACTTGAGGCTAGATGCAGAACTTAAACCACTTTTGTAAATTGGAAAAGAGTGAGAAATTTTGACAGTAAATTTCATTGGGAGCACGTTCAGCAAGTACACTTTGAATAATAATTAGCTATCTATACATTTTTAAAATGAGAAAGACTCACTATACATTTAATAAATGAAAAAAGATCTAGAGATAATAGTGGACTAAAATTGAACATGAACTAGTCAACTCTTTTACATAAAATGTGTTAAGTGCTGTGCAGAGTTACAAAGAAAATGAAACAGCCTTCAGGTGATCAATGAACTAGTGAAGGAAAGATATACATATAAAAGATCCACTGCTCTAGAGTATGTATGTTGTTCTCATTCATACTCAAAGGTAATTTGCTTACTGTTGAACATCTGTATGACCAGTTGAAAGGACCAAATGTTAGATGATTTTGCACTATTTTATTTCAGCAATGATAACAACCCAGTTTGCTTTTTTCTGAGCTATTTCATTGATGTATAGCCTGAGAAAATGTGAGTCATTAAATCATTACAAGCACTTGACTCTAGAGGATTATACACCATAATATGCTACTTGGTGTTTTGGTTTAAATTATTTCAATATTTTAAAAGGAATTGCACCTGCTTTTTATTTCTCTTTGGGAATGGCCAATAATAGATTTCTCACCTTGGAAATGGTATCTATCATTCTTGTAGTCATGCAGGCTTTAAACTTTTCATTTGTGTTTGGTTCCTCCCCACCCGTACTCTTTATCAACATATTCATTCTGCGACATAGAATTTTAATTTCATAACTGGAAAGGCAGCTTAGAGGTCATGCAGTTCAATGAGCATCTGATATACGAATCTTCTTTACAAGATCTGGGATAAATATCCAGAGTATATTTCTAATACCTGGAATGATGGGTAACTTTCGAAGGCCTTTCAAATCTTCCTTCCTGATATTTTATCTACCCCCTCCCTTTTTTTGTCCTTTCAGCTTTTAACCTGGTTTTGATCATTATCATGCCTAGATGTCTGCAAATAGCCTCCTAACTGGTCTTTCTTCTCCAATTTTTCTTTCCTAGAATATCTTTACACCACTGTCTGAATACAATTCCTAAAACACTTTGATCATATTGCTACCTGACTCGGAAACCTTCAGTAATTTCCTGTAGCCTTCAGGATAAAGTCAGAACTCATTAACTTGAAATAATCTGGCCTTGACATATGTTTCTGGGTTTAGCTTCACCATTTTTAGCTTCCCTGCCCACTTTTGCTCTTAGTTGGTCTACTTACTTGTATTGAAATAATATTGTGCTTGTTTCACTGCAATTTATAGTGCTCTTCCCCTTACCTTTGCCTCTTTCACTGCTCCCTGCTTATTTCAGTACTACTCCCATTTTAAGATCCAGTCAGACTTCTATTTGGTAACTCCCTCCAGACCCAGTCAGCACACACTGGTATGTTTCCTTCTCTGAACCCCTAAGATGCCCATTTTCAGCCTCACTCCTTTGGTGCTTAGTGATAAAATCTTGTGACAGTTTCATAGTGTTGCACCGAACTCTAATTTATCTTTGTTCTTGATGTTTACCTTTTTCACATGTTTAAACTGGGCTTTTATCCAGGTTTATTTTGTAAGATGACATGGTGTAGAGCTGATGGTTTGCAAACTGTGTTTCACTGAATGTTAGAGATTCCCCGAAATGGGGCTGGGGAAGGTGAGGGACTTGTGGTTTCCCACCCATGTCAACCAGAGTCTTTGCTCCAGTCTCGGTTTTATACCAAACTCTTGCCTTTGGTTACTTTTGAGAAAAACATTGAAACTAAAGATATTTGAAGACTAAAATATGGAGGAGGGGCATCCGGACTTGGCATAGACTGGCTTTTATTATCCACTTTTAACTCCTTCCTGTTCTCTGCTTTAGCTTCCTCATTTAAAACATAACATCAGTATATATTACCTTACATCCCTTCCAGTGTAAAAGTCTCTGATGTTAAGAAAATCAGCTTTATGAAAATCAAGTGACATTTTATTTTGTTTATTTTTTAAAAACTGTGTATGGAAAGGATATATTTATTTAGACAGTTTTATTATGAAGTTGCTTGCAATTTTTGGTTGCTGCTATGCCCAGAATGTTTTACATATGGCACATCAATTACATGATAATTAAATATGAAAAAGGCAAATTATATTTCACTTTTTCCTTTTGATCAAAACATTAGATGTGGCATTTGTTTGCCTTTTCCTCCTTCATGGTAAACTTTTCATTAGCATCAGACCAGAAATCTATGTAGACTTCAAAACACTAAGGACATCATCTTCAGAAGCCACAGAATCCAAAAACAAAATGGCCATTGGGTGTACAGTTTAAAAAACATGAAAGCTAGGGGCGCCTGGGTGGCTCAGTTGGTTAGACGTCCAACTTTGGCCCAGGTCACGATCTCACGGTCTGTGAGTTCGAGCCCCGTGTCGGGCTCTGGGCTGATGGCTCAGAACCTGGAGCCTGCTTCTGATTCTGTGTCTCCCTCTCTCTCTGCCCCTCCCCCGTTCATGCTCTGTCTCTCTCTGTCTCAAAAATAAATAAACGTTAAAAAAAAATAAAGAAAGAAAAAACATGAAAGCTAAATCTGTGTAAACAAATGGAATGCCATTCCTTATATCAAACTTTTTTCACATATCTCTTGCAAAGCAGGAGGTCACCATAAAGAGAGATCATGTATCTGTTACTGCAGTGTATGAGGCACACAAAAGGCATGCTCATTTTTCTTGTGCTTAACCTCATACTTACAAGTATGTAAGGACACCAATCGTTGGCACCACCAGAATATACAGTTTGAAAGTGGAAGGGATACCTGTGTGGCTTAGTCAATTGAGTGTCCGACTCTTGATTTCAGCTCAGGTCATGATCCCAGGGTTGTGGGACTGAGAGCTGCATTAGGCTCCATGCTGAGCGTGCAGCTTGCTTGAGATTCATCCCCACCCCCCCATCTCTCTCTCCTCTCTTCTCTCTCTCCCCATCTGCCCCTCTCCCCTGCTGACTGTTTCTCTAAAACATAAACTTTAAAAAAGTTTTAAAAAGGGGAAGAATTTAAAGTCTGATATATACCTAGTCTGAGATCTGCCAGGGAATTACAATTTAAATTGTAGCCATAGCGACACAGATCAAAGACTGAAGTCCACCGCAGATTTTGGCAGTGAGGTATTGAGCAGGTTTCAACTGAAAAACAAAATCTGCAGACTAGACTAAGATTTCCAAAAGGTTAAACACAGAACCAAGATTTTTCTAATTCCTTGGGAGAAGATATTTGCAAAGGACATATCAGATAGATGGTTAGTATTCAAAATCTATAAAGAACTTATCAAATTCAAATCAAAACACAAATAATCCAGTGAAGAAATGGGCAGAAGACATGAATAGACACTTTTCCAAAGAAGACTTCCAGATGGCTAATAGGCACATGAAAAGATGCTCAACATCACTCATCTTCAGAGAAATACAAATCAAAATTATGATGAGATACCACCTCGCACCTGTAAGAATGGCTAAAATTAACAACACAAGAAACAACAGATGTTGGCAAGGATGTGGAGAAAGAGAATCTCTTTTGCGCTGTTGGTGGGAATGCAAACTGGTGCAGCCACTCTGGAAAACAGTGTGGAGTCTCCTCAAAAAGCTAAAAATAGAACTACCCTATGATCCAGTAATAGCACAACTAGGTGTTTATCCACAGGATACACAAATACAGATTCTAAGGGGTACATGCACCCCAGTGTTTACAGCAGCACTATCAGCAATGGCCAAATTATGGAGAGAGCCCAAATGTCCACCGACTGATGAATGGATAAAGAACATGTGGTATAAAAACACAATGTAATATTACTTAGCCATTAAAAAGAATGAAATCTTGCCATTTGCAATGACATGGAAGGAGCTAGAGTATATTATGCTAAGTGAAATAAGTCAGTCAGAGGAAAACAAATACTATATGATTTCACTCATAGGTGGAGTTTAAGAAACAAAACAGATGAACATATGGGGGGGGTGGAAAGAGAGAAAGAGAAACAAACTGCAAGAGATTCTTAAAGATAGAGAACAGGGGTGTCTGGGTGGCTCAGTTAAGCTTTTAACTTCCACTCAGGTCATCAATGGTTAAGGAGTTTGAGCCTGTGTTGGGCTCTTTGCTGACAGCTCAGAGCCTAGAGCCTCAGATTCTGTGTCTCCCTCTCTCTCCGCCTCCCCCACTCATTCTCATCTCTCTCTCTCTCTCTCTCTCTCTCTCTCTCAAAAATAAACATTTGAAAAAATTACAAAAAAATAAAAGAGAGCAAACAGAGTTGATAGGGGGTGGGGGATGGGCTGGATGGATGATGGGTATTAAGGAGGGCACTTGTTATGTTAAGTACTGGGTATTAAATGTAAGTGATGTATCACTGAATTCTACCATTGAAACCAATATTGCACTGTATGTTAACTAACTAGAGTTAAAATTAAAATTTGAAAAAAAGAAGATTGTTCTAATTCCTGTTTTAACATCTATTTTAAGAAATGTAACAAACAGAAAACCATTAAAAACACAAAAATATATTAAAGTAGCAGGTCTTTTGTGAATCACTGAGTTGTAAGGTGTTTTAAGTTTGTCATAAGGAACAGTATCCTTCACATGACAGCAAATAATGGGGTGTTTTCTGAGTTGCCAGAACTGTGAAATGGGAGGTGAGGCCTTCAGGTGACTGGTCCTGAGACTTGTTACAGCAACATTTCACTAGGAATGTTTAAGTGTCCTTCAAGCAGTGTAGATCTCCTTCAAATTCTAAGAAGTAATTTTTTATGCTCACCATTTGCACTTTCTCCTCAAGCACATCTGTCTTGTTTGAGAAGAGAATTATGGAGACATTGCTGAAAACCTGATTACTGGCAATCATTTAAAAAATGCTCAGAGATTCTGTAAGGCAATTGGGCAATCTATCTTGCATAAGCATTCTGGGCAAATCTGCTTGTGGAAACAAGGAATCGTTGATGTAATAGCCTGGAAGGAAGCATTCAGACCCACATTTCCTTTTTGATCTTTGACCACCTATCAAACATTTTGAAAGGAAAATATTAAGTTTCAAAGTTGTGCTTATGAATATTTTCGTAGGTCTTTTGGCAGCAGAATATCTTCTTGGGATGGAATATAATCTGGCTCTGCAAGCTTATTTGTTATTAAGGAAATCTTTTTAAAGATTTGCCCAGCCGAAATGATACTGAAAGATATTGAAAGACAAAACCCCAAATCTGGCTTTGTCACCATTCCCAGAGCAGACATGGGTGACCAGGTGTCAGATGTCATCATCATGTCCGCATTGAGTTGGTTTGAATTACCCCCCTAAAAATGTGAAGCTCCTCTTGAAATCTACCATCACTTTCATACCCTTTTGATCATTTTGCTGGGGACAGTGGAGTGGAAGTTTTCATGGGTCCTCCTTGAAGTCTTGCCCATGGATGATCTGCATCAGCTTTAGGAACGTGCGCCTTTACGCTTGGTACAGGGTTTTCACAAACTGCTTCCAGTCAAGTACTTGAGGTCTGACTTTTCCCAGGACAGACATTTGTCCATCTGCGTGGGCCTTCTCTGCTGCCTGGCCTCACCTCCTATGACCACACAGACAAGTAAGTGACCAGACAGATGGAGAGACAGGAAGCCCTGATACTTTTTTTTTTTTTTTAAACTGTGAACAATACAAACCACTCTGAAGTCTGCTTAGAGTGTGGTACCAGAATGTCTGTCTTGCAGTAAAAGGTCTGGACTTGAATTCTGGCTCCACAAATGAGGGATCTTAGCCAAATTACTTAACTTTATTGAATCTCAGTTTCCTCATTTCCAAAATGAAGATAACCATAACTATCTCCCAGGATTGCTGTGAACAGCAAATGAGAACGTTAGTCTGCAGTGGTTTGCCCCGTGTTTGGCACTTAGGTTTCTAGACGATGTCACCTCCTTTTTCTTCTCTAATTACTCTTTTTTAAAAAGACTTATTTATTAATAACATTGAACTTAACTTTTTTTCATAATCAGACACTTAAAAGATGAAAGTTTGTCACCATTCAAGCTCTGAAAACATTTGCAGATGGCACTCAAAAGTTGTTAGCATTTGCAATTTCAATGCAATAAATTACCGATGAAGATATTTAGATGTCCAGTACTATTTGCTTTGTTAAAAACAAAACAAAACAAAAAACAATCACCTTTTCCTGGGAGGAAGGAGAGAAAATTATTGTTAGAAAGGGGTTAAAGGGACTTTTGAGATAAGCAATGTCCTCTGTTCTATATTTTGTTTTGGGTGATGGTTACAGTGGTGTATACAAGTTTCAAAATATACTAGGTATCTGTGTTTTCTGCTTGTTATTTGTGCTTCAATTTCAAAAACACAGGCATAACTTTGTACATTATTCAAAAAGGATATACCTTCTGCTTTAGTTTTGACTCCATGTAAAAAGTCCAGGGCAAGAATCGTATCACTTTGTGAGTCAAGTGTCATATGTTTATGTGTTGTTCATAAGCCTGGGTATCAGTATATCTGAAATGAAATTTATGGGGTGTGCCATGCTCATTGATAGATGACATCATTCATTTTTTAGGGTCTGGTTTTCTTTCATGCTTGAACCTACAACTTCACTGGGCATTGTGCCTTTTATAAGTAAGCAGGTCAGTTATTTATAGAGTTTAAATAAAAAGCCTTATGCATTTAAACTTGCCCTTAAAGTTAATTAAGTTAATTAAAGTTTATTTATGAATTTCATTCATAAATAAAGAAAGTCAGAGATGTCCTTGTTCTCTGAAGTGGAATTACCTGATTATGCACCATTTAGGAAAGAAATACCTACTAAAAGCTATTAAAGCATAACTTCTACTTAAACTCATTTTACTTAAGTTAGTGAAAATGTGAGTATAGAAGTTTGCAGCCATGTTCTTCATGCAGGTTTTGTATTTGAAGCTTTCTTTCAGCTTGTTTGAGCTCACTCTTTTCCTCTTTGATCTTAGTGCAGCTCAATTTAAAATGTTCATATGAGAACCATGGTTCACTTGCTTAAGGCATGTGTTTTAGATAGCATTAAGATATGGTTACCTGGAAGTTCTTATAATTGGACTTCACTGTAGGATTTTTGCTTACCACCCCCAAGTAGTTTCGAATGTTTAATGCTTTCTCCGTTAGTTGAAGCAATGATGTAGTTTTAGTTTAATTTACTTATTTTTCAGAAAAAAATTCCAATATTACATTAAAAGGTATATAAGTGTATCAAAATATATCTAGGAATTAAAAAAAATGTGTTTCTTTAGCCAAGCTTCATAAAAATATTGACTCATATGAAACAAAAACAATTTTAATTTAGAAATGTTATTTTAGGTCATTTTGTAATGCTATGATAAGATACTGGAAAGTAAGTGACATTTTCCTTTTCCAGCAGGAGGAAAACTGTTGTGAATTTTATTTATTTATTTAAAAAAATTTTAATGTTTATTTATTTTTGAAGGAGAGAGAGACAGAGCATGAGCAGGGGAAGAGCAGAGAGAGAGAGGGAGACACAGAATCTGAAGCAGCCTCCAGGCTCTGAGCTGTCAGCAAAGAGCCCAATGAGGGACTGGAACTCACAAACTATGAGATCATGACCTGAGCAGAAGTTGGATGCTAACCGATTGAGCCACCCAGGTGCCCCATAGTATGAATTATTTTAGACTTGAGGAAATTACAAAAAGTAAAATTATATAATATTTTAATTAGTGGGAGAATCACTTTTATCCATTCTAAATAATTCATTATAGATAACTTAAAATTTATTTTAAAGTAGTAATTAGTTTGATCTTTTGAATAACATTGACTTTTCACCCCATGATTTTAAAATCCATTTAGGTCAGGATTGATAAGTAAGTAGTCTTTTAAGATGTTATAGTTCAGTGGTGCTGGCACTTTTGAGTTTTGCTTCATGTAATGATTCTGAGCTGAATATATTTGCTCTTCTAAAAATGGGGGAATCCAAGTTTAATTCAGTCCTTATGTTTAGGAAGGTGATATTGTGTCCTTTTCATCTGAGACTTTAAAATAAATAATAACTTTTTATTAATTCATTTGATAAATATAAGTGAAAAAATGCTTGATTATTTAAACAAAGCTCAGACATATCAACGTTATCACTGCCTTCAATAAGAAATAGTCATTGAGGTGTAAATAGCTACCATGTGGAAATCTTTATGTGGAGAAGTGGGTACAGACAGCCCAACATCTGAACGGAAATTGTAAATGACTGAAAGATACCCAACACTTGGTAGCAACATCTCAATAGCTTTATAACTAAAAATACCATTTTATTACTTATTTTGATTTATAAATTTCTTGCTTAGATATTTGGTCTTTTTTTTCAATTAGGGCCATTTGTCTTTTTCTTATTAACATGTGAAATTTCATTACAGTTTCAAAATAATACTCCTTGTTATATAAAGTTCTTGTGTTTTTTCTCAGTATATATTCTTCCATTTTATTATTTGATGGGTTCTTTTGACACTAATGCTCGTAAGAGTTGATTTATCAGGGCACCTGGTGGCTCAGTTCGTTAAGTGTTCTACTCTTGCTTTTGACTCAGGTCAGGATCTCACGGTTCATGAGACTGAGCCCTGTGTCAAGCTCTGCACTGATAGCATGGAGCCTGCTTGGGGTTCTTCTCTATCTCTGTCTCTCTCTCTGTCCTTCCCCTCTCTCTCCAGTCTCTCTCACTCTCTCAAAATAAGTAAATATGCTTAAAGAAAGGTAATTGATGTATCATTGTTTTAGCTTACATTTGTGGGTTTCTCTTTTGTGGGAGGACATCTTGTGTAGGAATTCTTTTCTAACTTAAAGGCAGAAAAATATTCACCTAAAATTTCTTCTTAAAGTTTAAACCTTTTCAAAAAGAAGTTTAAAAAATTTTCATTTTATATTCAAATCTAATGTTAATCTACAATATATTTATTTTATATGGGTCAGGTAGGAGTCTATAATTTCATTTTTTGTTATTTGGATCACCGTTCCCCCGCCAGTCACCGGTCTTCTCCCAGCTCATCTGCCATGCACCCTCGGCCTGACATGACTTTTCACATAGCACGGATCTATTCTTGGGTTCTCTTCTGTCCTAGTCTATTTTCCAGTCTCTGGATTGGTACATTTTATGTTATATGAACCTTTAGTTTAATTTATAATTTATATTAAACCTTAATATATTCCTAGGTAAGTATTGTATCTAATCTTCCCACCTTGCTCAGATCTTCTTTCCTTTCAGTCTTTTTGTGTTTTAAATGTGCCCTGCTTTTTATTTTCTTCTTAGACTGCTCTTCATGTTGTATTTTGGTATTGGGCCAACTTCTAAGCCATATGTAGTAATGCTGGTCTGTCTTGAGTCTCTCTGTCTCCCTCGTAGCCACAGAGGTCCACTGCTTTTCAAGATTCCATCAAAGATTTACTCCTGTGCTTAAAGGTGCCTACATGGCCCATGACCCATCTCAACTCCTCCACCAGTAGAATGGTTTAATATAATCTTTCCTCACTCTTCCTTTGTCTTTCAAATTAAATATTTGTCATGCTTAGGCTCTTAAATTAGAAACCTGTTTCTTTGGGATGAAGTCAGGACAAGTCTAACCTCCAAATATTTGGCTAATTTTTCAGCATAAAAGAAGGATATTTTTTTCTGAACAAAGTTACCACAAGCTTGTGAGCCATCTGACACTGAGAACATAGAATGTCATGGCAAATGCTCTGCCCTCAGCTATTAGTACAAAATTTACTGTTAGTTCAGGAAAGGCAAGTAGATCTGAACCGGACCTTTGGTCAAGAGATTCCCATTGTAGCAATCCCATCTCCTGATTAGATATGGAAAACCATGTTTTTTAGGATATGCTTCTTGATATCAAAGATGGAGAAATTTCAGAAATCCACCAGTTCCTCTGTCACCTTTTCCTAGATTCTCATGAAAACAGTTTAACTTTGAGTTTATAAAATCCCAATATCCAGAATTATGCCTGGCTCCCAGGAGTCCTTAAATAAATGTATGGTGAAAAAGTAAAAAGGGAGGTGGGATATAGTACTAACTGAAGGACATAAAAGTAACAAAAATTAGGCAGAACTAACAGTAGTAGTAGTCTCAATGGACAAAAATACCACCACAATAATGGACTTTCATACATAACCGCATAATTTTCCAGTGATGTTAATTTTAGGAACCCACATCTAATTTAATTGTTGGCTGCTGTTATTCTCATAGAAGGGGTGTACCTTAGAAACTGATGTTTTGATTTGCAAGGATGCTTGAGGGATTGAACACCAGCAGCTGTGAAGTATTCTACATTCCAGTTCAAGATAATCGTTGCGGGCAGTGAATGTAGCAATAATTTCAATATTTCAAGAAAGCTAGTGGCAGCTGTGTCTTTACAGAGAATACACTCCTGTGAGAGTCAACTTGAAATGACAGTCTTTTTTGTGTTTGCCTGAGATTTTGTAAGTGTAGCCTAGTGATACTTAGGATTTTATGGTGATCTGAAGTTTGGAATTGACCACCATCAACTATGCCTCTGAATACTTTTTTTTTTTAATTTTTTTTAACGTTTATTTATTTTTGAGACAGAGAGAGACAAAGCATGAACGGGGGAGGGTCAGAGAGAGGGAGATACAGAATCTGAAACAGGCTCCAGGCTCTGAGCTGTCAGCACAGAGCCCGTCGCGGGGCTCGAACTCACGGACCGCGAGATCATGACCTGAGCCGAAGTCGGCCGCTTAACCGACTGAGCCACCCAGGCGCCCCTGAATACTTTTTACAGAGAAACAGTTTGTTAAGTATGCAGGTTGGTTAATGGGTTCTTTACGGTTCTCATTGGTGAAAGGTTTGGAAAAATTCCGTGGTTGAAATTGGCTCCACTGTTTCATTAGCTGCTCTTATTGTTACCGGTTGCTTAATGAATGCAGCCAAGGTAAGGATATCTGAAAATCCATTTTGAGGATGAAGAAATGTAATTCAAATTCTGATGTTGTACTATTCTAGGGTGTGGTAGGCAGAATAATGGTCACTCAAAGAGTTCGACAGTCAAAATCCCAGAGCCTGTGGAGATGTTCTTTTACATGGCACAGGGGCGTTTGCAGATGTGATTAAGGGTAGGGATAAAGAATTGAGAAGGTAATCATGGATTATATGGTTGGGCCGAATCTAATCACATGCATCCTTGAAAGTGGAGAACCTTTCCTTATTGCCTTCACATAGAGAGGCAATGATAGAAGGATCAAAGAGATACAGTGTGAAAAGGATTTCACCTGCTAGTTCTAACCTTGAAAATGGAGGAAAGGGGCCAGGAGCCAAGGAATTTAGTGGGCTCTGAAGGCTGGGAATGGCCTTCAGCTGACAGCCAACAAGAAAATGCACTTCTGTACCCTCTAGGAACACAATCTGGGCAACAACCCAAATGAGCAAGAAAATTGATTCTCCCTTAGGGCCTCTACAGAGGCCTGTACAGAAGGCTACAACTCTTCTGACACCTCAGTTTTTGTCTGTTGAGACTCATGTTGGACTTCTGACCTGCCATACTTTAAGCTTATAAATTTGTATTGCTTAACCCACTAAATTTGTAGTAATCTGTTACAGTGATCAGTGATAGAAGACTGATACAAAGGATAACTCATTTTTTTTTATTTTCAGTGGTCATGGATGCAAAAGAGAAATATAATAAAAATTTTGAAGACAACTGGTTCTTCAACAAAACCTTTTTTGTTAAACAAATAAACAAACAAACAAAAAACAAGTATTGGCTGACCTGTGTAGTCTCAAGTAAATAATCTTTTTCCTAGAGTATATTTCCTGTTTCAGGGGTGACGTTGACAAATTGCTACCTGGTGTATGAGGGGGAAAATCCTTTGATTCAAATCAAAATGCATTCATAGCTTTGAGTTGATGTGGTTTTACCGCTATGTTCCCTTTTCTGTCAGAAAGGAGCTGTGTTTCATTTACTTCTTAAAAATGTTAGTTGGTTAGTTTCTTGATAGCCACAGTGAAGGGTAAACTGTGATTAGGATCACCTTACATTTTTCCCTATCATGGTATCACAGCTGAACTTTCACGTGCAGATTAAATCCCTCCATGATCTCATTGTTAAATATTCCCCTTGGAGATGTATCTCCAAGAAGGATCACACATACAGCCCTGTGGTTGTTTCTCACTTCCAGTCAGTGAAGACAAATCCAAAAAAAGAAACATTAGTCTCTGCTATGAGTTTGATTTTGCTAGAGTTTGGAGTTTATAATTTTTCCAAAGGATAAAAAAGGGAGAAATGAAAGTCCACAGGCTGACAAATTCTTTGCCATTGCCATTTTTTCACCTGATAGTAGTAATTAGTCATTTCTATACAAAAGCACCTTAATAAATATTCATAAACCTGTTCAGGATAGTTTTGTTGTGCAGTACACCTCTTCATTATCTGTAATGGGAAGTTAAGGCTGATGGATAAATGGAATTGAAGGTATACATGCGAAAATGAAAAGGAACCAGTGCAATAATCAATTTTATCACTTACTAAATCATTCTCTTGGCAAAAATAAAATCATTGCATAGTTCAAATGGATTTATTATCTTCAAAGTATATACGAGATTAACTTTTACATTCTATTGATTTCGTAATCTAACTAGGCCTGTTACAATTTAGAGAATTGCAGACAGTGTGGTGTCATTAATTTGGTATGAAATTAACAGAATTAAAAAAAAACTTATGGGAATGAAGAAATATAACTGAATGTGTCAACATGATAACCGAATGAAGAGAAATAACATAGAATATAAGCAAGCTTTGTAAGGTGTATTGCAGTTAGTTTAGGAGTGGTTCAGAATGTAGCTTAAGCCTGCTTGCCTCTTACTGGCTACTTGTTTTGGGAAATTTTTAAAACTTTAGAGTGTGTCAGTTTTTATGTTTTAAAAATGGAGATTATAATTTTATTTTTTCATGAGAATTAAATGTGTTAACATATAAAGTGATTAAAACATTGGCAGGCACAAGGCAAATACTCAACAAATATTTGCTATTACTATTTTAATTTTTAATTTAAACATTTTCAAGCATAAGCAAAACAGTTGTTTGTGTAACTAGCTGATTCTTTTTTTATAATTAACTGGCATATATCCATGACCTAGGTGCTAGAATTATACAAACTTCTCCAGTTTTGAAATGCCTCTCTTTGTCTTTTTTCCTGAATAATTTAAAGCATATCATTTCACACCTACATGCCACAATGTGTATCTCTTAAAAATATGGAATATGGGCTTACAAAAAAAAAAAAACAAAAAAACGTAACGGTGATGTCATTATCCCATCTAACAAAACTGAAAATCCCAAACAGGCTCTCCATTGATAGTGGGCTCAAACCCACGAACTGTGAGATGATGACCTGAGCTGAAATCAAGAGTCAGACATCACCCAGGCACCCCTAAAATGTGTATCTTTTAAATGTATTTTTGTTTGTGTGTATGAAGACTATTATTTTCTGTAGGTTAATTTATGAGTTTGCTCTTTTACTGTTGTCTGTTACTGTTTGCAGTAGTTTTCCAATTGATTTTCATAGTTTTCATGATATTTATTTGTAATGAGAGATAATCCTGCCTCTTTGTTTCTAATTCTCTCTCCAATTGCTTTGTCTTTTCAAAATATTTTTAAAATATTTATTTATTTTTAAGAGAGAGAGACAGAGTGTGAGTAGGGAGGGGCAGAGAGAGAGGGAGACACAGAATCTGAAACAGGCTCCAGGCTCCGAACTGTCTGCACAGAGCCTGACGCCGGGCTTGAACTCAAGAACTGTGAGATTGTGATCTGAGCCAAAGTCAGTCGCTTAACTAACTGAGCCACCCAGGTGCCCCTCCAATTGCTTTGTCATAACTGTTGCATATCACTTCTAAGTCAACATCAAGTAAACGGTGGTGGCAATAGGGGACGTAACTTTTCTTATTGTTGAGTTCAATGTCAATAATTCTGGACTTTTCCAATTAAGTAAGACTTGCTTTATTGTTAAGATACTATATAAAATATAAAGAGTGAAAACATGGGATTGGTTTAATATGTAGTTCTCTAGCTCGGAGCTGGCTGGCAACTGCAAATGGCCTTTTAGGGAGAAAATTCATCAGTGACGTGCTTTCTTCCGTTTTAATTCCTGGTACAGAAATGAACGCACTTGCACAGTTGGGCATACTTGCTGATGTGGCTTGCACCCTGTGCTAGTCCTGTCTGCTTCTTACCCCCATCCCCATCCTACTGTCAGGCAACCTGGCCAAACATACCTTTGGAGTCAGTCCTCATTTCTCCCTTCCTGGTTCTCAGCTTACATTCTAGATATCTTTCCCTAAAAGAAAATAGTATATTTAAGTACATTTGTGACCTAAAACTCCTTCAAAAAAACAAAAACATCAGTTTTAGAGTAAAACAAACCCCTGGAAGGAAACAGAGCTCCTGAAGTGATTGTTGGCCCTTTGGTGTCTTGTGTGCTGACTTTCTCACTTGCCGTCTGCATGACGATGCTGAGGACCCCGGAGCCCTCTGCACATCACTGCCTTCTCTGCTTCTCTGCTGTGTAGTAAATCTTCAAAGATTACCACACTGTCAAGAGTGTAGCATTCTTTTGATTACTTTCTGTCAAGAATGTCACCTCCTAAAACCCTGGCCTCCCGTCTTATTTATTATTGTCAGTGCTGTCAGCCTTGTGGTCAGATGTGTTAAATTTTGGAGTGCAGTTCACTGCTTCTTATTCCCCTATTCAACCTCTGGCAGGTTCCCTGTTTTTTTAAACCACATAACAGTGTTTTATCCCTTATTTTCATTGCTCTCAGTTTTTCTTTTCTACAAAGCCTTCCCTTTTTTTTCAGTTTTTTTAACATTTTCCTTTTTTAATGTTATTTTTTTGTGTTCTACGCATAAAAGTTCATTTGAACAAACCTTTATTATTTTATTCATCATCCTTTATAATTACTTTGTACCTCTGAATTCCTATAAGAGCAGACCTTTAGCCTTGGGTTAACCTTTCTAGCTGCAGATGTATATGCATTTATTTTGGAATTTTTAGATTTATTTGTATCCTAAAATGTATTTTGAGTTCCATTGTTCTCAGTTGTCTTCCAACTAAATGAGATATTTGCAGTTGATAATCATTCCCAGAAATTGATGAAAGTGTAGCCTCTTACACAATGGAAAAATATTATCTGATAGGTATGTGGATTTTGTATAGATATACAATATACACAGTTATACTATATGTATATATAGTTACTTGTCATTGTGCAGCAAATGTACCGAGAAAAGTCAGAGAGGAAAACAAATGGGAAGCACCATCCACTGAACAAATATTTTGAGTTCCCTGAACTTAAGGAACACTCTGATGTATAAGATGTGAAGTCTCTTGAGGCAAGAGTAAAGATTGACACTCAAAATATTGGAAAGCATTATTAGTACTCATTTAAGATAAGTACCATATGGGAGATACAGAGAATAACATAGGTAGTTAAGTGGATGTAAGACCTTTTAGTCTTTGATACTCAGATGAATCACCAAAGGGATGATGAATTGAGAAAAGAGTATTTTCCTCATAGAGTTTTGGGAGAGCCAAACGTGTGGTGGGTAAAAAGGCTCAGCAAAGGGCCTACTACACAGTAAATATTCAATAAATATTAGCAATGGGTGTTACTAGTGAGCAGTGGGTTTGAAATATCCCTATTTCTGTGTTATTGGCTCTACACTTTACACTATTAGCAGGGAGGAATGACATTCTGTCCTGTAAATGGAGGAATCTGAACAAGATTTTTGGCCAAGCCAAGGCTGTTTTGTGAGAGGAGCTTTGGGTCTGAGCCACTGCTTGGGAAGCTGATGAGAGAGTCAGAGTTCCATGTCATAAAATATATGTTCTGTAATTTTAGCCTGGAAAAAATCATTTATCTTTTTTGTTATAAATGAAATAATTGTTCAATTTTCTTCATCATGAGACCCACTGACTAATACTTTAGAAGTATATATTTTGTTTCCTGAATCTTTGTGTATTCAGTCAAATAGTCTAAATTGTCTTCACTAACTGTCCATTTTTTCCCTAATGAAGTTCATTTACCCTCATTCCCAGTTAGAAAATAGGAGACATATTAGTGGGAAGAACTGTATTTCCTGTAGTTTCCCTACACTAAACTTAGCCCAGAAAATAAAAAGTTGGGAATTAGACTCAATATCTTAAGAAAGGAAGTGAACTGTGTTAAATAGCACTTTTGTTGATTAAGGAAAGAATGATGTTCATCCTGAATCATAATGGTTTACTGTGACAATTTCCAGATTTTTGTTTTCCTATCAGTATCAGGAGTTGAAACTAAGTAATGCCCATTGAACGGTGAAATTCACTGTCTAATTGAGCTGCAGGTATCTTCTAACTTCTCTCTAGGAATTTGAAGACTGATCTTGGTAAGGACAAAACTGTGTTCAGTCTTCAAGTTTAATTAGAAAGCTAGGCTTAGAACTCTTTCTTGTAGGTATATGCAATCAAAGCAAGTGTTTTCACTATAGATGACACTTTACTTTCTATAATTGTTACTAGGGTATCTGAGTACTTAACTGTTAACATTCCACACCCATCTCATCACTGGTTATTACCAGATTGTGAATTCCAGTATTTATTTTAAGTTTGACAGCAAGGGAGTATGAAAGGTAAAAGTTTCTTGAAATCCTAATGAAAACAGGTTTCATTAGTTACATCTGCTGTCACTGCTCCTTTGAGGAGACTTGTGACCTTTTTTTTCCTAGACACTTTATTGAAACACATATGCTTAATCTTGCTATGCTGGTCTGCATTTTGCTGTGCGTGCGTGTGTGTGTGTGTGTGTGTGTGTGTGTGTGTGTAGGGAGTTGTTTTTTTTTAACACCAAGTTTTTGTAGCACGTCTCAGGAAATGCAAAGATTGTTATATTTTAAAACAGTTCATTAACTACTGTCCTTATTTCTTCAGATAGGTTCAATATCTATTGTGGTTTAACTTATTGAATGTTTCCAGATATTCATGAGCCAGTTGATATTTCTAACTAACAGGGATGTGCTTACTATGAAGTGTCTAATTGATACAGAGAGATTTGCATGTCAAAGGAACAATTGGATGACAGAATATCCTTCCTTTATTCTTTGCTATCATTTTCTCAATTTGAGGTATTTCTGTAAATACCCTATACCCATATTTTAAAACTTATGCTTTTGTCCTATTAAAAAATCCTACATTGTATTTTCTCTTTCAGGATAAGACCTTTTCTGTGCCTGATTATCTGGAATATGTGATAACCAAAGCTCCAGTAAACATTATTGCTCTGTGATATTGGTAGTTTGTTTTTTAAAAACATCAGATAGGGGCGCCTGGGTGGCTCAGTCCGTTGAGCATTAGACTTCAGCTCAGGTCATGATCTCACAGTTGGTGGGTTCGAGCCCCACACTGGGCTCCGTGCTGACAGCTCAGAGCTTGGATCCTGCTTTGGATTCTGTCTCCCTCTATCTCTACCCCTCCCCCACTCACACTCTGTCTCTCTCTGTCTCTTGAAAATAAATAAATGTTAAAAAAATTTAACAACATCAGATGAGGGGAAGAGCTGTGTTTTATTTGAGGATTAAATGGAAAATGAGTTATTATCTAACTCTCCTAACGTATACACAATAGCTTGCCTTAATTTTTGTTCATTTCAGATGAAAGCTTCTTCTTGATTAGTGAATTTCACCATTTTGTTTTGCTCTAAGGATGAGGACTGAATGTAAGGTGTCTCCTAAAGTGTATTTGTATTGCTTTAGAAGACATGTTGGCATATAAATTCAAAAGATCAGCATAAACATTGAATGTAATAACAGAGGCCTTTCTTGTTTATAAGAAGCAAACTGTTATGAAATCCTACCATCAGTAAACATGATAATTTTAATTTTCCTGTGAATTTTAATTTGAATTAATTCAGACTGGATCATTTAAACTAGTATTGCAACTTGTACCAGAACACCATTTGGGAGTGATTTGATCAAATAAGGCAATATATATGAAAGTGGATTGTCAATAGAATGTATTTATATAAACGTTATTTGGTGTTACTTTAAGCCATGGTTTAGAAAAACGTATTGTAACAAATGGTATGATGGAACATTTCTGATTTTAATGTGTTATCACACCTAATGACATGGTTGACTATATATTAGACATATTCAGGAAGAAACATTCACCCTGCAGGGGGCAAAACAACAGAGTGTGTCATAAGATTCAAATTTAATTATTTAAACTTCACCATCATCATTTTGCTTTACAAAAATATCCCAGTGACATTTCTTATAATGAGTCCCTTCCCATCAAAATCAGAGAGGATTCTGCTGCTGACTGGTTATCAGTGAATCAGTGAATCAGTAAATTTCCATTTTATTTTAGCTTTCTCCAAACTGTTGAGCCTAAGAGGCCAAAAGTTCTGAGAGAATTTTGGTCTCCTCTAGAGTCTTGTCTTTTGAGAAAGAGGAAGTTTGGGGGTGAGGGGAAGACAGAAAAATGCTGGTGTTGCTTTATGAAAACTACCTGGCACCTTATATATGAGGAGCCTGTTCTTAACAGTATGTTCTCAGAGGGTGTTTAAAAGTTTTTTTTTTTTTTTTTAATGTTTATTTATTTTTGAGAGAGACGGAGTGTGAGCGGGGGAGGGGCAGAGAGAGAGGGAGACACAGACTCTGAAGCAGGCTCCAGGCTCTGAGCTGTCAGCACAGAGCCTCAGCACAGAGCCAAATGTGGGGCTGAACCCAGGATTCCTGAGATTATGACCTGAACCAGAGTTGGATGCTCAACTGACTGAACCACCAGTCACCCCTCAAAGAGGGTGTTTTATTCTTTTGGTTGTTTCTTTTGATATTGAGTTAGTTGTTTTTCTTTGTACTTGCCTTTCTTTTTTTCCCCCAGCGGGGGTCATTAGAGCTGGTTTTAATACATTTCTTCTCTGGATTAGAAACCATCTCTTTTTCTTGTTTTTACTCACTTAATCTCACTTTTTTTTTTCTCTCTCTTTAAAGAGTATGAACCGATGAGTTGCTTTTAGCAGTGGTGCTAGATAAACATTTGATCTTGTGCATGGGAAATTTTCTTTTTTGTTTGTTTGTTTCGGTTTTTTGTTTTTCTTTCGTTTTGTTTTTTTGGCAAGACTGTTTTGAAATTGGAGTTGCTTAATAGTTTGTCTTGATCTTCCAAGTTCAAAATAATAGCAACACACACACACACACACACACCTCACAAATTCTTGCCTTTATAAATCCAATGTCATATGGAATGCTATTTAATGGTATATTAATTATTGTGTAGATCCAAAGAAAAAGTTTATAACTCATGTAGCATAAAGGAACTAATTGTCTCAGGACACTCAGACAATCTGGTGCTGTTTCTCACTCATATTTTTCCTGAGTCAAGTTGTTTCTCAGTCTCCATTCTGGTTCACAAGAGTTGGTGCCTAAAGGATATTTTTTGAAGGAGCCTCTGAGAGGTAAATTCAGTGATGAGGTCAGCCCAGCAAGTATTTATCTAGTACTTACACAACATCCTCAGAATTGTATTCAGATTTGGAAAAGCCAAATTATGCGTAGGTTTCTGTCCTTAAAGGAGATTATGGTTCATCTGGGCAAAGAAAGTAAACGCAGGAATACCTTGACAAGATGAAACTTATTTTTTTTACCTTTGGGTAAAATCCGTATTCTAATTCCAGCTTAATTTCATGCAGGCAGAACTCTCCCAAATTCATGTTCTCCCCTCCCTGCCTGGGCATCAAGGTTGAATGTCTCTAATGAACACTGACCCATACTTCAGTTACATTGACACTTTCTCCAGTATACTTTACTTAGATGTTCCTCAACCCTAGAACAATACACTTGACCTTCTCCTGTACCTGCGATACATTGCTGCAGTTACAGAACATTATTGACACAGTTGAAATACTGTTGTGGAACACCAGCAGCATCTTCAGTTACTATGTAACTATGAACACTAGATTTTGCTCTCCTTCAAAATTCTCACATACAGGCATCTAGCTCCTATTACAGTTTCTTTACTTGCGGCTCTTACAGTGTGTTCTTACAGCTCTTCTCGCTCATTGCCCAGGCTTTTCTTCTTCAAGTCTTATCTCTAGGTTGTTAACCTCACTCTATCATACTGCTCTTGCTTCTTCTTCCTTCTCTATTCCCTGAGGACCGTCTCTCTGGCAGTCTGATTGAATTGCTGACTCACCATCTTCCTCATGTCCATTGCCTCCCCTGCATTTTGTGCCTCACCTTTCAGCACAATGCCAACACCTGTCAGTGTTTTTTCTGCCTTCTTTCTTGTGCCTGTGTGACAAGCACTTCTGAAGAAATATCGTACGGCGATGCAGGCTGGCTCCACTGCAAATCCATGGTTATCAAAGCAGCTGAGGCCCAGTGCTGCCCGCCTTTTGTCTTTTCAGTTCTGAGACCTATTTGCTTCATTATTTTTACTTTGATTTTTTAAGTTTTGTTTTATTGTGGTAAGAACACAAAATGAGATGTGTCTCCTTAAATTTTTAAATGTACAGTACATTATTTTGGACTCTAGGTACAGTGTTGTAGAGCAGATCTCTAGAGCTCATCTTGCTCAACTGTAACTTTATGCCCATTGATTAGGAATTCTCCACTTACCTCTTCACTCAGCCCGGGGCAACCTCTGTATCATTCTTTGTTTCTGTGCACTTGACTACTTTAGATACCTCACATAAATGGAATTATGCAGTCTTTGTCTTTCCATGACTGGCTTATTTCTTTTACCAGTACCCTCAAAGTTCATCTGTTTTATCCATGTTGTTGCATATTGCAGAATTTTCTTCTTTAACTTTTTAGATGTTTATTTATTTTTGAAAGAGAACAAAAGCACACAAGCAGGGAGGTGCAGAGAGAGAGGCAGACACAGAATCTGAAGCAGGTTCCAGGTTCTGAGGTGTCATCACAGAGCCCGATGCAGGGCTCGAACTCACAGACCGTGAGATCATGACTTGAGCCAAAGTCAGCTGCTTAACCAACTGAACCACCCAGGTGCGTCAGAATTTCCTTCCTTTTAAAGAATAAATAGTATTCCACTGTGTGTGTGGAATACACACGTTTTCCCATTCATTGTCAATGGACATTTAGGTTGTTTCCACATCTTGGTTATCGTGGATAGTGTTGGAGCGAACATAGGAGTGTCAATATCACTTTGAGATCCTGATTTCAATTGTTTTTTGGATAAATATCCAAAAGTGGGGTTGCTGGGTCATTTGGTAGTTCTATTATTTTTACTTTTTCTGAAGAATTTCCATGCTGGTTCCCATGGTGGCTGCACATTTTGCAATGCCATCGACCGTGCACAAAGCTTCCAATTTCTTGACATCCTTGATGACACTTGTTGTTGTTGTTGTTGTTGTTGTTGTTGTTGTTGTTATTGTTATTGTTTTGATACTAATCATACAGACAGTTGTGTTGTGATATCTCAATGTGGTTTTGATTTGCATTAGTGCGTGGAGTATTTTTTCATATGGAATACTAACCTGATGATTAGATGTGGAGCACTTTTTTGTATACCTGTTGGCCATTTATGTGTCTTCTTTGGAAAAATGCCTATGCAACTCTATTTTTCCGTCACATTTTTAGGTTGTTTTATTTTTTTCCACATTGAGGTATAGTTCTTTATAGATTTGGAATATTAACCCCTGAGTAGATACATGGTTTGTAAGTATTTTCTCCCATTCTGTATATTGCCTTTTCTTTCTGTTGCCTTTTACCTTGGCTGTGTGGAAGCTTTCTAGTTTGATGTAGTCCTACTTGTTTATTTTTGTTTCTGTTGCTTGTGATTTTGGCACCACATGCATGAAATCATTGCCAAGAACAGTCCCATGAAGCTTTTCCTCTATGTTTTCTTCTAAGTGTTTTACAGTTTCAGGTCTTCTGTTGAAGTCTTTAATCCGTTTTGCTCTTCTTTATTTTATTTGGTCTTTTTTGGTCTGTACCAAATCATCTCCCATGGCATTTATTTTTCTCAAATCCCCCTGTTGATCCCCAGCTTGCCCCACTTGATGCTTTGTTGTTGAGAACAGCAATATAACACAGAGACTTGGAAGAGGTACTCACCATCCAGATTTGTCTCATGCCGTGATCTGCAAATTATTTTATGAACATGGGCAAGTAATTTAATCTCTCTTTGCTTCTGTTTCTTGATCTGTAAAATGGGGATGATAAAGCCACCCATTTGAAAGAGATATTGTAAGGATTCAGGAAGTCAGTATTGGCTAAAATCATTTAAAATAGCACCTAACACATAGGAAATATGTTAGTGTTGGTTAATATTGCCTTTTGTTTTTGTTTTTGCTTTTAAACACTGATAATATTGAGGTTTTTGGGTGTAATACCCAATTTCCATCCTACATACCAATGATTTTGTTAACAACTCATCCACTCTTGCTGCATTTTCTTCATTTTCAGACATGGTGCATTAGAAGATCATCTTTCTTCCTGTTTCTTCCTGCCTGGAGCCTAGTTTCATATTTATCTCTCTCCCACATCTTAAATCTATTGCTTCATATGAAATTCATACCTGGAGCCTATAAGCTTCTTCTATGCCAAAAACAATAAAAAACATTATCATTATCACTGTCCTCATCAGAAGCAACCTTCCTCTGATAATGCCTCATATACTTTCCCAGGTTCTTTTTTCTTCTTTCATATAGATTTTTATTTTTTTAATATTAGTCTTCCCTCCTTACTGCAATGCCTTCTTACTCTAGCTGAAATTTACTGATACCGAACAAGGGAACAAACAATTACGTGTTGGTCACATTCAAAGATTTGATTTCTGTCCTTAGTCCACCGTGATTCTCTTCTGGATTTCACACTGTTAGACAATTTTGACTTTCGTGACATAAGTTCTCAGCTCAGCCATCCTACTCACATGGTTTTGCTCCAGGCTGTGACTCTCTCCTTGTCTCCTTTCTTAGGTCTTCCTCCCACCTCCTAAATTTATGCTTTCCCCCACATCCCATTTTTCACACTGATCCTTGTTATATATGTTCCTTGGGTAATTTAATCTATTCCCATGATTTATATACTGTTTACCGGATGTGCCAGTGAGTCACAAATCTCTATTTCTAACCCCAAACTCTCTCCTGAGCTTTCAGACCTCTTTCCAACTATTTCCTAGATGTGAACACCCATGGGCATCCCAAATTCAGTGCATCTAAAATTAAACTCATTATATTCCCAATTGTCACATTGCTCCTGTATTTCTATCTTAATGGATGCCTTCACTATCAACCTAAAGAGCCCAGGCCAGAAACCATACAAGCCCCTATTTACATCATGATACTTAAAATGGTATTGTGTATCTTTGTCTTCCTTTCAGACTGAACTCTCACTGCCTTACCCGAGGGCTTCATATTTCTCTACCTGAGCTATTACAAGAACATTTGCGTAACTTTTTCTGCTGAGTTAACTGCTATCCAGTCCACCTTATGTTCACTTGATAGTCATGCTTCTAGAACATTAACCTGATCATGTGCTGCTTTGCTTAAACTTCTTAGGTGGTTGTCTGTTACTTATAGTTTATGATCCAACTCATGATAAAGCAGTGTTGCTCTTCACCATCCAGCCACAGCCTTTTTTCCCAGCCTCAGTTCTGGTCAGAGTCCTTGATGAACAAACGGCACAGATCTATGCCTCCATGTGATGTTCTTCTCTTTAATGCCTGTATGCCTTGTCTTTACACACATTAATCTTAACTATCCCTATTCTCTGGAATATTTTTGTTTATTTTACCAGATCTAGCCCAATTTCTCTCTTTGGCAAGGCTTTTGCAAACCATTCATTTCCTCTCTTTTAGTTTTCATAGTCTTTTGTAGATGGTAGTTACAACACTGGCCTGGAACTATTTGAATCTCCAAACAGCTCTGTGTATTCTTGTGTTCCTGACACCCAGGACACTGCCTGGAACTTAGTAGGTGCTTCACAAATGTTTGAATGAATTTTAAAACTAAGTATTTTTAAAATATTAAGGAGATAGTTTGTTTCATTGTAGGTTAGCTTAAAGGTAGGAAAAATAGTGGAAAAAGAAGGCCATCAAAGGAGAAAAGAAAGGTCAGTAGACCAAATGATATAATATACAAGACCTAAATGGAGAAGGAAAAAAGCATAAAGGAATGGATCCTCAAGTCTAGGAGAACTTTGGGAAATGGCACTAGAAAAGAAAGAAATGTGATGTTGTTGAACCTGTACTGACCATAATGTCCAAAGGATATCATGGAGGGGATGGCAACAGAAGGAAAGGGCAGCCTTGTGAGAGAGAAAACCCTGCCTATGAATGCTGTCAGAAAGCATCTGCAGAATAAAAAGGGTCCCTTTGTTGCAGCTGTTCTATGTGTTTCTGCTAACAAATGGAGCTAAATAGCCACACCTTTCTCGATTTTTCTCTCAAACATATGCACAAAGAGCTCTGAGCCCAAGCTATGTCCTCTGTAACCTGCTCTTAGCTGTATGGGAAACATCCTTGACCTGTAGCCTGGCCTCCTGTGCAGCAACCTTCCAGGACTGCTACATCCACTGGGATTTTTCTTGTAGAAAACAAGCGACAAAATGATACTCTGTGGAATTACTGAACATTATTTTGCTCCTGAAGGTTACTGGGAAATGTCAGTCTTGGAGAGTCATGAAAATTACTCTGCTCAGTGTTTCTAAAGCACTCCTGCCTTGTGCTGAGCAGTAGAGGACATCCACTGCTTATGGTGATGGGGCCTCTGAGGTATGGGTCAGTTAGAAACCATATTAATATTCATAAAATATTATGAATATTGTGTGTATGGACATAGTTTTGTGTGTGTGTGTGAAGGACTAAAATATCTTACATTTAGTTTTCTTCTTAGAAGTATTAGATGCCCCTTAGAGAGGTTCACAGATAGAAGATATGCAAGAGTGGGACCTGAGCCCATGTTAGATCTGAAAACAGGACACTGGGGCCTAAGGTTGGCTCTGTATCTTTTCCTTTCCATTTAAAGTTCCTCTGAAAAAAAATTAAATGAATAAACTATTTTTTACAGCAGTTTTAGGTTCTTAGCAAAATTGAGTAGAAGGTACAGATAGTTCTCATATGTTTTCTATCCCCATGTATGTATTGCCTCCCCCTTATCAATATCTCCCATTTGTTATCACCCCATGTCCATTGTTTAGAGTAGGGTTCACTCTTGGTGTTCTAATACACATTGCTATGATGTATGGGTTTGTACCAATGTATAATGACACATATCTACCACTAGATAGATCATCTCATACAGAATACATCATATGGAATATATTCACTGCCTTAAAATTTCTCTGTGCTCCCCCCATTCATTCCTTCCTCCCTGCTTAAGCTTGGCAACCACTGACATTTTAACAGTATCCATAGTTTTGCATTTGCCAGAATGTCATATAGTTGGAAACATACAAAATGTACCCTCTTTGGATGACCTGATTTCACTTAGTAATATATATTTAAGATTCTTCCATATCTTTTCATGACTTGGTAGCTTATTTCTTTTTAGTGCTGAAGAAAATTTCATTATCAGGATGTATCACAATTTGTTTATTCATTTACCTACTGAAGGACACTGTGATTGCTTCCAAGTTTTGGCAAGTATGAATAAAGTTGCCATAAACATCCTTGTGCAGGCTTTTGTTTAGATATAAGTTGTCAACTACTTTGGGTAAATACAGGTATAGCTCATTTTATTGCACTTCATTTTATTGGGCTTCATAGATCCTGTGTTTTCACAATTTGGCTTGTGGCAACCTTGCATCAGGCAAGTCTGTCAACCATTTTCCAACAGCATTTGCTCACTTCATGTCTTTGTGTCACATTTTTCTTATTTTCACAGTATTTCAAACATTATTATTATTATTATTATTAATTATTATTATCATATTTGTTATGGTGTTCCATGATCAGTGATCTTTGATTCTACTGTTGTAATTGTTTTGTGGTACCATGAACCCACCCATGTAAGACAGCAAACTTAATTGATGAATATTGTGTGTGTGTTCTGACTGCTCCATTGACCGATCTTTCCTCATTTTTTCCTCTCTCCTTGGGCCTCCCTATCCTTCAGACACAAAAATGTTAAAATTAGGCCATGTAATAATCCTACAATGGCTTCTAATGGGTTCACATAAAAGGAAGAGTTTCATGTCTCTCACTTTACATCAAAAGTAGACATAATTAAGCTCAGTGGAGAAGGCATGTTGAAAGCTGAGACCTCTTGCACCAGTTACCCAAGTTTTGAATGCAAAGGAAATGTTATTGAAGGAAATAAAAAGTGCTACTCCAGTGAACCCAGGAGTGATAAGAAAACAAAATGGCCTGGGGTGCCTGGGTGGCTCAGTCAGCTAAGCATCTGACTCTTGATTTCGGCTCAGGTCATGATCTCACAGTTCATGAGTTCGAGCCTCCCATCGGGCTCTGCGCTGGCAGTGCAGAGCCTGCTTGGGAATCTCTGTCTCCCAAGAGATAGTCTCTTTCTCTTTAAAAATAAATAAATAAAATTTTAGAAAAAAAAAAAAGAAAGCAAAATGGACTTATTGCTGATATGGAGAAAGTTTTAGTGGTCTGGATAGAAGATAAAACCAGCCACAACATTCCCTTAAGCCAACATCCAGACCAAGGCCCTAGCTCTCTTCAATTCTGTGAAGACTGAGAGAGGTAAGAAAGCTACAGAAGAAAAGCTGGAAGTTGGCAGAGGTTGATTAATGAGGTTTAAGAAAAGAAACCATCTCCAACAAGACATAAAAATGGAAGGTGAAGTAGCAAGTGCTGATGTTGAAGCTAATGCAAGTTATCTAGAGGATCTAGCTAAGATAATGGGAATGGCTACACTAAACAACAGGTTTTCAATGTAGAAAAAACTGTCTTCTATTGCAAGAAGATGCAGTGTAGGACTTTCATAGTTAGAAAGGATAAGTCAATGGCTGGTTCCAAAACTTCAAAGGATAGGCTGACTCTCTTGTTAGGGGCAAATCCAGCTGGTGACTTAAGTTGAAGCCAGTGCCCATTTACCATTCTGAAAATCTTAGAGCCCTTAAGAATTATGCTAAATCTACTCTGCCTGTGCTCTCTAAATGAAACAACTAAGCCTGGATGACAGCACATTTGTTTACAACATGACTTACTGAGTATTTTGAGCCCATTGGTGCGATCTTATGCTCAGTGAAAGAATATTCCTTTTAAAATATTGCTGGTCATTGATAGTGTACCTGGTTACCCAAGAGCTCTGATGGAGATGCACAAGATTAATGTTCTCATACTTGGTAACACATCATCCATTCTGTACCCGATGGATCAAGGAGTAATTTTGAGTCTTATTATTTAAGAACTACATTTCAGGGGCCTCTGGGTGACTCTGTCAGTTAAGTGTCTGACTCTCTCTTTTTCTTTTAATATAATTAATCATCAAATTGGCTAACATACAGTGCGTAAAGTATGCTCTTGGTTTGGGGGTAGATTCCCTTGGTTCATCACTTACATACAACACCCAGTGCTCATTCCAACAAGTGCCCTCCTCAGTGCCCATCACCCATTTTACTCTCTCCCCCATGACCCCCATCAATCCTCAGTTTGTTCTCTGTATTTAAGAGTTTCTTGTGGTTTGCCTCCTTCCCTCTCTGTAACTATTTTTTCCCCCATCCCCTCCCTCATGGCCTCCTTTTAAGTTTCTCATAATCCACATATAAGTGAAAACATGATATCTGACCTTCTCTTACTGACTTATTTCATTTAGCATAATACCCTCCAGTTCCATCCACTTTGCTGCAAGTGGCATGATTTCATTCTTTCTCATTGCCGAGTAGTATTCCATTGTATATATAAACCCCATCTTCTTTATCCATTCATCAGTTGATGAGCATTTAGGCTCTTTGCATAATTTGGCTATTGTTGAAAGCACTGCTGTAAACATTGGGGTACATGTGCCCCTGTGAATCAGCACTCCTGTATCCTTTCGATAAATTCCTAGTAGTGCTATTGCTGGGTTGTAGGGTAGTTCTGTTTTTAATTTTTTGAGGAATCTCCACACTGTTTTCCAGAGCGGCTGTACCAGTTTGCATTCCCATCAACAGTGCAAGAGGGTTCCCGTTTCTCCACATCCTCACCAGCATCTGTTGTTTCCTGAGTTGTTAATTTTAGCCATCCTGACCCGTGTGAGGTAGTACCTCAGTATGATTTGTATTTCCCTGATGATGAGCGATATTGAGCATCATTTTATGTGTCTGTAGGCCATCTGGATGTCTTCTTTGGAAAAGTTTCTATCATGTTTTCTGCCCATTTCTTCACTGGATATTTGCTTTTCAGGTTTTGAGTTTGGTAAGTTCTTTATTTCAGCTCGGGTCATGATCTCATGGTTTATGACATTGACCCCCATGTCCAGCTCTGTGCTGACAGCATGGAGCCTGCTTGGGGTTCTCTCTCTCCCACTCTCTCTGCTCTTCCCCACATATGTGTAGGTGCACATGCTCTCTCATACTCTCTCAGAATAAGTAAACATTCAAAAAAAGGAACTACATTTCATAAGGCTATTGCAGCCATAGGTAGTGATTCCTCTGATGGATCTGGGTACAGTAAATTGAAAACTTTCTGGAAAGGATTCACCGTTATAGATGCCATTATGAATATTTGCAATTCATGGAAGATCAAAATGGCAACATTAACAGGAGTTTCGACGTTGATTCCAACCCTCATGAATGACTTTGATGGGTTCAAGGCTTCAGTGAAGGAAGTAACTGCACATATGGTGGAATAGCGAGAAAACTAGAATCAGAAGTGGAGCCTGCAGATAATACCAAATTGCTTCAATCTCATGAAAACTTTAATAGAGGAGGAGTTGCTTCTTGTGGGTGAGCTAAGAAAGTAGTTTCTTGAGATGAAATCTACTCTGGTAAAGATGTTGTGAAGATTGTTGAAATGACAACAAAGTATTTAGAATATTATCTAAACTTAGTTGATAAAGCAGCAACAGGGTATAATCCATGAAAGAAAGAATTGATAAACTAGACTTCATTATAATTTAAAACTTGTGCTCTGTGAAAGACAGAGTCAACAGAATGAGAAGACAAACCATGAATTGGTATAAAATATTTGCAAAAGACACATCAGCAAATGACTATTATCCAAATATGTAAATAACTCTTAAAACTCAATAATAAGAAAATGAACAACCTAATTAAAAAATAAGGCAAATACCTTGACAGACACCTCACCAGAGAAGATGTACAGATGGCAAATAAGCATATGAAAAGGTTTTTCCCATCATCTGTCATCAGGGGAAAGCAAATTAAAACAACAATGAGCTACCAGTAAATATCTATTGAAATGGCCTAAATCTAGAAGACAGACAACACCCAATGCTGACAAGGATGTGGAACAATAGTAGCTCTTATTCATTGCTGGTAAGAATGCAAAATAGCACAGCTTCTTTGGAAAACATTTAGCAGTTTCTTAAAAACTAAACCTACTCTTACCATAAGATCCAGCCATTGTACTTCTTTGTACAGGCGTACCTCAGAGATATTGCAGGTTTAGTTCCCAACCACCACAATAAAGCAAATATTGTAGTCAGTGAGTCAAATAAACTTTTGGTTTCCTAGTGTATATAAAAGTTATGTTTACAATATATGATTGTCTATTAAGTATACAACATCATTTTGTTTAAGAAAATGTTCATACCTGAATTAAAAATACTTTTTCTAACCATCCTCTGAGCTTTCAGTAGATCTTGATCATTTTTCTAGGGGAGAGTCTTGCCTTGATATTGATGACTGCTGAAGAATGAAGATGATGGGTTGCTGAAGACTAGGGTAGCTGTGGCAGTTTCTTAAAATAAGACAACATTGACATTTGCCACATCTGTTGACTCTTCCTTTCATGAACAATTTCTCTGTAGCATGAGATGCTGTTTGATAGTATTTTAGTTGCATCTAGAAAGTCATTGCCATACTCAAGATCATCTAGGTTTTCTCCTTTGTGATCTGCTATGAGTTTTATAGTTTTGCATTTTACATTTAGGTTTGTGACCCATTTTAAGTTAATTTTTGTGAAAGGTATAAAGTTTGTGTCTAGGTTGTTTTTCTTTTTTCTCTTTTGTATGTGGATGCCCTGTTATTCTAATACCAATTGTTGAAGAGACCAGTTTTGCTCCATTGCATTGTCTTTGCTCCTATCATATGAAAGATCAGTTGACTATGTTTATGAAAGTCTATTTCTGGGCTCTCTATTCTGCTCCATTTGTCTATTTGCCTAGTCCCTCACCAGTACCACACCATTTGATTAGTGTAGTTTTATAGTAAATCTTAAAGTCAGGTGGTGTCAGTCCTCTGACTTTATTCTTCTTAAAAATTAAGTTGGCTATTCTAGGTCTAAAGTATTTTTTTTAAATGAGATCATGAGAAAAACATGTGTAAGTAATTGAGTATATATATATATATACGAATAAATATGTACTCTGATTTTATATGTATATTATACCATTGAAAAATAAATCTGCTCACGGATAATATTTTTATGAAAAAAATAATGCATAGAACTAAATTTTATTTTATTATTGATTACACAGATTCTGTGACTTATTAATCTTAGGATACTTAATATTATTTCATCTGCAGTAAGGCTGTTTTGGATATCATTGCTAAGTGGAATTATGTATTTGAATTGAATGCCCTTCTTCAGCATTCATAAATAAAAATGGAAGAATATATTAATTGCCAGAAATAGTGATAATGGAGACTGTATTTGGATTTATAGGACACAGAAAATCTAGAAAAATCTGAGAGTTTTTTTTTTTTTTTTTTGTAATATATTTAGAAGAAAAATAGCTTGAAAATTTACTTAGGCAATGATTTTTCCTGATAGTAAAGAAAAGTTTCCTGTGCCATTTTATTTTGATTTCCTGAAACAGCGTTCATTTTTACAATGTAACTGACCAGATCTTGAAGTGATGTTAATGGAATCCTAACCATATCTTGTGAGGAATGATTCAAGAATTTAGGAATGTTTTGGCCTGAGAGAAATAGAACTTGAGGCAATAAAATAAAGAGAATAAGGAAAGTAGTCTAAGTTTCTCCCCATATTTCAGGAGTCATTGTGAGGAAGACAGATTAGATACTTTTGTGTTGCTATCAGAATGCAGCCTTAAGAGCTAATTTTCCATAATTTCCCATTTATAGGGAGGGAATGATAATAGTAATATTTGCATGCTGAATTAAGCTCCTCAAAGATAGTGAGCTCCTTACCACTAGGTAAGTTGTGTGGAATGGATTCATGCAGTGGGTAAAAGTGTCACTATGTATGAAAGTAAAAATGTGCAAACTATGTTCAATTTCACTAGTGATCAAATAAAGAACTATAAAAATAGTGAAGTACCTTATTTATTTTTTCAATTAGGAAAGGTTAAAATATATTCACACATCTCTAGTGTTAATGAGGATGAAGAGAAAGAATAACTCATATTGCTGATGGAAATATGAATATATAAACTTTTGTGGAAGGAAATTTGTCAAAAGCCTTTAAACGTACTTTTCTAAGAGGTTGGGTTGCCAGAAGCAGACCCTGAGATTAGGGCTTCTTGTGCATGTGATTTATTAAAGAATTGTTCTATGGAGGACTAATAGGAACATAGAAAAAAGGAGAGTTGTGGGGGCTGAACCACAGTCCAAGTCATACAAGAGAATGTCTTGTGAACTCTGGAATATGAGTACCTCTTAAGATTGTCCTGATATGAGGCTGGGTAGCTAAGCTTTCAAACTCAGCAACTGTCAGTTGTTGGTTGAGTGATGAGTTCAAGTGATGTGCAAGCATAAGCATTCCATAGCCTGAGAAAAAATCCACCAAAGAAGAGTGATAGGTGGCAGCTATTAGAAGCAAAAGCCCATGAAGCCACCAAATTGGAAAAAGTGGTACAAGAATATTTGAGTGAGGGGTGCCTGGGTGGCTCAGTCGGTTGAGTGTCTGACTTCAGCTCAGGTCATGATCTCACAGTAGATGAGTTCGAGCCCTGCATCCGGCTCTGTGCTGACATCTCAGAGCCTGGAGTTGCTTCAGATTCAGTGTCTCCCTCTCTCTCTGCCTCTCCCCTGCTCATGCTCTGTCTCTCTCAGTCTCAAAAATGAACATTAAAAAAAAAAAAGTATTTGAGTGAAACATTGGTATTGACTAGTACAAATATTCATCACATGATAAATATTGGATTGTTTAAGAAGGAAAAAATGTTTAAAAATGGATATTGGAAAACATGATATTGGTAAAATGTAAGCATTTCAGCTGTGTGGTGGTGTGACATGGAAAACTTTCCATGGCATGAGAGCTCTCAAATAAAAAAATATTGTGCATGATGCAATCTCACTTAGATTATCTTAGGTCTTTTTATGAAAAGGACTTCATGAAAAACATTGTGGAATTAATGAAAGATATAAAAGAGCAAAATAAACAAGAAATTTATATAATATTTTTGAATACGATAAACTAATATAGTAAACATATCAGTTCTCTGAAGATTTAATCCATAAATTCAATGTTGTTTCAATAAAATTTTAAATAAACTGTTCATAGAATATGGCATGATGAATCTGAAATTCACATAGAAGTTACAATTCCCAAAAATAGTCAAGATTTGATTTTCTAGTAATGGAACTTTATTTTAAAACTATAGTAAAAACAATGGGATATTAATGCAGGAAGAGTCAAAAGACCAACTGAACAAAAGAGCCAAAGAATGGACCCACGTATAAATGAGGGACATTACATGGCAGTGGAAAAAATGAGGGAAAAGTAGTTAATTAAATGATGCTGGGATTTGTGGCTGTCTATTTGGAAAAAAGATAAAAATAGATCCCACCATATATTAAAAATTATAGATGGATTAGAGGCTTACTGTTAAAAATAAACATTTTACAGATAAATGAAAAGATATTCTGCAAGATCCTGAAGTAGAGAAGGATTTCCTACATGAGACATATAAACACAGGCTACAAAGGGGGAAATGGTGTGTTCAACCCTGAATGGCAAAACTCCTATCCAAGATCTGAATGAAAAGGAAAGCCTTGGGTACTAGAGAGGCTATTTGACAGCCATATAGTTCACAGTGGATTGTCATTCATCTTATAAGATTTTTAAAGTCATCATGGAGGCAGTCTAATTTAAAAAAAATGGGCTAAGGTTTGGACAGGTAACTTACAGAGGAAGAAATCCTCCAAATATATATTTAACTGATAATCCAGGCACTGCAAATTGCAGACACTATAACCTAATAAGATTGAAAACCCTAAGTGTTGATGAAGTTATTATAACTGTATTTCAGATGTTCAAATAGTTAGGAAGAGACATAGAAGAAAATGAAAAGATTCCAAATTACCTCTAGAAATGAAAACTACAATGTCTCAGGTGAGAAATTCACAGTATTGGATTAATGGTAGATTAGCTGTGGCAAGAAAAAGAGATTTGTGAACTTCAACATGTAGCAATAGAAACTTCATAATGAAACAAAAAAGCAGGCAGAAGGGGGAAAATAATTTAATACATGCAGTATAACAAAGATAAAGATGACAGAATGTTTGTCATTTGAAACAATATAAGACATTAGAATAGTAGCCCTAAAATGCTATAAGAGGGGTGCCTGGGTGGCCTAGTTGGTTGGGCGTCTGACTTTGGCTCAGGTCATGATCTCACGGTTTGTGAGTTCGAGCCCCGCATCGGGCTCTGTGCTGACAGCTCGGAGCCTGGAGCCTGCTTCGGATTCTGTGTCTTCACCTCTCTCTGCCCCTCCCATGCTCATGCTCTGTCTCTGTCTCTCAATAATAAATAAAACGTTAAAAAAAATTAAAGTGCTGAAAGAAAAAGAAAGAATTCAACCAAGACTTTTATACCCAGCCAAAATGTATTTTATTTTGTTTATTTATTTAAGATGTATTTTAAAATGAAGGCAAAATACAGCCTTTTTTCCAGACCTGAAAGATGAAAAAAAATCAAGAACAGTTGGCCTATCACTAAATACATGTCAACTATGTACTTCAGGAAGAAGGAAAATGACACCAGAAATAAATATGCATCAGTCTAAGGGCTTGGAAAGTGGTAACTAACTATAAGGGTAAATATGTAAGACTTTTTTTTTCATATTAAATCTCTTCAAAATATCATTGAATGTATAAACAAAAATAATAATGCAGTATAATTATTAAATGTGTAAAACTAAAATATATGCCAACAGCATAAAGTCCATGAGAAAAAAAATGATATACTATTGTAAAATTCTTATACTATATGCAGTATTATATAGTATCACTTAAGTAAGTTACAGAAAAAACACTATAAATCATAAAGCAACCACTGAAATCATCAAATAAACAGTGCTAACAAGCCAACAAAGAATATTAAAATGGAGTAATAAAAAGTACTGAGCCAATCCAAAACAAGGCAGAAAAAGAGTTTAAAGGGAATAAAGAATGGATGGAACAGAGAGAAGATAAATAGCAAAATGATAGATGTAATTTAATCATATCAATAATCACACTGAATATAAAAGTTTTAAAACCCCAGAACTAAAAGGAAAATACTATCAGACTGTATTTAAAAACAACACCCAACTATATAATCTATACAAGAAACACATTTTAAAGGTACAGCTAGGTTAGCCCAGGGTAGTTGGTAGAGCATGAGACTTTAAAAAAAAATTAATGTTTATTTATTTTTGAGAGAGAGAGAGAGAGAGACAGAGCGTGAGCAGAGGAGGGGCAGAGAGAAAGAGGGCAACACAGAATCTGAAGCAGGCTCCAGGCTCTGAGCTGTATGCACAGAGCATGATGCAGGGCTGGAACTCATGAGCTTTGAGATTATAACCTGAGCTGAAGTTGGACACTGAACCGATTGAGCCACACAGGTGCCCCAGGCATGAGACTCTTAAAGATACAAGTAGGTTTAAGTAACAAATTGGAAAAATATATACTATAATAAAACTTATTAAAAGAAAACTATAATAACTATATATCAGAAAATAACTAAATATAAAGTAATAATATATATTATAATGTAATATAATAATTGTATATAAATAATAACTATATATATGTAAATAACTATATATCAGAAAAATTTAGATTCTAAAGCCAATAATGTTACTATGGTTAGAGAAGTCCATTGCATAATGATACAGGATCAAAAGGGCATTATCATACCAAACACTACCATAAATGTGTACCTAATAAGAGAGCAAAATACATAAATCAAAAACTAATGGAACAGTGAGAAGTATGCATATATACATTATAACCAGAAATTTTAGTACTTTATTTTTTTCAATTTTTTAAATGTGATTTATTTTTGACAGAGAGACTGAGCATGAGCCGGGGAGGGGTAGAGAAAGAGGGAAACAGAATCTGAAGCAGGCTCCAGGCTCTGAGCTGTCAGCACAGAACCCGATGTGGGGCTCCAACTCATGAACCACGAGATCATGACCTGAGCCAAAGTCAGACATTTAACTGACTGAGCCACCCAGGCACTCCAAGAAATTTTAGTGGTTTAATGGATAGAACAAGTAGACAGAAAATCAGTAAGGACATAGAAGACATGAAAACATTATCAGCCAAGTGGACCTAATTGCCATTTATCGGATGCTTCACCCAACAGCAGGAAACATAGTTTTTCAAGTAGACTTGGATCCTTTATGAAGATAGACTATATTGTGGTAAATTTTTTATAAATCTCAATAATTCAAGAGAATTCAAGGCATAAATTAGTAAGTTAGTTAATAAGTTAACAAGTGTGTTTCTGGCAACAATAGAATTAAATTAGAAATCAATAGAAATATGGAAAATCCCCAAATACTGGGAAATGAAATAATGTACACCTAAATAATACATGTGTCAAAGAATAACTTCTTAGAGGATTTATAAAGTGTTTTAAACTGAATGAAATGAAAACACATTAAGAAAATTTGTAGAATGTGTTTAAAGTCATCTTTAGGGGGGAAATTCACAGCAGTCCATGTATATGAGAAATATCTCAAATTAGGTATCTCAGTTTTTACTTTAGGAAACTATAAAGAAAGTGCATTAAACCCAATATAAGAAAAAGAAAAGAAACAATGGAGATCAGAATGGAAATCCGTGAAATAGAATATAAAGACAATAGGAAAAAAAATCAATGGAAACAAATGCAGGTTCTTCAAAAAGTTCTTTGATAAATGTGGTCAGTCTTCAGTCAACCTAAAAAAAAAGAAGATATAAATTGGTATAGCAGACACAAGAGTGTTTTAGTCACTAACAAGTCTATAGAAAAGGATAAGGAAATATTTTCAACAATTTCAAGTTAATTAGTTGGACCACTTACACAAAATGGATAAAATCCTGAAAGGACACAAACTACCAAAACTTACTTTAAATAAAATAAATAATCTGAATAGCTCTGTATCTATTTTGAAAATGAATTTGTAGTTGGAAATCTTCTCAGAAAAAAAGTCTCCAGGCCCTCTGGCTTCGTTGTTGAAATCTACCAGACATGTAAGGAAGAAAGATTACAATTCTACACAACTCTCCCAGAAAATTGAAGACAGGTATTAATTCTTATCTCATTTTATGTGGTCAATATTAGCCTGTTACAAAATTTTCAGATGCAAATATCACAAGCAAAAACAAAAGAAATAACAATATTTTAAATGAACAGAGGTGCAAAATTCTAGACAAAGTTTTTCAAAGAGAACTTAACTAAATATAAAAACTATATATAGGCACACCTGGGTGGCTCATTTGGTTAAGCAACCAACTTTTGATTTTGGCTCAGGTTTTGATCTCACAGTTGGTGCGATCTAGCCCTATGTAGGGCTCTGTGCTGACAGTGTGGAGTCTGTTTGAGATTCTGTCTCTCTCTCTCTGTCTCCTGCTTGTACTTTCTCTCTCTCTCTCTCTCTCTCTCTCTCTCTCTCTCTCTCTCTCTTTCTAAATAGATAAATAAACATTTAAAAAAATGAGATTATATCCTGACCAAATAGGATTTATACCAGGAATGCAAAGGTGGTTTACCATTCAGAAATCAATCAGTGTAATCCTATTAATAAACTATTAAAGAACCACCTTATAATCATCTCAATGGACATAAAAAGAGCATTTGAAAATTTGTATCCATTTCTTGTAAAACTCTCTTGACCAACCAGGATTAGAGGTAAATGCTTCAACTTGATAGTGAGCATCTACATAAAACAACTAACAAAACTTAATGGTGAAAGACTGATGAATTCTTAAGATCTGGAACAAGATCTGGAACAAGACAACGTGTCTACTCTCATCACTTCTATTTAATATGGTACTGGAGGATCTAGCCATTGTAATTAGGGGAGAAAAAGAATAAAAGATATCCAGATTGGAAAGGAAATTAATTTGGATAAAATATGATTGTCTAGGAAAATGTGATGGGATCTACAAAGAATTTACTAATGGACTAAGTGACTGGAGCAGTAAAAATCAGAAATTGATATTTATAAGGTAATACAATTTATAATAAAATCAAACCATATGAATCACTTATAGATAAATCTGAAAAAGAATATGCATGAATGGTACGGCAAACACCATAAAACACTAATTACTAAGAGAAATCAAAGATGTAAGTAAGTAGGTAAACTATTCATAGGAGAAAATACACAATATTATTAAGGTAATACTTTTCAAAGTTGCTACATAAAATAAAGGACATCCACTTAAATTTAAATTTTATGTGAACATTTAGAATTTTCGGGGCGCCTGGGTGGCTCAGTCCGTTAAGTGTCCGACTTCAGCCCGGGTCACAATCTCGCGGTCCGTGAGTTCGAGCCCCGCGTCGGGCTCTGGGCTGATGGCTCAGAGCCTGGAGCCTGCTTCCGATTCTGTGTCTCCCGCTCTCTCTGACCCTCCCCCGTTCATGCTCTGTCTCTCTCTGTCTCAAAAATAAATAAACTTAAAAAAATTTTTTTTTTTAAATTTAGAATTTTCGTGTAAGTATATCCTTTTCTGAATTTTCATTTGCTAAATCTGTTAACCCAACCTCAAATTGGCTCTATGTAATTCTGATCAAAATCACAATTTTTTTTGGTAAAAATTGACAAGCTTATTCCAAAATTCACATGGAAATTCCAAGAATCTTGAAAAGTGAAAACAATTTTGAAAAGCTACAACGTTAGAGGAATAACAATATGTGACTTTGAGTCTTATTATAAAGGTATGGTAATGAAGAAAATGCAGTATTGGAATTAAGAGACAAATAGATTAGAGTAAGAAAACAGAAAATCCAGAAATAGATCAACACATACATGTTTCAGTTTTGGTAAAGGTGCAAGGGCAGTTCTTTGGAGATGGATATTCTTTTCAACAGATAGTGCTGAAATATTTGGATATCTGTATAACAAAAAATTTTCTTCAGTCTGTAACTCACACCATATAGCCAAACTAACTCAAAATGGAATATAGTCTGAATATGAAACCTAAAACCCTAAAACTTCTAGAAGGAAACATGGGAGAAAATCTTTGAGAATTTATATAAAACACAGAAAACACTATCTATGAAACAAATCAATGAATAGGACTTCATCATGTGTATTCCTCATACGTATTCATTTACATAACCATTTCCATTATTAATCCTTAAAAAATCATTTATTGTAGCATAAGAAATATAAACCTTGATATTATTAAGAATGCATTTTCCTTTTTTTGTGTTAAATTATGCAAGCCAATGATATAAATAATTATTCACACTTTAAATTTGGTTAATTTAGATTTTTGTCATTGTGAATTAAATGAGTGAATTAAAAATCAGTCGTATTGACATAGGAAGGCTGTTTTAAGTGTCACTTCTCTGTTACATCTCTCCCATCTAGTAGCCCTTTCTTAGACACTGTAGTTTAACTAGGCTGCTTGAACCCTGCACAATCTGTAGTTTCCACCTACAGTGAGCTAAATGTTATTCCAGAAGGCTTTACTATACAGATGCCATGATCTTAGCAACTTTTGGTTATTTAAAAAAACATGTTTATGCATGAGTAAACAGTACTGGGAGAATAAATGAATCTTGCATGAAATATTCCACACATCAGAGGCTAGCCAAGATGGTTGATTTGCCCCAGTATACATTCTGAATAATCCAAATCAGACCAAGATATACAAGGTAGCACACATTTTGTATTTGCTTCATTAGCAGCCAAGGGAAAGCTGTTTGAATTTAAGTAATTGCTGACCTCAAATCCTTTTTTTTTAAAGCTTTTACTTAAATTCCAGTTAGTTAACATACAGTGTAATAATAGTACAATATAGTGATTCAACACTTCCATACAACACCCGGGACTTACCACACAATTGCACTCCTTAATCCCCATCACCCATTTTACCCATCCCCCCACCCACCTCCCTTCTGGTAACCATCAGTTTGTTCTCTATAGTTAAGAGTCTGTTTCTTGGTTCCCCCTTCTCTCTTTTTTGCTCATTTGTTATGTTTCTTAAATTCTACATGAGAGAAATCATATGGTATTTGTCTTTCTCTGACTTATTTCTTTTAGCATAATACTCTCTAGCTCCATCTGTGTCATTGCAAATAGCAAGATTACATTCTTTTTAATGGAATGAGTAATATTCCATTGTATAAAGATACATCTTCTGTATTCATTCATCAATCAATGGATACTTGGGCTGCTTCCACATCTTGCCTGGTGTAGATAATGCTGCTTATAAACATAAGGATGCATATGTCTCTTTGAATTAGTGTTTTTTGTATTCTTTAGGTAAATACCTAGTAGGACAATTGCTGGATTGTAGGGTAGTTCTATTTTTAACTTTTTGAGGAACCTCCATTCTGTCTTCCAGAGAGGCTGCACCAATTTGCATTACTACCAACAGTGCAAGAGAGTTCACTTTTCTCCACATCTTTGCCAACACCTGTTGTTTCTTGTGTTGTTGATTTTAGTCATTCTGACAGGTGTGAGGTAAGATCTTTATTTTTTAAAACAGAAAATTCAGAAATTTATTTTTATTTTATTTTTTGTTTCAGGGTTTTATTTAAATTCTAATTAGTTAAAATATAGGGTAATATAGGTTTCAGGAGTAGACTTCAGTGATTCATCGCTTACGTATAGCACTCAGTGCTCATTAAGAGTGTCCTCAATACCCATCACCCATTTAGTCTATCCCCCTGCTCACCTGCTTCCATCAAACCTTAGTTTTGATTTGTATTTCCCTGATAATCAGTGATGTCGAGCATCATTTCATGTGTCTGTTGGCCATCTGTATGTCTTCTTTGGAAAAATGTCTATTCATGTCTCTTGCCCAATTTTTAATTGGATAATTCTTTTTTGGGCTGTCGAGTTGTATAAGTTCTTTATATATTTTGGATACTAACCTTTATTCAGATACATCATTAGCAAGTATCTTCTCCCATTCCGTAGGTTGCCTTTTAGTTTTGTTGATTGTTTCTTTCACTGTGTAGAATCTTTCTATTTTGATGAATTCCCAAGAGTTTATTTTTGCTTTTGTTTCCCTTGTCTTAGGACACCTATCTACAAAGAAGTTACTAAGGCTGATGTCAAACAGGTTACTGCCTGTGTTCTTCTCTAGGATTTTTATGGTTTCAGGTCTCACATTTATGGCCTCAAATACTTTTGAATGGAAGTTTCTAAATCAGTATCCCTGGCTTTATTTTGTGTGTGGGGGGTGGGGTGGGGAGGGTTATGGTGTGTGTGTGTGTGGGAATGATTTATGATTGGGTAGAACATTTTAATAACAAACCAACATATGAGTACCTGCTTTATAAATCTTGCCTTGTTAATATAGAGGCAGTCCACATTTTGTAGCACCAATGATTCATTATTAGGTTATAGTACAGTATACTCAAAAAAAAATGTTTCTTTTCCATGAGTGAGGATTGCACATTGAATATTAACTACAATTGTTTTAGGGGGAAAATTCAGATTGCTTTTGAAAAAGTTCTGTTGCTTGACTTAAGTTAGTGGGTACAAGAGCATGGGGAAAAATAAAGCATTTGCAGCATATAATCTTTAAAAATAATTTATACCTGGGGCATCTTTTTTTTTTTAATTTTTTTTAACGTTTATTTATCTTTGAGACAGAGAGAGACAGAGCATGAACAGGGGAGGGGCAGAGGGAGAGGGAGAGGGAGAGGGAGACACAGAATCAGAAACAGGCTCCAGGCTCTGAGCTGTCAGCCCAGAGCTCGACGAGGGGCTCGAATTCGCGGACCACGAGATCATGACCTGAGCCAAAGTCAGCCGCCCAACCGACCAAGCCACCCAGGCGCCCCTACCTGGGGCATCTTGTTGGCTCAGTTGGTTAAGCATCTGACTTCAGCTCAAGTGATGATCTCTTGGTTTGTGAGTTTGAGCCCCATGTCAGGCTCTGTGCTGACAGCTCAGAGACTGGGGCCTGCTTCAGACTCTGTGTCTCCCTCTCTCTCTGTCCCTCCCTCACTTGCTCTCTGTCTCTTAAAAAATAAATAAATGTTAAAAATTTTAAAAAATGATTTAGAGCTAATGTTAATAGAAAAATTAGCAATTTAAAGAATAAATTAAAGATCAAAAATGTTAAGAAAACCTGAAATGGATTACCCATTTTAACTCTTATCAGATAATTGTGATTTAGGTTCTCTTATATTAAATTTGCATGAAGCATTTAAATTGAAGAAATCATGGTCTAGAATTCATAAACATGAAAACTTGAATCCTTGGATCAAAGAAGTTAATCTTCATATTCTTGTTAAAGATTTGTGAGAATAGCAGATTTCTATTTACATGATTTATGCAGTATTCATAAATTTATACGCATAGCAAAGGAGTTTAAAATAGTCACATTAAAAAAAACTACTTGTGTAAAATTAACAAGGTTTATTGGACTACAATGGCATTTGCTAGTAATTTAAATTAATTGTTCTTAATTTTGCCATAATTTATACCATCATGATATAATATTCTTTTTCCTTGAGGATTGACTTCAATAGATTTCTTCCCAAATAATTTCTGAAAGCAATATTAGTAGTCTTCAACTTGGTCACCCAGTTTTCCCAAGATGAAAAACATCTACCATTATATTAACAGTATCTAATATTCAGAGCAAAAATACTTTTTAACGTGCTGAGTCACCTCTCCCTGTAAACATTAAAAGTATACTCAAACTTCAACTTAAGGAAATCATGGATTTTTCTGGGATTAGTTATAACCATGCTTTTTTTTTTTTTTTTTTTTGGTTAGATTATTTCCAAAACTTCACGATGTGGCCATATTATTTTTGGAGTGTCACAGTTCTTTTTTTTAATAGAAGAGACAACTACAGCTACAATTTTAGGAGGGAGTTGCACTATCCATAGTCAAGAGCTTATAATTCTTGATGTAAAAAATAATAATAATAGTAACAATAATAAAAATAACAATTATGAATCAGATCTACTGTGTTTAAAACAAGCCTCCTGTGCTTGCTTCTCTGTATTTCTGTTAATGGATCTTGTGGTTGGCTTAAATTCTAATCCTGAAACAAATATTACACTATATATTAGCTAACTAGAATTTATTTATTTATTTTTTAATTTTTAATTTTTTTAAATATGAAATTTATTGTGAAATTGGTTTCCATACAACACCCAGTGCTCATCTCAACAAGTGCCCTCCTCAATGCCCATCACCCACTTTCCCCTCCCTCGCATCACCCCCCCCCATCAGCCCTCAGGTTATTTTCAGTTTTTAAGAGTCTCTTATGGTTTGGCTCCCTCCCTCTCTAACTTTTTTTTTTCCCTTCCCCTCCGCCATGGTCTTCTGTCAAGTTTCTCAGGATCCACATAAGAGTGAAAACATATAGCATCCGTCTTTCTCTGTATGACTTATTTCACTTAGCATAACACTCTCCAGTTCCATCCACGTTCCTACAAAGGGCCATATTTCATTCTTTCTCATTGCCAAGTAGTATTCCATTGTGTATATAAACCACAATTTGTTTAACCATTCATCAGTTGATTGACATTTAGGCTTTTTCCATAATTTGGCTATCCTCAATGGGGAAAAACTGAGAGCTTTCCCTCTGAGATCAGGAACACGACAGGGATGTCCACTCTCACCACTGTTGTTTAACATAGTGTTGGAAGTTCTAGCATCAGCAATCAGACAAGGAAATCAAAGGCATCAAAGTTAGCAAAGATGAAGTCAAGCTTACACTTTTTGCAGATGACATGATATTATACATGGGAAACCCGATAGACTCCACCAAAAGTCTACTAGAACTGATATGTGAATTCACCAAAGTCGCAGGAAACAAAATTAATGTACAGAAATCAGTTGCATTCTTATACACTAACAATGAAGCAACAGTAAGACAAATAAAGAAACTGATCCCATTCACAGTTGCACCAAGAATCATAAAATACCTAGGAATAAACCTAGCCAAAGATGTAAAAGATCTGTATGCTGAGATTTATAGAAAGCTTCTGAAGGAAATTTAAGAAGATACAAAGAAATGGAAAAACATTCTGTGCTCATGGATTAGAAGAATAACTATTGTTAAAATGTCAATACTATCCATAGCTATCTACACATTCAATGCAATCCCAATCAAAATTGCATTCTTTGCAATTTGCAACATTCTTCTCTAAGGTAGAACAAGCAATCCTAAAATTTGTATGGAACCACAAAAGACCCCGAATAGACCAAGTAATTTTGAAGAAGAAGACCAAAGCAGGAGACATCACAATCCCAGACTTTAGCCTCTACTACAAAGCTGTAATCATCAAGACAGCATGGTATTAGCACAAAAACAGACACATAGACCAATGGAATAGAATAGAGACCCCATAATTGGACCCACAATTGGGCCAACTAATCTTTGACAAAGCAGGAAAGAATATCCAATGGAAAAAAGACAGAAGACAGCAACATGCAGAAGAATGAAACTAGACCACTTTCTTACACCATTCACAAAAATAAACTCAAAATGGATGAAAGACCTGAATGTGAGACAGGAAACCATCAAAACCCTAGAGGAGAAAGCTGGAAAAAACCTCTCTGACCTCAGCCGTAGCAATTTCTTACTTGACATATCTCCAAAGGCAAGAGAATTAAAAGCAAAATGAACTATTGGGACCTCATGAAGATAAAAAGCTTCTGCACTGCAAAGGAAACAATCAACAAAACTAAAAGGCAACTGACGGAATGGGAGAAGATATTTGCAAATGACATGTCAGACAAAGGGCTAGTATCCAAAATTTATAAAGAACTCACCAAACTCCACATCCGAGAAACAAATAACCCAGTGAAGAAATGGGCAGAAACCATGAATAGACACTTCTCTAAAGATGACATCCAGGTGACCAACAGGCACATGAAAAGATGTTCAACATCACTCCTCATCAGGGAAATACAAATCAAAACCACACTAGATATCACCTCATGCCAGTCACAGTGGCTAAAATGAACAAATCAGGAGACTATAGATACTGGCGAGGATGTGGAGAAACGGGAACCCTCTTGCACTGTTGGTGGGAATGCAACTGGTGCAGCCACTCGGGAAAACAATGTGGAAGTTTCTCAAAAATTTAACAATAGATATACCCTATGACCCAACAATAGCACTGCTAGGAATTTACCCAAGGGATACAGGGGTGCTAATGCATAGAGGCACTTGTACCCCAATGTTTATAGCAGCACTTTCAACATTAGCTAACTAGAATTTAAATAAAAACTTGAATCAAACAAACAAAACATATATATATATATAAATAATTATATATATATTAAATAAGTGTTGTTAGCTTCTTGTAATTGAAAAATATTATGTTTTCTAAATTTCTTATACTTGAAAAATACTATGTTTAATAAAAAGTCTCTGTTTTACATTTCATAAAAATACATACATACATACATACATACGCAATCCAGATGCTATAATTTTTTTTTTGTCAATCTGCATGGATTATGTAGTTGTTCTTCACAATAGTTTCATAATGTTGATACTGTGGTTGCTACCATCATTTTATGGTTGGGAATAACATATAGTCAGGGTAAATAACTGGTTGTAGATCAATGAGCTATTGCATACAGGATCTGGATTCCAACAGGAGCCGGCAGCCTACCTTCTTCACTAGACTATGCTGCTGCTCATCAGTAACTTGGTTTTATTTAGTTCTAGTATTCAGCAAGCTGAGATGTTCTTTTTAAAAACATAATGAACTTTATCAAATATGCATTATTGTAAAAGAGATGAGTTCATAGCTAGTTGGATGCTAAATACCGCTTTTTGCCTTTTTATATTTTTGCATTTTTCATGGGAAGTACAAAATAGAGAATCCCATTTACTCTAAACTTTATAAAAATAGAATGAATGAAATAGATACTAAATTCAATTTAGCAAGCAATCTGCTCTTGAAATTGTTGTATCAGGAGAACTAGAGATTATTCCAGAAGATCTGGCCAAAGAGATGATGCACAAAGATTGAAAGTTAAATATATATTGAGCAATTCTGAGGGTGATGGGGGACACATAACATTAAAAAGCAGTGTCTTCTCTATTTCTCTTTTATGTGTTATATTATTTATTTTTGCATAGTCACAATATAAGGATAAGCTGGCATTGAAAAACAAGAAAATCACAATAAATTTCAGAGGTATCTTTGCGTATTTATTAATTGAAATTATTGGAAAGCACTTTGGATTATGTTACACATATCCATTGCCTGAAATGTGATCAAAAGTCCTTGTCTAGAGATATGAAAACAATCTTGTTTCAATACTTGCAATCATTTTTCCTCATAGGTTAATTGGTCATAACCAGGGAAAGATCCAGGATTTGTGGGGCTTGCAAAATATTCAATATGGGGCCCTCATTAAGAAAGGGAATAAGAATTAGAAATGTGAAAGTAGATAGAAATGTGGATATTTATTTAGAATGAGAAAAAAGCCACAACAAAAAGACTGATAAATAGCACAGATGTCACAAAACTCAGAAAACTAAAAAACAGTTATTAACTACCTCATTTATCACTAAATGCATACATTTTTTTGGCTATGAATGTTTGATCACCTCCTCATATGCAAAAGTGTATTGTTATTTTCTATAGAAACAAATAGAATGATAATTCAGTGTGTCCTCTAGTAGGGTTGATTGTGGAGTGTGTGTGTGTGTGTGTGTGTGTGTGTGTGTGTGTGTGTGTGTAATTATTACCGAAAAGTATTTTTTAGCTTTACAACTCATTATTGATAATGTCATGTAAATTTATGAGTTTGTTTTCAATTTTGGGCAAACCTTTATCAAATTATGTTTATGTAGAGCTGTTCGATTTCAGGGAATTGCAAGGTTTCCTGAGCAGTAACTAATCCTAAATACTCAGAATGTATGACATGCATTAGCCAGTTTGTGGTTGAAGAGAAAGCCTATTTAGTGTTTTTGTTAGATTTGTTGATGTCAGTATCTTATGTAAAATTTTCAAGAAATTTAATATTTTTCCAGCATGTTCCTATAATCCATTCCTCTTCTTTATTTGGATTATCAGATAATCAAAGTACCTATTAATTACTTTTATTTGAATTGTTTTCCTTTTGATAAATTCAGCTTGGTATAATCTGACAAAAGTTTGATATACTTTATTTCTGAATGTCAGAATAATTTCTTTGGACTTGATTTATTTGCTTATGTTCATTATATTTATCTAATACCCTTTATATTTTCTCCTTAGTTTTCTCTCAGTTTTTAAAAAAAATGCATTTATTTATTTTTTTAAACTTTATTTATTTATTTTGAGAGAGAAGAGACAGTGCATGTGGGGGAGAGGCAGAGAGAGAGGGAGACAGAGAATCCCAAGCAGGCTCTGTGCTGCGAGTGCAGAGCCTGATGTGGGGCTCAAATTCATAAAACTGTGAGACCATGACCTGAGCCGAAACCAAGAGTCAGATGCTTAACCAACAGAGCCACCCAGGCACCCCTCAAAAAATGCATTTAAGATGACTAAAAAAGTTAACCCTTTCACACAACGAGTTAAGAGTCTATATGGCTCTATGGCTCTCTTGCTTTACTGAAATACTCTAAAATTTCATTTATGATGGAATACTTGAGCTTTATTAAATATTTCCTTTCCATCAAAAAGTAATAAAAATATAGTGTGTTTTTAATTATACATGTGTTATAGAATATATTCCTGATAAGAGAGAACTGCTTTGAGGAGGTAGAAATGAAAATTGACCCTCTTTGTAGAGTTTGACACATCTAAAGTTTTGAGGAATTTCTGCCAGACTAAATTCTGGCTTTATACATTTTAAACTTTGTTCCATCTGTGCTACACATATACACGTATGCCCTCTGGGCCCTATATGTATGCTTCTATAAGGCATGTCCATACTCTGGGCATGCACCTCCCAGGTACAATGCCATTTGGTTTTACCGAGTGGGTGGGGGCAGAATTCATTTCTACACTATGAAAGGGATGGGAGGGGTGATGTCTAAAAATAACTTAGTGATACATATGGTTGACTCTGAACTATGTAAATTTATACTGTGACACCCAAACTAAACCTATCCCTAACTCAGCTTCCCTTAACCATGTACCAAAAACACCCTGGCCTTGCCATGCCCCAGCTATGAAGGGAGGAAATGTGACAGAGGGGAGGAGGAGCTGAGTGGCAAGAAACATCCTGACTGTGGCTGAATCCATGCTGTAACAGCACAGTAGAGAAGTTGAAGCAGGGACATTTGTGTCTCACAAAGTCAAAAATATACACTATCTGGCTCTTTATAGAAGAAGTTGGGTGACCCTGCTCTAAACTCTGTACTCTTTAAAAAATAGTAAAATAGCATGGTATTATGGACCATAAATAAATATATCTTTGATATATTGCTAAGGTTAACAAAAGCAAGTAGATGAAAAGTATGCATAATAGAAATACTTTGGGGTACCCTCTTCATTTGAAAATCATTATGCATTTGTAATTCTATAAGACTGGAAGGATAATATAATAGGATGGTAACAGTGGTTATTGGTGGGTATGAAATTTAAAGAATAGCAGTCACTTTCCATTTAGTCTTTTTCTTTTTTAAACTTATTTATTTACTTTGAGAGAGAAAGAGAAAAAGAGTGTTGGGGAAGGGCAGAGAGAGAGGCAGAGAGAGAATCCCAAGAGGCTCCATGCTCAGCATGGAGCCCGACTTGGGGCTTGATCTCACGACTGTGAGATCATGACCTGAGCCGAAATCAAGACTCGGAGGCTCAGCTGACTGAGTCACCCAGGCACCCCAAATCTTTAGTTTTTGAATGCAATGTTTATTGCGTTCGATGTTTAGTTTTTGTCACAGTAAACATGCATTACATTGGAAGTTTAAAAATAAATTAGAATTGATTAAAAGATAAAAACAATATAAAGAGAATAAATCTTACCATTGTAAAACAACAAAACACTGTTGACCTCCTCCTCTGCTGTCTGTCTACCTATCATCTGCTTATTCATTTATTCATATCTGCTGGCACTTTGTAGTTTTGTGCATCCCCAACCTTCCCCTCAGCTCACTTTTCTTTTTACCTAATAGATATGTCAGTGAGAGTCTCTACATTTCCAAAATGACCTTTTGTTTGCCCTCACTAACTCTTGATTGAAAATTTAACCATTTAATCAAATTCTAGATATATGCTTGTATTTCTTATCCAATTTACAATTATTATTCTGTCCTCTTGTGGGATCTGCCATTTCCTTCTGCTTTCTTCTCCAATAGCATCTAATATTTTCCTTTTTTCCCCCTTGATATTCTGAAGTTACCACATCCTCTGTCTAGGAATGAAAATATTTCTGTTTCATATTATAGTAAATCAATAAAATTTGCACCCGTTATCCCTTTAGGAAGTGCTTCATCAATATTTCTTTCTTGCTTTCTTAGTTTTTTGAATTCCTGTTAGGCTTATATTGAAGCCACTTAATTTATTGTCTTTTAACCTCTAATTTTGCATAGATTGATCTTTCTAATTGCTATTTCCTAGATTATTTTCCATCATGTTCTATTAGCTTGGTGTTTCTCCTGTTTACTTCCTTAATGGTTACATTTTTCTACTTTCAGATTTCTGTGTGGTTATGTTTAATATACAGTTGTATCTGATTTGTATTTACTATTTTGTTACATGTCATTCTTTTGCTTTATGATTATTTTTCCTTTTTTTAAAAATTTTCTGTGGGCTTTAAAACTACTGAATAAGTTTGAATACATTTACAAATGTTGGAGAACTTGGTCAGTCTTGCTAAAGCCAAGAAGCGTTATTGTTCATGAATGAGAAGTCTGGAAGAAAGAAGGACAGGTTTGGTTAGGGGCTCCATGAGTCCATCAGGGGTCCAGCTTCTTGTTTCCTTCTCTCATCACTTCAGACTGTTGGTTCCTCTTATGAGTCAAACAATGCCTGCCTCAAGTCCTCTCCTGTTCTCATGTGAGAGTTTGTCTCAAAGCAGTGAGTAAGAAGGATGGTGTCAAAGAGGATTTTTTCTCTCTAATCAGAAAGGAAAATCCCTCCAATTAGGCCCCAGTAAATATCCACTCATATCCCTTTGATTAGAGGTGGTGCACACACACACACACACACACACACACACACACACACACTCACACTCTTAGAATAATGACTCACAAATAGGAGTTAGGTAGGTAGGTAGGAGTTAAGCCTGAAGGGATGTGCCAGGGCTGGGGACCTAATGCCTGGTGTCCCTTGGGCAACAACTAACTGTGCCTGCCATGGGCTTGTTTGAACATCTTTTTTGGAAGATTCTGTTTTCTCTGAATTTCCTCAGAGTTGAATTTTTCAGTGTATGTTAAGTATTTTGTGTATCATTTTGTCATATTTCCTTTCCTTTTCCTTGTGAGTGTTCTTTTCTATGATAGTTGTGGTGTTGTCTCTGTCTGGCCCAATATTCAGAACCAGTTCTTGGTTTGATGGTTTCTGGTTACTTCTGAGGTATTAGAATTTAATTCCAATGCCAGTGGGTGGTTTAGTTTGCAAATGATTTTTTTAAAAAAGCCTCAGATAAGCCTCTATACCTTGAAGATAGTATGTACTGTTATGTGTTTAGGGTATGATCTGTAGCTCGTGTTCCCTGAGTGAGTCCCTTATCTGCCATTCTTGTTTTTCTTCCCCAAATCCCTAGGGCATCTATGTATATTCCCTCCTTATTTCTGGAATCCAAAATTACCCTTCAGCGAATTAAGCTACAAAGTAATTTGGAGCAAGTGTACATAGAAAGCCCCATCCCTGTGCTACATGCTGTGAAAGTTCCTAAGTGTCTCAGTCATGGCATAGCTTCTGGAGGCTCATCTTGGAGTTGGAGAGAGGGGTGTGCACACACATGTGTGCATGTGAGTATCAAATTAAGAGTGGTGACCACTGTACTCTACCAGCTTTGAAGAGAATGAGCATATTGTCTCTTTACCTGGTAATGAAAATTAAACAAGAAGAAAGGTCCTGCAGGCCAGATTCTATACAGAAAGTGATAATTGGGTATTAGCTCCAGCAGTCCCGGGTTGTGCCCACAATAACAATGCTAGCATGATCCGATCACGCTGCTTTAATAATTCCTGAAGAACAGATTGTTTAACCTTGGCTCCCGTGGGACCTGCTGACATTATTTATTGCCATTTTCTAATTTTATTACTTTTCTGTTTTCCAAATGATGATTTTTGCTTTATACCTTGAGTTGTTTTGACACAAGATTTGAATCTTGAGATTTTAAAATGCCTTATTTGAAGTTCCTTAATACTGTGGGTGAATGGTTATCATTAAGATAGTGTTCAAATATAGCATCATATTTCAATACGTGTGTCATGACAAATATTCTGCTTCTGTGGCTTCTTCCCTTATATTAACTGGCTCAGACATATTCTGCATCTCATAACCTCACTGACTTAAAGACAGATGCATCTCGTGTGAAAGCCAGAAAATGTGCACAGCAATACAGCACTTAAAGCCAGACTTTAACATTTTCTCCATTTCAGGTAGGAGGTCTACTGATAAAGAGAGTGACATGAGAATCTTTTTTTTTTTTTTTTTTTTTTTTACTGACTCACTTGATTTTCAGATTCTTGAAGCTTTTTTTTGCAATTGAGATTATAACAATCTACAATAAGCGCGTGAGTAAGATGATATACTGTGTGATTTTTTTTTCCCTAGTAAGCAAAAGCTATTTTCAGTGTGATGGGTTCTAAGTTGGCTTTGTTGTGGTTTATGAGGCTATAGCCACAGCAGCAGAATATTTGTAGCCAGGTTTTGCAGAAAATCTATTTATGTCACTATGTGGCTTAATATTGTTCCATAATTTTCATCACCCTGTGATAGTATCCACACTCCTGATCACAACCTATGAAACTCATTTGTTCTCACCCCTTCCAGCTCTCCAACTTCCCCTCCCTTTACTTTACCTTGTGGGCCCCATTTGTGAACTCCTTCCAGTCCTTAAGCACAGTTTAATTGCTGCTGCTTCTGTACATTTGGAGTGCTCTATCTTTTCTGGAACATCCTTGTCCTGCTTACTTTTCACCTGGAAAATTCCTGCGTGACTGTCAAGATAGTGAAAATGTCACCTTATATGTGAAATCTTCCACACTCCACCCTCTTCACTCATGCACTTATGTGCCTGTCACCTCCAATAGAATGTAGCCTCCTTAGGCAAAAGGACATAAGCCTTATTCATATCAATGCCCATTGTCCGCCCTAACATGGTATGTCACCAGACAGACATGCTCAATAAATATCAAATGGGACAGAAATAGGCTGATTGCCAAGAACTCTGAGCTAAGACTATTCCTGTAGCAAAGAACCAGACTGAGAGAGGTCCTGTTTACCTTCCAAGAAGGGTCCAGTGGCAAAATCAATTTGAAGCAATCTGAAGGTTAGCATCTATAGTTTGGCTGTCTGTGGGCAGCCATGCACATGGTAATGGAAGAAAGCATTCACACAGGGGCAAGTTGAGAGAATCAGGTTGGGAGGCAGACTTGGACAGTACCAAAATCTAGCTTATAAAAAGTTGAGTGTTAAAAATCAACCTTCATGCCCATGATGTTGTCCAGCAAGCAGGTCAGCTGATCTGAGTGGATGACAAATAACTAGTCTTACAGTCTTTGCAGGAAGACATCTGGAAAATGCCCTCCCCATAATTTCCTTTTCTTAAAATTATGGGTGTAGTATCAGTCCCTATAGCAACAACACTCAATGACTGCCTTGTGTTTTCTACATTTGTGGGTAAAAGTGAAGTTTCCCTGTGGAATGGTAGATGTATTTAAGAAAAGAATAGCTTCCTCCCATTTTCATAAAGAATTTTATGCATTGATATCCAATCCTGTTTGAAGAGCATGATGTCAGAAATTTTTAAAAGGAAGAGAATGCCAAGGGAAGGGGAAGGAGTTGGAGTTTAGGGAGAATGAAAGAGAGGTCTGTTGGGAGTTGCCCAGAAACAGACAGAATTGCCTCATTTCAGCCAAGGTAGTGGCTATGTCTTTGTCCCTGTCCCAGGCCCTCCTTGAAGGCTGTGGCTACAGAGACCCCATGAGGCCGTCCAAGGTACAGTGCTGTTGGCAAGGCCTGCCTATCAAGAACATGTTGCCTTCTTGTCACATTGCAAATCATGGAAGGAGCATGGAATCTTTGATTCATTAATTTTTTTTCTTGTGATTAGACTGGACTTTTAGCTTTTAGTGAGGAAGATCACAGATGAGTAAGTCAGTGGAACACACATTTATGTAATGCAGGTATAGGTGGTAACAAATAGAAATACTTACAGATAAATGTTTATAAGTAGGTTAGTATACACACATAGCTTTCTGCTGGGAGGGCTTAGAAGCAGTGAGCACACCTCGCACCCTGAACTTGGTTTCAAATACTACTCTTCAATGAAAGTAAAGGGCTCCTTGGAAAAGTGGATGATTCTAGGTTTGAGCCAGAAATATACAACATGAGTCTAGAGCACCTTGTAGTGTCAGGAAGTAAGGAAATAAAAACGCAATGGGGATATGTGTGAAAGGGACATAGAAGCCAATTGAAAGATCTCTCTGTGGCCAAACCTAGGACAATTTGTGCTATAAAATAAAATATACTGGGGGCACGTGGGTGGTTCAATTGGATAAGCATCCGACTTTGGCTCAGGTCATGATCTCGCAGTTCGTGAGTTAGAGCCTCACAACAGGCCCTGTGGTGACAGCTCGGAGCCTGGATCCTGCCTCAGATTCTTTGTCTCCCTCTCTCTGTGCCCCTTCCCTGCTCGTGTTCTCTCTCTCTCTCTCTGACTCTATCTCCCAAAAATAAATAAACAGTAAAAAGTATATACCGGATTCCAACATGAAGTATTAGATAAATTACCCACAAGTCAACACTGATATAAGTACATAATTGAATAAATAAATAAGAATAGACAAATTTTTCATGAGAAGAATTTCTAATAATTTATGTAGTGTAACTATTCCATAGTGAGTTCCCTCTAAACACAGTGCTGTGTGAGGGGGAAGTAACTTTATAGTATAAACAAAACAAAACAAAACAAAACAAAAACCTTGCAAAACACTACTTCAGCCAGTTTTCACATCAATTGTGAAGTCATGTTGGTAGCTTCTGTTATGAGAGTGGCACTTATGTCCATGATCTTCTACTTAAGATATTATAAGTCCAGTCTAGTCATGAGAAAATATCAGGCAAATCTTAAATGAGGGTCATTTTACAAAATACTCAAACAGTAGTCCTCAAAACTCTCTGAGTCATCAACAGTAAGGAATGTCTGAGAAGCTGCCACAGCCCAGAGGAGCCCAAGGAGCTGGATGGGATCCTGGAACTGAATGAAGACCTTAGGTAAAACAGGGAATGAATAAACTATGTACTTTAGTTGCAGCAAACAAATAAACAAAAAGTGTTCCTTAAGTATGGCAAAGTCTTTTGTAGTCTTCCTAAATCTTTAGCAATATACAAAATGAATTTGGAGAGTGAATCTACCTTAGTATTAAGAAATAGTTAGCAACACAGTGGCTAGAATTTCCTACCTTCTTCAATTTCCTGTTTCACTTGTGAAATTTCCCTATGATTTTTTTTTCTCTCTCTCTTTTTCTGAAACTTTAAATTTTTCAAGCTGGATAAATACATTCTGTACAGAAAAAAAATAACAGTTCTTAAAATTAGGAGAAAGAACTTATTTCATGATCGTTTAAACTGTGATGAAAATATGGATGTTTGATAAGTGACATTTTTAATATTCCTCCTAGAAAAAGAAAAAAAATCGTCCAAATAACAGTGATAAGAAAACATTATTTTTCATTTGGTTTATCAGAGAAAGCTAAATGCTTAATAAACATTCCACCATACCTCATTTCGGTATATTCCAATGCAGGCAATGTTCAACACAAGAATTTCTATTTGGATGACTATTTGTTGAGGAGACTTAGAGACCTAGTTACTTTCTATCTCTTGGCTCAGCCATCTCCTAGAGCCTTGGCATCTTTCTTTTCTGGCATCCCAGAGAGAGGGGAAGTGGGCGTTGGCACAGGTCCATGATGGAGAGTTTTGGTAGCCACGTCTGTAAAGGATACTTCACTCCTGCTCATATATAATCAAAAGATGGCTCCTTGAATGATCGAAAGAAACTAATTTTTAATGAGGCATTATTCTTTCTCAGAATAGCATCCCTTTTTATCTGCCCACTAATTCTGTAACTCACTAACAGTTGACTAAGAGCTAGGACTAGCAGTAGTTTAATAAATATTGTCTCAAAGCCATCTTAATAGGTTTTTATTGTTTTGAAATAAATAAGCCTTTTGGGGGTAACTGTAGGAGATAGATTTTTGTGAATCATAGACTATAATCATTTTGTTGTTACAAGAAAAAAGCTTTTGGTTGTTCTAGGCTAATAATGGTATGTTAGCTGTTGTATACAAAGAGGCTATCCTGAACCCTGTGTGTGTACTTGACATTTTTCTGATGGTGAGACATTTGTGCTCATCTATTTCCTATGCAGTTGTGATTGTTGCATTTTCTGGGAGGCTTGCCAGCATTATCCATACAGACTCAAGCATATACAACTACAAAGACAAGTAGCCCTTGAAGAGTTTTAACCAGTGACTTAGGAAAGAAAACAGTGAGACAGACTAATGAGCCTTATATGTGCTTCCAGGTTCTTGGTAAGAGTCTCTCCTATGCCAACTCATCTATTTCTTCCATTCCAAGTAAATGCTGATGATAATATCATTCTGAAATACCATCAGCCTGAAATTTGCATGAATCTGAACATAAACAATCTTATAATCATTACAGATTTAACAAGTTCTTTTATATGTGATTTTTATATTCAATATGGAGTTAGAGAAAATTATTAAGCTTACTAGAAGACAGGTCTTTAATCTTAAGTAACTAATTTCCACTATTATAGGCATGTATGCAAAAAAATAATTAGATGCATGTGTATGGTCTACAAATAAATATTTGTTTATTTTGTTTATTTTGTAATATTTTGTAAAATATTTGTTTATTTTGTAATATTTTGTTTATTTTGTTTTAAAATTTTTATAAATTGACAATAGAAGAAAAACAAAATCCACTTAAAAATATATGAAAGGGCTGGAAGATTAATCTCACCATGTTTTTACATTATTTCAAATTTTGCAATAAATGTTATTAGAACTTTTACAGACGAATCCATGGTCTCAGGCACAGTCTTAATTGTATGTTCATAATTTGACTTTCATCAGTTGTGAAAGAATTCTTGAGCCATATGGAGAAGATCTCCCTCCTCTACTTCTCTCTCTCTTTCTCTCCCTTTCTCTCTCCTTCCTTACTTGCCCCCTTTCTGTTTTCCTTACTTTCCTTCTACAACTTTTCTGGGGAACTCCCAAAATATGTTTTAATTTTTTTTTTCCATAGCAAATGTGAGGGAAGCTCTAGTCAAGTCTGGTTTAAAAAAGGAAAAGATTATTCCCTGATTTCTGGGGGAGGATAGACAGTTTTAAACAGTAACAAGAAAGAGATTGGGAATTCAGATGGATATGAAAATAGCTATATTCATTAAGTAGAGCTATGCAAACAGCTGTAAATTTGGATAATAAGCAGGGAAAGATATTTGAATTTCATTAGGCTTTTTTTCCTTCTACAGTTAGCAAATATCTCACCTTCTAAAATTACTTCAATTGTGATTCACCACAATAAGCATGTAATTAAAATTGAAGAATATTTACCAGGTGAGGAAGGTTGATGAAAGGAGCCAGGAGAAGGGTTTGGAAAATGCAAAAAGAATAGCAACTCGGGGAACACACTGCATTCTGGAAGATATTTTAGGAAAGATAATGTGTGGGAGGATTTCAATCAAGTAGATGTTGCTGGTTCAAGACTAGCATATAGAAGCTAAGTCATCAGGGTATTTTTTGGTGGTGTGCATTAATTAGTTAATTAATCCAATCAATAGTAATTGAAATATCTATTGTGCTTTGATTTCTGCACCAGATCCCCTGGGAGAATAATTGCTGGGAACAGTTTCTGTACTCACAGAGTGTATATTCTAAGAAGGAGGTAGAAATAAAACATAATTAACTATAGTTATGGTGAGAAGTGTGGAGTACTATGGAGCATTAATGTGTGGGTATGTGTGTAGTGGGGGAAGGGATCTGACCCAAGCTGGACATGGGGTTGGCTACATAGCCCTTGTTCTTGCTTCAGGAGGCAAGTATGCATGCAATTACAGTGGAACATAATTAGTGTTCTTACAGCAAAATGTTCTAGCTGTACTGATAGTATACAAGGAGTTTCAAGTTCATTCTAGATGAATTAACTGATGTGTCAGGGAAGGTACACAAAAGGAAGAGTAGAAACCAAGTCAGGAAGGGTTAGCAAGTCTGCAAATTGACATTTTAGAGACAATCCACAGTTCTTTTGAGTAGAATATCAAAAGGTAGGAAATAACTTTAAATAAATTAATAATTACTACAGTTTAACCTTGGTAGACTGGTATTATAAAATGAGATACACAGAAGGGGAGAAGCTGATCAACAAAGGGCCCTTTGATCATATAATAGAAGCTCAATTAACATTTGTTTAATGAATGAGTAATGAATTGTAATATTATCCTTGCTATTATGGAAAAGTGGAAGATTATGCCTCTTAAATAGAGCTCTTGTAAATGAGATACCTACACTTCTTTAAAAAAATGTATGTGTTTTTTTAATTGAGGAAATAGATTGATATTAGTGGGCTGAGAAATCAGTATACTGAGGCCTGATGAATAATTCAAAACTATAATAAAATAGAAAAGAGCATCTGGGAAAGTAGGCACTGTGGAAGTAAGTACTTCAATTATATAGATACATGTTTGCTCCTAACAACAGAGCCTCAAACTCTATGAGGCAAAAACCAGTAGAACTACCAGGAGAAATAGGTGAATCCACTATCATAGTTGCAGACATCAATACCTCTCTCTGTCAGGAAGAGGAATGGCAGATATGGCAGTCAGAAAATAAGTAAGAACATACTTGAACTCAACAACACCATCAATTAACTGTATATAATTGATATCTATAGACTGCTTCATCCAACAATAGCAAAATACACATTCTTTTTAGGCTCACATAAAATATTCAGCAAGATAAACCACATTCTGGATCACTAAAGATACATTAAGAAATTTTAAAGAATAAAAATTATGCAATGTCTGTTCTTAGACCACAATGGAATTAAACAACAAAAACAAAAAATCAATAACAGAAAGATAACTGGAAAATCCCCAAATATGTGGAGATTAAATAGCACATTTTTAAATGCCATGTGGGTCAAAGAAGAAATCTCAAGGGAAAAATTAAAATATTTTGATCTAAATGAAAATGAAAATAAAATACCAAAATTTGTGGGATATAGTGAAAGCAGAGCTTAGAGAGAAATTTATATCATTGGATTTGTATATTAGAAAAGAAGAAAGATATAAAATCAATCATTTAGGTTTCCACCTTAGGAAACTAGAAAAAGAAGAGCAAATCCAAGTAAATCAAAAGTAAATAATAAAAGACATAGTAAGAATTGGAGCAGAAATCACTGAAATTGAAAACAGGAAATTAAACAAAATCAATGAAACCAAAAGGTGGTTCTTTGAAAGATCAATGAAAACTGATAAGCCTCTGGCTAGGCTAACTAAGAAAAACAAAGAGAAGACAAAAATTACTAATATCAGAAATTAAAAAGGAAGACATTGCTACAAATCTTACAGAAATTAAAAGGATAGTAAAGGAATACTATGAACAACTCTATGCCCACAGATTTGATAACCTGGATTAAATAGGCCAATTTCTTGAAAGACACAATCTGCCAAAATTCACACAAGAAGAAATAGATGATCTAAATAGCCTTATATCTATTAAAGAAATTGAATCATTAATTAATAACCTTCTTGAATCAATAGTTAATAACCTTCTAAAATGGAAAGCACAGGTCCATATGGATTAACTGGTGAATACTACCAAACATTTAAGGAAGAAATGATACCAATTCTCTACAATCTCTTTCAGAGAATAGAAGCAGAGGAAATACTTCCTAACTAATTCTGAAGCCACATTACCCTAATACCAAAGCCAGCAAAGACATTACAAGAAAACTACAGATCATTATCTCTTATGAACATAAAGATGCAAAAATTCTTAAAAAACTAGGAATAGAGGAGAACAAAATATTAGGCAAAATAAACCGATCAAGAATAGCTATAAAAAATCTACAGTTGACACCATACTTATTAGTGAGAATATTGAAGCTTTTCCATTAAGATCAGGTACAAGGCAAGATGTGCCCTGTTACCACTCCTTTTCAACATCATATTAGAAGACCTTGCTAATACAAAAGTCAAGAAAAGGAAATAAAATATATACAGATTAGAAAGGAAGATATAAAATTATCTTTGTGCACAGATAACATGGTCATCAATGTGGAAAATCTAAAAGAATTGACAAAACCCTCCTGGACTAAAAAAAAATTATAGCAAAGTTGCAGGATATAATGTTAATATACAGAATTCATTTACTTTCCTACATACTATCAGTGACAAACGGAATCTGAAATTAATAACACAGTATCATTTAGATTTGCATCAAAAAAGAGAAATACCTAAATATAAATCTAACAAAAAAGGCGTAAGATCTATATGAAGAAATTATAAAACTCTAATGAGAAAAATCAAGTAACTAAATAAATGGAGAGAATATTGTACTTTCATGGGTAAGAGGACTCAAAATTGTCAAAAGATTGGTACTTTCTAACTTGATCTACAGATTCATTGCAGTCCAATCAAATCCCAGCAAATTGTTCTATGAATATCAACTAACTGATTCTAAAGTTTGTAAAGAGTCAAAAGACTTGTAATACTCATCACGATATTGAAGGTGCAGAATAAAGTTGGAAGACTTAAGTCACCGAACTTCAAAACTTGTTATAAAGCTACAGTAATTAAAAGAATGTTGGTGTTAGTAAAGGTATAGAGAGATAGATCAATGGAACAGAATAGGAAGCCCAGAAATAGACTTCCATAAATATAGTCAATGATCTTTTGCAAATAAGTGAAAGCAATTCAATGAAGCAAAGATAGTCACTTCATCAAATGGTGCTAGAACTGGACATCCACATGCAAGAATTTATATATGTATATATATGAGTTTAGACAAAAACTTTATACCCTCATAAAAACTCAATATGAATTATAGACCTAAAACACAAAACTATAAAACTCCTGAAAGATAACATAGAAGTAAACCTAAATGACCTTGGGTATGGTGATGTCTTTTAAGTTATGACATCAAAGCCACAATCCATGAAAGAAAGAAATAATCTGGGCTGCATTGAATTTTAAAACTTATCTGCAAAAGACAGTATTAAGAGAATTAGAAAACAAGTCATAGACTGGGAGAAAATATTTACAGAACACAAATCTGATAAAAGTGTGTTATCCAAAAGATACAAAGAACCCTTAAAATTCAATCATAAGAAAACAAGAAACCCCAATAAAAAATAGGCCAAAGATCTTAATAGACACTCAGCAAAAAAAAACCTGTGCAGATAGTGGATTTCTGAAAAGATGTTCCACATCATATGTCATCAGGGAAATCAAGTTGAGACAACAGTGACATACTGGTACACAAGTATTAAAATGGCCCAAACCTGGAAGACTGAAAACACCAGATGCCGGTGAGGATGTGGAGCAGTGGGAGCTCTTATTCATTGCTGGTGGAACTGCAAAATGGTATAGTCATTTTGAAAGACAGTCCCGCAGTATTTTTACAAATCTAAACCTACTCTCACCATATGATTTGGCTACTGCACTCCTTAGTGTTTACTCAAAGGAGTTGAAAACATCTACACAAAAACCTGCACAATGATGTTGATGGCAGCTTTATTCATAATTGTAAAAACTTGGAAAGAACCAAGGTGTCCTTCAGTAAATGAATGGATAAACAAACTGATATATCTGGCAATAGAATATTATTCAGCTGAAGTGAAATAACCTATCAAGCCATGAAAAAACATGGAGGAACCTTAAATGCATATTGCTAAGTGCAAGAAACCCATCTGAAAAGACTATGTATTGTACGACTCCAACTATATGACATTATATAAAAGGCAAAACTGTGGAATCCATAAAAATACCAGTGATTTCTGGGGGTGAGGTGGGATGGGGGAGGGAAAGAGTTGAATAGGTGGAGCACAGAGAATTTTTGGAGCAGTGAAAATACTCTGAATGATATTATAATGAAGGTTGTATGTCTTTATACATTTGTCCAAACTCAGAATGTACAATACCAAGAATAAACCCTAAGGTAAACTATGTACTTTGGGTTACTATGATATGTCAATGTAGTTTCATTCTTGGTAAAAAAAAAAATGTACCATTCTGGTGAGTGATGTTGATAATGGGAGTGTCTATGTATAGGTGGGGATGAGGGTATATGGGAAATTTCGGTACCTCCCTCTCAATTTTGTTGTACACCTAAAAGTGCTCTAAAAAATAAAATCTTAATAAAAAAATTAAAATATACCTAAATTAAAGAAATATTACACATTTACTTGAAACCTTAAGGTTACCAATATTCACCCAATATTATTATACAATTAATGAAAAATGAATATGGTCTTCTGTTTATCTTTTTCTCTTTTAATAAAGTATCTGTGAGATATAAATGGTCCTGGCATAAGGATTGTGTCTTGTTTTCTGTACAGCGGGCAATTCTGTCATATTCCAAGAAATGGAAATGTTTTAATTTGCATCATTTTCTAATTTATAAGCATATATAAATGTAGAATAAATAGAGATGAGTTTTTCAAGTTCATAAATACATGTATATGCTAAATTATGGATTTAACTGATACATTAATTTAAAAGTCTCCTGAATGTCAGGCACTGTGCTTCGTACTGGGAGTATGAAGATGGAGACTGCCTATGTGAGGGAGGGACATATAAATACACAATTAAAGAGTAAGTTATTGTGCCATGCACTCCCAACTCTACCTAGAGTGGTGTGTCAAAAAACACAGAAGACAGAAACCAACACGCTTTTGTTGAGACATGAAAGGGCAGTGGGTGTTTGCTGGGCAAGAGAGAGGCACACAGGGGCGTCTGGGTGGCTCAGTCCGTTAAACGTCCGACTTTGGGTCAGGTCATGATCTCACGGTTCATGGGTTCGAGCCCCAATTCAGGGTCTGTGCCGGCAGCTCGGAGCCTGGAGCCTGCTTTGGATTCTGTGTCTCCCTCTCTCTCTCTGCCCTTCCCCTGCTTGCACTGTCTCCCTATCTCTCTCCCTCAAAAATAAGTAAACATTAAAAAAAGAGTCTCACAGAGGGCACAGTTCTGTGTAACCCTATATGTTTAGGTGGACACATGTGTCTTGGGAATATCGAGTTGGTTGTGTGTATGTGTGTATATTTGGAGTCCTGCAGACTTAAGAAAGGCGTGGGAAATGACTGTAAATCTGAAAAGTACAATGAGGATGAGGTATGAGGATCAGTGTGGACAGCTAAGCAAGGCTAGATGCTGAATAACTTTGCGTGGTGGGAGGTGATGGCAAACTGCTGAAGGACAGGAAGACAACAATGGATTGTAGTTTAGAACAATTGCTCTGGGGTGAATGGTGGGTTAAATGGAGAGGTGTAAGATGGGGGCAGGGAGATAGAGATGATTACAGTAAGGACATTTTCCAGAATACTTATACAAACATTATATAAATAACAATCTTACATGTTCAATAATTTATGCATAGATCATGAGCATGATTCTGAGTTTAGTAAAGATGTATAGTTTAGATGTAGATTTTCCAAGATCTCCCATCCCCGGCTCTTACCTTATGTGTAAATTTCTTTTCAGAACTGCTTCAGTGCTAAACCTTTTGGGGGCTGCAGCTCCGGGAATGTATTTTGGCCTTATCGTATGAGATCACCACTTGAAGGAAAGAGTTACAAACTTGCTTCTAAAGATATAGATGGTTTTGCCATCAAATGAAGAATGTGTTATTAAAAAAAAAAAAACAGATTTCTTCCAACTCTAGAAAGGCTGTGGTTCTTAATTATTTCAGCAGTGACTTTCCGTTTGCCTTAAGTCACAAAAACAAGTTAGCGTGAATCCAAGGAGTGAAGGAGCTCCACAGTTGTTCAAAATATGCCAGGAGGGTTTGACACACACAGTACTAAGGCTACACATCCATGTTCTCAGAGCTACTTTAAGGGAAGTTTGTAGGATGATTATCATTATGTGAATACCCAGTACACTATTGCCTGCCGCCTCCTCCTAGAAACACATTTCCCGTGGGTGTATGACAAATCTGGTTGAACAGATAAAGTGCGGTTTTGCTATTTCAGGCCTGGTTACATCCTAACTGCAATTACATCACAGGTTGAATTCTGTCTTCATAAACGTATGGTCACCACCCCCCCCACCCACTTTGTTGTATCATGGCACTTCTCTATTAAATCTTATTTTTCCATTGTTGGCATAAAAATGGGATCCCACTGTAGCGTATTTTGACAGTTAATGTTTGTGCTTCAAGTGGATTTAGAAATTTTTCACATAAGTAACTCCCGGTCCAAATATATTCAATTGATGCTTTATTTTTGGAGTATATTGTTAGTTTATTTAGTGTTTAACTACACATTATCAGAGTGTTAACATTTCTTGTTCAAGGTTTTTGACACTCGATGTCTTTAAAACATGCTGTTCAATACAGACATCATACTTAATGAGGGGAAACATACTGTTCCTTGAATAGCCTTGACACTGTGCCAAATCATAAAGATATCATATCTAATGATGAATTCTTTGCTCAATAGATTGTATATTTCCATAGAATAGACTTATTAAAAATAGAATATTCATGATTTTAAGTCATTCTTGAGAAGTCCTTGAGCAACTTAGTTGATATTTTGACCTAGGTTTTCCTATTTCAAAAATACGTTAAAAATTTTTAATCTAAAGTTGATGATGTTGCTTAAAGTTGATGAAGTTGTCAATTGTGGAACAAATGAATTTTTTTCTTTATAAAAATTTTATTGAAAATCTAAGTAGTTATGCTTTTAAAGAATTAATAACATTTCACTTAAGAGTGGTCCAAGACTGAATTATTTTTGTTCCATAGAAGCAGTTCAGATTTCTCATTTTAACCATGGATATTACTTAATTTTTGTTAACCTATTTTCTTTCCCTGATGGAATTTTTCTTCCGTGCTTTTTAGATGACCTCTGACTTACTATCTTCCACTGTCACCAACTTGTTTGTTAATTTTATTTTCTTCAGCTTCACAATATAGTTCTTATATTTTTAGATTTTTTTAAAATTTATTTATTTATTTTGAGAGAGAGAGTGTGAGTGGGGAGAGGGGCAAAGGGAGAGGGAAAGAAATAATCCCAAGCAGGCTCTGCTGACAGTGCAGAGCGTGACGTGGGGCTGGATCCCACAACCATGTGATCATATCCCGAGCCGAAATCAAGAGTTGGACACTTAACTGACGGAGACACCCAGGCGCCTCTAGATTTTTCTCAGGAGTTTTTACTCTCTTATCTAAGAGACAGCAGCTTTGTCCTCTTTTCCCCTCTCCATGGCTCTTCAGGCATATTTTTCAGAAACCTAACAACTCTGACTTTAGAGTAGTCATATGCATGGTGAAGGAGATCATAAAAATTGACATAAGCTGATCTCTGTACTGCTGGAAACTCCACATTTGTTTCCCTTTGCACAGAGGACAAAATCCACATTTTTGCCTGTGTGCTATGAGCCCTCCTGAGACCTGTCCCTTCCCAGTTCTCACCTTCCATCCTACCCTTGTCTCTTTTTCTGTGTTCCAGCTACACTGGCCTTTATGCAGTCTTCCAAATTATGAGAATATATGAGAATATAATGAAACTTGTGAGAATCGTGTTTTATAAATTTTATCATTAAGGTAAATTATTGGAAATTGATTTGATTGAAATTGAAAATATGTGAGAATCAAAAATTTTAATTCAAAAAGTACAGTACCAGCTTACCGTCAAAACAACTGTTTATGTAGAAGAGCAAAGAGTATTTGTTCCCAAAAATGTACAGATGCTCTTTCATATGTTTTGATCTTGGGCACAAAACAGGTTGTTTAAAACAGTGCACATGCTGGACCCCATTTTAAAGAAAAACTTTCAATACACATAGTAAATATAAAACACAGAAACAAACAGTCTGTCATGAAACATACACCGAAGTGTTAAGAGTGGAATTTGAGATAATTTTTCCTTCTATCTGTATTTTGTAATTCTTTCCCAATTACGATAAATCATTTTGTGTAATTCAAAGTCTAGTTTAAAAGTGGTGTTATTACCCAACTTTTGCCTTGTTTGGGTATTACAGCCTTGATTGTAGTGGTGACATAGGAAACGCTGGTTCCAGGTATACATGGTAAACAGTGCTACGTGGGTAGGCCTTCAACTTCTTTCTAGAACCAAGTAGTTTTTTGTGTGTGTGGTGAGAGTAGAGAACTGAGTTTGTCATTAAGCTGAGAGTTATGTACATTTTGCTCTACACATGAATATATAACAGAGTGTGAATGATCTAGTATATTTGCATGACAATTTCTTTAAAAAATTTTTTAAGTTTATTTATTTATTTTTGAGAGAGACAAAGACAGATAGTGTGCATGGGGGAGGGGCAGAGAGAGGGGGGCAGAGAATCCCAAGCCGGCTCTGTGCTGTCTGCGTGGAGCCCAATGTGGGGCTCAAACTCACGAACCATGAGATCATGAGCTGAGCTGAAACCAAGAGCTGGATGCTTAACCGACTGACCCAGTGCCCCTGGATATATTATTTCACTGAAAACTGGTCAAAACCCTTCATGTGCAGGCTTGCAGGCCTGTTTTTCTGGTTGTGTTCCTTTCATCTAGGTTGTAGGATCCTCTTTCATCCCATAGCAGATTTTGTTTTGGGTTTTTTTTCTGCTGCATTTTATCAGGGCCTTGAGTTTCTCTGGTGTATTTCTCAGTATTCCCTATAAGCATATTCATTTTGGAGGTTTGCCTTTCTTACCATATGCTGTGCTCATAATGCTATTTGATGTATGTGTTATCTCCTAATTTTGCTTTTATCTTTCTGTTCAACCAAATAGTTTTCTTTATCTGGGTGTGTGGTCCTGTGTGTATTCTGTCTGCCATCTCCATACTGGTAAGAACAGTGTCCTATACACCCATGAGAGGAATATTTTACACTTTGTGTGTGTGGGTAGTTGTTCATGTTTGAGGTCCAAGCTGAAATGACGTTCCCACTGTCCAATGTCTCAGAACCACTGCATGTCTCCCAGGCAGAGATACCTTAGCAATATTTGCTATCTAATCAGGGGGATGTTATGTAGCAAATAAGTTTCATATATACAATGTAACCATTTTAATTTTTTTAAGTTTATTTATTTTTGAGAGATAACACAAGCAGGGGAGGTGGAGAGAGAGAGATAGAGAGAGAGAGAGAGAGAGAGAGAGAGAGACAGATTCCAAAGCAGGATCCAGGTCCTGAGCTGTTAGCGCAGAGCCCAAAGTGGGGCTCAAACCCACAAACCACAAGATCATGACCTGAGCCAAAGTTGGACGCTTAACTGACTGAGTCACGCAAGTGCCCCACAATGCAACCATTTTAGATAGTAGAGAAGTTGGTGGCATTCTTTATTCAATATTTAGGAGAACTTTAGGAGGTTTTGTTTTATAAATATGCAAGAAATCCTCTCAAAGAACGTGAAAAGATTTAGTAAACTGGGATAATATTTGCAACATACGAAGTTTAGTGCACCTTATTGCCTTCATCACACTGCCTTATATACTTTGTAAAACAGGAAGAAAACCCAAGTGGCTCAAATATGAAAGACTGAAGTGCCACTTGGCTGTTTCCTAAAGATCTAAGCCACTTCAGCCTTCTGGTGTGAATGAAGCAGTACTTTAGCCTGGTTTTCCAACTAGTTGTTAGTTCAATTTCTTGACTGAAATGACAATTTTAGGTGAATTATGATATATAGGACCTGTGATATATGCCACTGAGGATAGATTTGTTTTATGTCTCTGGAATTGTTTTTTATGGATGCAATTTACGTATTTTAAAACCCCTATAATTTTCATGTTTCAGCTGACTATATAGTTAAGATTATATATTTCTTGATTGTGAAACAATTACAGTGGTTTCAGATGCATATGTTTTTCCCTCAAGTTTAGATCTCTATACTATAGTGAGGCTAATTTAGTTCCTTTCAATAAAATATTTTAAGGTCCTTTTATTAAAGCAGGAATTAGAATAATTATCATTATTTATAAAATACTGCTTAATATAAAAGCAACTCCAAGGAAATTATAATCACTCTGTAAAATTGAAAGTAGAAAGCACTTAAAAATTCATGAGTATAAAATAAAATATGCGTCAATAAAAATTGTGTGCAGAGCCAACTTGTATTTTAGAATAGAACTTGGAAGGTTGTGCTTGCATGGAAACAATTTTCCAAACTGGAAAATTCTAATTTAAAAGAATAGCCCCCAAATCATGGTAAATATATTTCCTGTAATTAATCAATAAATGTCTAGTGAGGATCAATGGTGTGCTCAGTACTATGCTTTTAGTTTGCTGTTCGCCTATGGAGGTGAGTCCTTCCAACTTGAGGTGGTAGGTGCATTGTGAAGTATAATTCATGGGGCCCAAGATGTGGCACATAGTTAAGGCTTATCATAGTGACGATGAGTAGTGTTTCTCAACAGGATCCCTAATTGGCATTTTGGGTGCGGTTATCCTTTGTCATGTAGGATTTTAACATTAAGCCTGACCTGTACAACTTCACAATGATCAGAACATCCAAAATGGCGCCTGGAAAGCATTTCTGGGTGATACAGCCCCCAGTTGAGATCTGCTGGCACAGAACAGGGGCTGACAGACTTTTTCTGTGAAGAGGCAGATACTAAATGTTTTCAGTTTTGTGGGCTATACTCTCTCTGTACTCAACTCTGCTGTTGTAGCAGGAAAGCAACCACAGACAATACAAGAAAAGTGTGGCTGTGTTCCAGTAAAACTTCACTTAAAAAATAGCTGGTGGGCAGATTTAGCTTGCAGGTTATAATTTGCCAATCCCTTCGTATGTATCACAAGCCCACCGATTTCAACACAAGGAATGCTATTTGAGAACACTCAGTAGTATTTTATCAGTTGGAAGGATTTTGGCTGCAAATATGAAATGATATCTACTATTTCTAAAGACAGGATGGTTTCACTCTTGGTTAATTAAATGTATTGTTGTCATAAAAGACCAAAGTACCCTCCTTTTTTCTACTCTGTTATCCTCAGCTGTTGCCATGGTCTCCCCTCATTGTCACAAATGGATGCCGGAATGTTACATGTAGTTACAGTAGCACACAAGGAAGAATAACAGATCTGCCTACTCTCTAGGAAAACCTTTCCCAGAAGTCCACAGCTCACTTGCTGTCAGATCTCATTTGGGGACAAACCCAAACTTGAACTAAAAAATGGCAAAGTGGAAATTCCAGTGATGTGGAATTCCACATAATTGCCATGGAATACTTAGAAGTCTCTTCCCTGGGCTGGAAAAAGATTCCGGCCCTAACACAAACCTGTGGATACACAATATTTGAATGAATTGAGTTTGTGTTTAAGAGAAAGAGCAGTAAGTTTTGAGGATTAGTGGAGGAAGATGTATGTGAGATGCCATATTTTCCATATTAATTATCTTATATTTTAAATAGAATTCTGTCTTGAGTGTTACTTGAGGCCTTTTGTTTCCCTCTGTTTTCCATTTAGTCAAAGGAGCATTTTGTGTATGCCTGTCTTTGGTCAGATTAGAGGGAGGAGTTTGGATCAAGGTTCACTGGTGGCAGGTAATTTCTCTCTAGTATTGAAGAGCCAAGGCATGTAGAGCCATGCCTTCCTGTTGTGAGATCAGTAATACCACCAGTGTGCAAAAGACAGTATATCAATTTATTTAACAGAGCTTACTTGGTAGTCCTTAAGGACCTCCTTACTTAAATAAGCCCCCAAATTATCATATATATTTAGTATATTATGTGGTTTGTATTATAAGAACTGAAAATAATTTGTTGAAACACATGCTCATGGAAATGTTATAATTATTTATTTTAGTGCTAAAGGGAATACAGAAGACCATCTGGTTCTTTCAGGCTCGTAAAGGTGCTGCCTTACAATTTCAGATGAAGCAGGTGATTTGCCAAGAGAATCATTTGGGTGGCTGGAAAGTAAAGATATAACTAGAAACTGTTTTTCTCACTTCGTGTGCTGTGTTCCCTGCATTACATCATGGCATTCCTGCAGCAAAGTGCCAGCTTAAAAGACCTTATGCTTGTCAGTAAAAATGGCTCTAATTCAAGTTCTGATTTTTTTTTTTTTCTTGGAGCTCTTCCTGAATTTTGAGCTCTTTAACTTGTCAGTACAGGGGCTGAACAAATACCTTTAGATGCACTTATATTTACTTTAGTGACTTTTGAAGAATGACACTGAAATATCTTATAGGTAAATTTATTCAAGAGACCTTGTTTAGTATCTGCTGGGAAGCAGTTGCCTTTTTTATGCCAATTGTTTACTTATGTGTATATTATAAAAATTAAATTCACAGTCCTTGCCTCAAGGATCTCAACATTCTACTATTAAAGAGACAAATGAATGAATAATTAAAATAGAATGTGATTCCTAGCACAGTAGAGGGAAGCGAATGTGCTCTGAGAGCAAGTGTGGTCTAAGTGGGTCAACAAATGAAGCCCGAGCTGAGTTTCAAAGGATAACTGAGAGTAAATCAACTTAAAACAGGGAAGAAGGTTTTTGGAGATGGAGTAACATGGGCAAAAGATTAGAGGTGTCAGAAAATATGGAATGTTTGGAGAATCGCTAGCAGTCACTAAATCTAGAGTTCACAAAGACTGAAAATGTAAGGTGGATGAATGCTGAGTAATGTCTATACTGGAGGACAGTAAATATAATTGGAACTTTATCCTTAGGCGAAGGGAGTCATCAGAGGCTTTTCAACACAGACATGATGTAATTTATATTTTGGAAAAACCACTAAGGCTGCAGAATAGAGAGGGAGTAGAGGAGGCTAAGACTGAGGCCAACATGACAGTCAAGAGGTTGTTTCAATAACCCTAAAGAAGAAATGATGACAGCCTTGATGAGAGCAGTGATGATTTGATGTAGGAGGTAAGAGAAAGGAAAGGAATAAAGAATGACTTCTCCATTTCTGACAAGGGAGATTGATAGTGGTTCTGTTCATTGACATATGACTATAGAAGCATAAAATTACCAATTTTGGGGTAAAGAGGATGAGTTCATGTTGGAGTGTTTGGAAACCTAGTAAATGATGGCATATAGGAGGCTAGAACTCGGGCAGAAATCCTGAGCTAGAGAAATAGATTTGGGAGTTTGCAGCATCATATAAGCCACTGACATGATTGAAGCCCACTCAGACACTATGCATAGAAGAGGGAGAGACTAAGGACAAGATGCCAAGAGAGTGGAGGAAGAGCAGGGGAGAGTGGTGTCCTTTAAGCCAAGAGAATAATAGTATTACTGTCAAATACTGCTTAGAGGTCAAATAAGGAAAGAACTGAGAAAGGGTCACTGAATTTTTGAGGTGATATGTTTATTTTTATGATAAGAAATATAATTTTATAAGAAATATCATTAGACACATTGAAATATATATGTATATACATATATATACACATGCATATGTAGTGAAATATATATATTTGTATGTATAAATTAAGAATTGCCCTAAATCCTATCACCCAGCATAACTACCGCTAAAATTTTGATGTGTATCTTTCTACTTTTTCTGTATGCAAATATATTCTCCAAAACCAGATATGTCTATATATAACAAAATGAGTTCCTACTATAAAAATATGAAGCACTGCATGAATTTGCTTATTATTCTTGCCCAGAGACCATGATAATCTTCTCCACGTCTTTCCAATTTTAGTATATAAGCTGGAGAAGCACATGGTGTCCATTGAATTAAGCAACTAGAAGATCATTTGTAACTGTGCAAGGCTAATTTCAGTGGAATGGTGAGGGCAGTAGCCAGATTGTTGTGGGATGGGGAATAGGTGGGTAGTGAGAAAGTCGAAAAAGGATCATAGACCATCCTTTCCAGAAGTCAGTATGTAAGGGGACAGGAAGCATAAAATGGCAACAGAGGAGTATGATGGAGGTTTTTATTTGTTTGTTTTCTGGTTTGAAAGGGGTTTGATTTAGTTTTTTACTTGGACAAGACTTTCCACTGACTTGAAGGAACCAGAAGAGGGGGATAAATTAAGGATATTAAGAAGAGGTTGTGATTGCAGGGGTGAAGCCTTAGGAGGCAGGAAAAGATGAGTTGTGGGAAAGAGGAAACAAACCCCATCTTACAATAAGGCAATTGGGAAGGGGGTGAGAGTGGAAAAAGATGTTGAATAGCTTGCAGATGGTTGCCTGAGGTGATTCTGGTCACCTCAGAATGAAATGGCTGATACTCACCTGTATTCAGTTATTTGATGAAGACTTTTGGAATATGCATGAAACAAAGAAGTGCCATATTGGATCAGATCCACAGTGATCTGTTCACTTATGTCCTGAGAGTGGTACCAAGAGATGCATGTTAGAAACGTCTAGTTTTCTCTGACAAATTAAAAGAGCAGGAACGTTCCCAAAATGCTTTACTTTACATGATCCATTTGGGATTTATTATCCATATATTTCTGTGAAGCTACTTGAAGCCATCTATTTTCTTAACTTGCCTGCCCCCTGAGACTTACTACCTGCAAAGTAAAGTATTTAACCTAGGGAAGTTGAACTGCATGTTGGGAAAAAACACAGATTTGGGGAACAGATCTTGGTTAAACTCCATTAACCTTGGAAAAATGACTTAACATCTTGTGCTGTAGTTCCCTTATCTGCAAAATTGGGATGTGATCTTACTGACCTTACAGAAATGAGAGGATAGCATTAGGTGGTATATGTGAAGTGCCTAATAACTGCGCAGAGCGAGTGCTCATTGTGTACTGGTGACCTGACACATCTTGTCTCTCCCAGTGATCAAGAGCTCCAATGCAGTCCAGCACACAAGGATTTGATGAGAGGAACATAAAATGATAAATACTGATAATAGACTGTAGCCAGTGGCCAGGAGTTTTCAATGAAATCTTTGTTGTGAAATTATGAATTAAATGGGAAGGATTACTCCCTTGAAATGTATGGATTTAACAGAACTTCATATGCATTTCCGTAATGCCATTTTACATTTTATTTTTGTATTTACCAAAGCATATCACCTGACGTGGTGTTTTGGCTCATATGCGCATAGTTAAATGCCACTGATGACCAGAAGGAAAGCTGGTTTATTGTTTTTGTTTTTCACGTATGATTTTCTTTATCAACAAATGTAATAAGGTGATTTATCAGGGGGAATATAGGCTCAGTATCACAGGTGCTCAAATATCAATCCTTGCAAAAAAAAACTTCTAAGCAAATATAATTGCTGTAATGTGTTATGGCTTTTCAAGATTAGCAATTCAAAGAAAGGGGCAAGGATAACAATACAGTGAATTTGCTCCCATTTACTACTGTAGCTGCTACTGGATGCACAACAGGGCCTGTTGACCTTAGACCTGGAGAATAAGCCACTTCATCTTGGGGGACTGAAAGAGGCAGGGGTGGGAGGCTTCAGTCATTTCTGTCTTAGGTTCTGTGACTTAATTCCTTATTAACTCACCAGCACATGTACGGTTTTAACTTTGATTTTTAAAATAAAATATAGTAACTCACTAGAGCTTGCTTTAAAAAATACAAATCCTTAAGTACTACTTAAGTATTTTTAAAGTTTATTTATTTATTTTAAGAGAGAGAAAGAGAGAGAGTGGGGAAGGGGCAGAGAGAGGGGGAGAGAGAGAATCCTAAGCAGGCTCTGCATTGCCAGCGCAGAGCCCAGTGCAGGTCTGAAACTCACAAGCGTATCTCACCATGAGATAGTGAACTGAGCTGAAACCAAGAGCCCAAATGCTTAACCAACTGAGCCAGCCAGGCGCCCCACTAAGTATTGTTTTTTTTTTTTTTTGTTTTGTTTTGTTTTTTAACGTTAATTTATTTTTGAGACAGAGAGAGACAGAGCATGAACGGGGGAGGGTCACAGAGAGAGGGAGACACAGAATCTGAAACAGGCTCCAGGCTCTGAGCTGTCAGCACAGAGCCCGATGTGGGGCTCGAACCCACCGACCGCGAGATCATGACCTGAGCCGAAGTCGGACGCTTAAACGACCAAGCCGCCCAGGCGCCCCCCACTAAGTATTCTTAAATCACTTAACAATTTAAAATGCCTCTTATCTAAATATCTGCATTTATTTTTTTATATTGTATCTTAATATTATGATTACTCTGTTTTCTTTATTTTGTCCTTGGGTTACTGGAATGCTTTTTCATAATCTGATTCATTTTTGTTTCTAGCACTTTTCTGGCAGCAAATCTAAAGGGGATTCTTTCCCCATTTTTCTGTTGCAAAAACTACTCAATATTGCTCCATCGACATATGCAACATTTGGAGGTGCTGTCGGTTACTTCTCTTTCAACTGATCTAAGTGTCCTGTGGATGTGGGAGTATCATGGCCTTACAGATGCTCATTTTTAGCTGAACTCCTCTCTGAGCACTCCTTTCTTGATGAATGTTTTCTGTTTTTACAGTCTATGAGGCAGAGCAACTCTTGGCTCACCAATGAGCCTTAAGCAAGTCTGAAACACCTTGGTGTTTCCCAAAGCACCTGTCTGGGCCTTGGAAATACTACGTGGTTAGTCCACATGCGGTGAATGAGTGAACGGTTGGATGGATAAACGATTGAAAGAAGGAGGGACATGCAGGATTTAACTTCTTTCTAGAATTTTGAAGGCATTCTGAGAAATGAAAACCACTTTTTGTTTAGTCTTTCAGATAAGTGACATCTAAAGTGGTGTTCTCAGTTGAAAACCCCTACATTAGAGCCTTAGTATTGCATTTTAACTATAGTCATGTTTTGTGTGTGTGTGTGTGTGTGTGTGTGATTGTGAGGCTTGAAGTTGGCAAAGGATGAAGTCCACAAATCATAACATTTTTACTAAATACCCAACACTACGCTAATCATTGTGAAGGGTACAGAGTCCTTGTCCCTGAGTGTATTAAAGAGGACAAAACTTATATGAAGCAAATAGAGAACAAGACAAGGCAATTTGTGTTCAAATTAAATGCTATGTAGTGACCATTCTACTTAGATGGAACACTGATGGAATTCAGAGAAAGGAAAAGTCACAGGGCCTTGGGGACAAAAGGTAATTTGGGTTGGTGAAGAGAAGGAAGACTTCCTAAAAGGTATTATGGTCCAACCTACAGAGCATGTAAGTCCTTAGCAAACAATTCCTCATGTGGAACTTGGCAGTGAATGAAATATCAAAGCAGACCTCACTAGTCTGGTGAAAGAAGCCCAAGTTTCTCCTAAACAAAAATGACACCCGGTTTTAAAACGTAATAACTAAAAACTAGCGACACAGTTAAAATAACCACTGAAACTATGTATTTTTAAATATGTGAATTAAAGAATCTCTAATAGGAAGTAATACTTTCTAAACAATACCAAAATATCGCTTAGGTTGCTAGTAAGTACTGAGCAAAGAATATCTCTAAAACTATGTCTAAAAGATGTTTTTCTCTAGGAAATGGACTCCACTATTGAAAAGATTAAAAATTATACTTGAAAAAATTATTTGAATCTTATTTTATATGTGCATACTCAATCAAACATTTTTGAAGAGTGTAGACCCAACACCCTGTCATATTCTACAGATGATGGAAAGAACTAAAAAACTTGATTTGAGTTTTCCCTAATAAGTTTATAATCAAGTGGGTTATGTAAAATTGATGGCCATTTCTTAACAACAAACCACATTTGAAAAACGTAAGATCTGGGGCAGCTGGGTGGCTCAGTTCATTGAGCATCCGACTTGGGCTCAGGTCATGATCTCACAGTCAGAGAGTTTGAGCCTCTCGTTGGGCTCCCGAGCCTCTCTGACAGCTCGGAGCCTGGAGCCTGCTTCAGATTCTGTGTCTCCCTCTCTCTGACCCTCCCCCGTTCATGCTCTGTCTCTCTCTGTCTCAAAAATAAATACACATTAAGAAAAATTAAAAAAAGAAAAAGAAAAACGTAAGATCTTCTGTTCCTGACTGTAAATGCAGTAGCAGTGTAGGAGTCATTGAGAAGATGAGTGGGAGGAGGTCAATATTTGGATGTTGGATGATAAGAAAGAGGATGTCCCACTCAGGCGGGGACTTTGGGAAGCAGCATGAGCCAGGTGTTATAATGTGGCCCAAACCTGATGGAAACAGATTTTTATTAAAGAAATAAGATCCAATAGACCACGGTCAGAAAGTGGAGTGCCGAGCCATGCTACAAAGAGGACTTGAAGTTTGTTGGGAAAGAGAATTAAGCAGTCATTTTGTTTTCTAGAAAAGGAGTGTATTAGATGATTAGTTTGGACTGAATTATATTAAAGAGACTGAAGATAAAAAGAGCAGTTTGGTGATTATTTTGCTGTACTCTGAATATGAAATGTTGAGATTCTGGTGGAGATTAGAGTTATATAATCGTTGCATATGGAATTCTAATTTACAGGAAGTTAGAAGGACATAGAATAAATTAATTGCCAAAGAAGCTGTGTTCCTATTAAACAATTTGAAGCTACTTATGGACTATAAAGATACTTCCCCAAAATATGTTATCTAAAATATTAACAGTCTTATTCTCAGTGTTTGGAATCTACTTCCCAAATCTGAATTGCAGCATTGCTGAATGATGATAGGTAGGAAAATGTTCACCTTTGGCCAAGTATATTTTGTTTAGAAAAACTGAATCCTTTGTTGGGACTTTGGAAACCTAACAGAGCATACAGAGTGAGCATTGCCTACCTGCATATCACATAGTTTTAGACCCAAATGGAAAACAAGCCATAATTTAGGAGTAGATTGAGTTTCTTTATGCTCCAAAATGAATTTAAATGGTGAGACTGAATGTAGTGAAAAGCCAGGAAATGAATTTGACAGATACTAGTTTTCATTTTGAACTTCAAAGTACTGACTTTCTATTAGCATACTCCAGGAGTAGTGAATTTCTATTAAGTTGGCACATAGTTTTAAATTTTATAAGTATGCTATTGTAAGTACAAAAAACCCATTTCAGTAAGATATGGACATGGTTATTTCTTTTTTAATCAGCAGGCTCTAGGCTATATTATTATTGGTCTAAACTTGTTATCCTAAAAGTCTTGAGGCTGTGGAGCTTCCTTCATATATTCCTTTTTGGTGAAGCTTTGTTTATTTGTGTAGAAGAAATAACAGGCTCTGAGGAGAATATAATAGTATTTTCAAAAAATATTCAGGTAGCCTTTAGTAGGCATTTATGCTTAAACATGAAGTGTTATTACAGCCTTTTGAAATTATTTGAATGATATTTTTGTTCAGAACATTTTTTTTGTTAAGTGTTTTGTTAAAAAGTATGGATGTACTTAAAGAAAGGTCTTACAGATATTATAATACTGAAGGCTAGTCTTCAGCTTTGCTTTAAGGGTATCCAAGATAACTGCCTCACTCCCCAGATAACTGCAAGAGCAAAGAGCTGTTGCAAATTACATATCACTTCAACTTTGAATAAAAATGGTGATGGATCCTATAATTGCAGCTATGACTTGTATCCTGGGTCATCTCTCAGTTCACTGAGCCAGGGCTTTGAATGGTTATATAGAAGACAGTAATGGTCAGTATGCTGCCTCCTTGCAGTCAAAGAAAGAGGAAATGAGCTTAAATTGAGCACAGTTAATGGAAGAAAAATAAGAAGCAACTCTTTTCCATGGTTAAACCACTAGGCCATGCCCTTTCTACATAGGGCACCACAGGGTACCAATATCCCTCTTCCCTACTTCCATTTGAACCCAGTTCCATTGCAACAGAGTATATTCTGGAGGGAATCAGTGTGATCTCTACTTTCTAGGGATATTTGAAGGGTTATCGATTATCCTTCTCTGTCTTTATTTCTCAACTTCTACCCCTGCCTATATTTCCATACCCACATATTCTTCTGAACTCCAGGAAAACACACACACACACACACACACACACACCTCTTACAATAGGGTACCTAGATATTAGAGCTGTCTTTATTAACAATAGGAAAATAGAACTACTATTCTGTTTCAGAAAAAATATTTGGAAGATGTTTTTAAAGCTTGAAAATAAAATTATTTAGGAACACGGGTTTTTTTGGAAACATTTATTCTCCATTAAGCAAGTATTTCTTGACCTTTGTTTCTGCTTCTGGTTAACTGAGGTGGGTGACTCTCTCCTACTGTTACTTTACATTCTTCACAGTGATCACTATGATGGCAGTGATTGTAACAGGAAAAGGTGCCAGGGGGAAATATTGGAACTTTTGGAGAGATTGGGAATTGGTACCTGTTTGAAAAACCATGTATGATTGATTGATTGATTGATTTTTTTTTTTTTGTTTTTTTTTTTTTTTTTTTTTTTAGAGAGAGCTCAAGCCAGGGGAGAGACAAAGGGAGAGAGAGAGAGAGAGCTTGAGCCAGGTAAAGGCACAGAGGGAGGGAGAGAGAGAGAGAGAGTGAGAGAAAGAGAGAGAGAGAATGAATCTCAAGCAGGATCCACCCTCAGAGTGGAGCCTGATGGGGAGCTCAATCCCCCAACCCTGGGATCATGGCACAAGACAAAATCAAGAGTCAGTCACTCAGCTGACTGAGCCACCCAGGTGCCCTAACCATGTTTGATTTAAATATGACCCTTCTGCTTTCCTGTTGAGAATCATTTCAAGGCATTGGATCCCCTAAAAAGTGTAAATACCTTTTAGAAAGTGTAATGACAACAATTACAGTGATAATTGTAATAATAAAAGAGGTGGTATTATTACTGATCCTAGAGTCTCCACAGAGATATCCCATGTGTTTCCGATCACTGTTCCTCTGTTGGCATGCATGGCTATGGTCTGTGTTTACAACAGTGGTTCTCAAAGTGTGATTCCTGGACCAATAGTATCAGCCTCATCTGGAAATGTTATAACTTGTTAAAAATGCCCTCTGTCAAAATGTAAATTCTCAGTTCCGCCCCAGACCTGATGAACAGGAAACTCTCTCAGTAGGTCCCAGCAGTTTGTGTCTGAACGTGCCCTCCAGGTGGTTGTGTGATCTGAGAGCCACCTATTGCTGCCATAAAAAACTTATCACAAACTTAGCAGCTGAAAACAACATAAATTTAATATCTGATAGTCTCTGAGGGCCAGAAGCCCGAGTGGACTTGGTGGGGTCCTCTGCTTAGCATCTCACAAGACTGAAACCAAGATGTTAAAGGGCTGTGTTTCTTACTGGAGGTGCTGGGGAAGAATCCATTTCAAACTTTATTCAGGGTTTTGGCCAAATTCAGTACCTGGTGGTTGTGGTACTGAGGCCTCATTTCTTTGCTGGCTTTCAGCCACAGCGCCTTCTTAGCTCCTAGCTCTCAAAACCCACCTGGATTCCTATGTGCTTTGCATATGGCCGCTTCTGGCAACAATAGGTTGAGTCCGTCTGCCATGCTGTTCTGCTCCACCTGACATCCTCTCGCCCCCACCTCCCTATGCTCTTCTGCCTCAACTGCATCACCTACGTTCTTGTCTGCTACATCTCTATGACTCCTTTTCTTACCCACTGCCAGCCAGGAGAATGCTGTTTTTAAGGGCTCAGCTTTATATTGTGCCCATTTGGATAAATACAGCATCATTTCCCTATTTTAAGATCCAGTGATTAGTGACCATAATTGTATCAGCAAAGTCCCCCTTTACCATGTAATGTGACCTACACACGAGTGGAACACAAGGGGTTCAAGGCCATGGGGGTCAAAATTCTGTTCACTTGGTGTGACTCATACAGGGTCTTTTTATTGGCTTTGCCAGGGTGTTATGTTGCTCACTAGCTAGCCCAGCCTCATTGTGTGCATCTCATTCTTGCCCCAAGGTACCAAAGATATCTGAAGGAAACTGAACTCAGGACCTGCTTTGTCTCACCAGAAAGTGCAGCCACACTTCCCATGGGCTCCACATGTGTATCAGGGCACCTGCCATTTGTGCCATTTGTGTCTCCCTTATGTAACATTCATTTTTGTCAGTTCTCTTCTCCTCTCTCTCTGTTTTTCCATTTCTCTCCATATCTCCATTCTCCTCCCTAGTCCAGAAGTTCCATAGTAATGTTGGCATTAAACTAAGCCTAGGAATTCTTTAGAAGTAACAAAACATTGTTGTTGTAAAGACCGACACCAAAGCCAGGCAGTTTAGGTACAAGTTTTGTGACCTTGGACAATTTTCTAAACTATTTTATACTTTAGTTCCCCTATCTATAGATGGGAGGTAATGATAATGCCAGATCATTAGTCAGTATTATTATTTTAAAAAAATTTGATGTTTACTTATTTTTGAGAGAGACAGAATGTGAGTGGGAGAGGGGTAGAGAGAGAGGTTAGACACAGAATCCAAAGCAGGCTCCAGATTCTGAGCTGTCAGCACAGAGTGGGTGTGGGGCTTGAACTCAAGAACTGCAAGATCATGACCTGACCGGAAGTCAGACACCTAACCGACTAACCCATCCAGGCGCCCCTAGCCAGTATTATTAATCATGAAAGTAACAATGTGATTCAGTGTTTCTAGTCTAGATTCTTGAAATGCTGAAGAAATTTAGAAAATTATCTCATTTTCATATCTTTTACTTTCTTAACAAAGCTTTGTTTTCAAGCATCTTGCCTTACAGGGTCTCCATGGGTCCCCACCCCAATGGACATCTTGAACTGGATATCCAAACAGACAACATGCAAAGAAGTAAAACCAGCACTTTTTGCCTATGCAATTATTTCACTGATTTTCAGAACAAATTCATGAATTATGTAAGGGTATTACCATCCCTATTTTACAGTGATGAAACTGAAGCTTCGGTTAAGCAATTGATTCAACATCGTATGTGTGGAATAGGTGAATAAACTTCCGTATTAGCCATTAACTTCTTTTCAATTTGCCTGTCAACTAAAGCTAGCCTGTCAGCTAATAAAGCCTCACAGAGTTTGTTGGCAATGGAGCTCAGTTTTGAAGAGACAGATTTGTAAAGAGAATCTGAAGCTAGAGCTCTATGGAGGAAGACAGGTTTGGGGGGCCTCCTGGACAACTGGAAAGCTTCCTGGACCATTGCTTTGCAAAAGAACAGGAGTAGGAACGGTGAAAACTCAGAAAGGTGAGGCAGAGAGTTCAGAAGACATTTTCTAGGAATGCCTAGAAAGGGAATCTCTGCACTGAATTATGCACTCCATTAACATATTTATCACTCGAATGCCTTCCCTGGAAGGCAACCTCAAGGAATTTTATCAGGACACTGTCCAAAGACACAAAGCACTTGACCCTTGGCTATTTATAAGGGGCCTTGTTTTACTCTGGCTTTTCTTTTTGTCAGGTTTTGCTTTTTCTGGTGTGAGTGACAGATGGTTGCTAGCATCCTGGCCCACATTTCGTCTTTACCCCCATGAAGAGAGTCTGAAATTATCTAAGATACTACCCTGTAGACCATGTTGGCACCTTTCAGGGATATTTGATATTTTGATACTTTTCAAGAAGAAAATCTTCTCAGAGATTAAATAAATTGCTAAGAGGTTGTTTTTGGGCTTGTGAAACCATGATGTATGGATGAAGACAACCTTGCTGACTTCTGCTACAGCCCCTGCTTTTTACTTTTCCATGTGTGCCATCAGTGTTCTAAGTCTCCTTATCAAAAACAAGTAAAATAAATATATTTTTTTCCTTTGAATTTAAAGCATTGAAAAAAAATTCATTTTCTTTGCTTAGAATCTCTTTTGTGGGCAAAATAGACTACATTAATTGTACAATTGTGTAGTGTTTATTTGAAACAATGTCATTCCATCCTTGGAGAGATGAAAGGCTGGTGTATGTGACCATACACTCCATTTGTTCTCTTGCCTTCTTCTTTAAGTCAGTTTGGTTGTTCCACTCAGAAGAGAGTCCATTTGGATTTCTATTTTTTTTTTTAAGGTTTATTCATTTATTTCTCAGAGAGGCAGAGACAGCGTGAGCAGGGGAGGGGCAGAGAGAGAGGTAGAGAGAGAATCCCAAGCAGGCTCTGCGCTGTCAGCACAGAGCCCGATGCAGGGTTCCAACTCATAAAACCAAGAGATCATGACTTGAGCCAAAACCAAGAGTTGGACGCTTAACCAACTGAGCCACCCAGGCACCCCTGGATCTCTGTTTTTAATGGGTGCTTCCATATTCCCCCTAGAGATAAAAAATTGCCAGAAGAAGATACCTAATGTTTGGAAAATAATAACAGTAATAATATTTCCAGAAATGTTTTCTATCCATTAAGTTATTTAATCCTCACAATAAACCTATAAAACACTTGTCCTGATTTTTCATTTGAGGAAACTGAGGCTCAGGAAGGGTAGGTAATTTGGACAACATCACAGAGTTGATAAATTGTAAGCCTTCATTCAAACAAAGGTCTATTAGCCATAATTCTGTTAGCTATTGTTAAATAACAGTTGATGACAAAACGTCTCAGTGATACACAATAGCAAGCATTTAATTCTTGATGCCGTGTCTGTGGATTGATTGGTAGCTGGCTGACCAGGCTTGGTTCAGCTGGTCTTGGTTCCAGCTGCAGCTTGGATTCAGGTTTGCTCCACATGTATTTCTTACATTGTAGGACCAGTGAACTCTACATGACTCTCATCGCAGGAAGCAGTAGCACAAGAAGTCAAGTCTAACCACACAAACATATTTCAAAGGTCTATTCGCATCATATTTCCTAACATTCCATTGCCCAAAGCCCAGCCTCAGTGATGTGGGGAGGCATTCTCTTTTCATTAAGGTGAGGGATGGAGGCTGGTGACTACTGAATAATCACTTGATCTACCTTAAAAGCCTATGTTTTCTTTGCCCTTATGAATTTATAAATATTGAAAGCACAGGTGGGATGACCCTCTCAGTTAAGAGTCAGACATCTTGTGTATGCTTGTCATGGGGGTTACACACTGTCATTTCTACTTACTGACTGTAATTACCCCATTTCTCTGCTCTAGAGGTTGTGACTGTTTGTCTCTTCTGTGCCATCATCTATCCTTACCAGCACTGAAGGGGAAGATCATCAATAGTTGAATATAGGAGACTAAGGTTATGATCATTAGCCAAGAATGGAATCATTTTTTTGTTTGTTTTTATGCAATTTCAATTAGCTGAGGGCTTTGATGGGGAAAATGTTTCCAGTACAAGGCCTAGTCCATTAGAAAGCAATCAAGTGTGTGCACCAAATAGCAAGACATAAACTCTTCTAAAAGCAACAGATTGCAAGGAATATACTGGCTCAAGTAGTACAACCAAAGGAGCTTCTTACCTTCCTCTTTCTCATGCTCAATTGCTGGCTTGAAGTGAGGATGCTCCTTAGTGGCAATTCAGTGAGAAACTTAGATCTCAATAGATAGATAGCCTGGGTTATGAGGTAGAGATATTGCAATACCCATCTCTCATGCTTGGTCCTTGGTAATTTGGATATTAAGCCAAATTACGAAAATATCATAGAATAGAGGCAGAATTCCTAGTTTTAGTCGAAACCATATAAAAAACTTAGTGGCTGGGAAAACACCATCTAAAGTTTCCATGACTAGATTTTCCTCTTCAACAAATTAACACCATATAACCTTTCCTTGCCTTTTGCTATTGAATCTTACCTGTGTCACAAGAAGTGACTGAAAAGATTAATCTCCACAGGAATGAATTAAGTCAAGTGATTTACCCAGCAACTCTTGTCCTTTCATGTTTAGGTTTATAAGGGCTATGTGACCTTCAGGACTCAAGGCTCTAACTCTGCTTCTTGGCTTACAGTTGGCTTGAGGTCTTTGTTCGGTGTCTCCCATTTCTGCCTGATGCATGCTAGTATCTCTGATGTGATTATCCTAGCATTTTTGTTTCTCATCTCAGCATTTTTTTGAATGTCATTTCTTTACAGTTTTGAATTGGATTATCTGTAGAAGATTTTATGTGCTTTCCTTTCTCTACCAGTACACACAAGCATGTTCATGCAACAAATGGCAACTCTCTACACAGTCTTACCCAGTACCTTTCACATTGTGTTAAAATGACTTCACTGCTAGTTATCTGGCTTTCCTATAGGACTTCCTTGTGCATCAACATAGTTTTGCTACACATTATTCCATCAGAGCTTGAAAAACACTTTCAGGGAACTTGCAAAAACTGTGTTATAAATACCGGACCAAGATCATTTAGGTAGATCTGGCCTCAGTGGGGACAATGGTATCACGTGCATGTAGAAGACATCTGGCATCTTCACCCTTCCATGGCACAAGAAGGTGTGCGGCCCCACAGCAGAATTCCATGCATGTCAGAGCTACGATTTGTCAGTTGGTAGTGTGAATGGGAAATGTGTAAAGTGTTTTTAGGTTTTTGGAGGACAGGCAGCTTATCTGTGCCAACTATTGTTGTGAAGGAATACCAATCTAAATCTGCCTATATGGTTGGATCGCTGTACTTGTTTTTTTCTTTTAAACATGGCAGTTGGAGAGAGGTAAAATACCAGCACACTGTATCTTTGCCTTTTTTTCCCCCTGCCAAAGCACATTTGTTGGGTGTATTTGCTGTAGCAGTGCAGTGAAGAGGCGTGTGCCTATTGTGATAGGCTTTCTTTGTCGTGTTAATTTTAATAGTAATAATCATCTACATTGATTTATAAGGAGGGAATGGAGTGGGGACATTGATTCAAAAGAAGAGAATAGCTATGAACAGTGTGATTTGTAGTGGTATTAAAGCAAATGATTCAGATTTAGTTTGTACATTCTAAGGTTGCTTGTCTAGTGGTTAGTTGTCGAAATATATTCAGCAAAGAGCAGTCAATTTCTCACTGAGAAACACACCCCTGATAGAATGTATAATTTATTCTGTTGAGGCCAGGGCCATATTTTGTGCTTGATATGTGGGAGAATGCTACCCGCCCATCAGTGGTTCTTAGGTAGGAGAGGATTGCTTTAGAGTGAAATAAATAACCTTATCAGACACTAATTTTATGGGACAAGAATGTAAATGCAGTGAGCAATCAGAGAGTATGTATATAGCAGCAAGCTAATTTTCAAAACCGTCATCACTCAGTTTGCAAAATATCTTTCCTACTTAAGAGGATGAAACTCAGCTGCCACAGGGAGTATAATATCCTCAGTGGCCAGTTATGATGTGAAGAAAACAAAGTAGCTATTTGTTATGAAATAGATCCCTCATCTGGTGATCATGGTAGATTTACTGTGCTTCCTGAAAATCTTTGTTGGTTTCCCAGCCCCCGTTTGGTGTCTTTTCTCAGTTTTTCCATAGCCCTCTGCATTCCTGGGTCATGCTGAGATGTAAGTGTTGCCTACCTTGGCTGTCTCTACCTTGAAACCGTAAACTACTTGGAGTCAAGGTCCAACTCTTTCCCAGCACATAGCAGATCGATACATGTACTAAATATTGAGTGAGTGAAATATTTCCGTGTTAGTTGAATCCCAGAAGTTTGTCTAATGTACACAGGGGTCATCAGGAGCTCTCAGGTTTTAATCTGATTCCAACACCACCGCCTCACATAGTTCTGCTTTCCCCATCTTTAATTTGACAGGTTTTAACGAGACATATAACCTCCAAGTATGTTCTGAGTTTTGGTGATTTATTTATCTTGAACCCCCAAGGTAACAGATTATTTCGGTAATCATTATTTCTTACCAGTAATGTGTGTTTCTATAGGGAGCATGACTTCGGCAACTTCACCGATCATTTTAAAATGGGACCCCAAAAGTTTGGAAATCCGGACACTAACAGTGGAGAGGCTTTTGGAGCCACTTGTTACACAGGTAAGGCATGGTTTGAAATACTTTTGTTACGTGTGTATGTTTCTATTGTGATTATATGGTAACATTTCAAAAACCTTAGAAATCTCTGAGCAAATAATTCATGCCATAATGCTGATTACTGAATGCACGTTAATGCCAGAACTATGGACAGTTTTATGGCCCAATAACATTCTGAAGTGCCTTTTAACAAACTCATCGTATGATGTTTGAAATTAGGTTGATGAGATAATTAAAGAGGGGGCCTTGGTGAAGGGGGCTCTCATTTGCAGTCATGAATTCAAAGTCTAAATAAACTATCCCTAGTTCACTTTCAGATGCTAGTGCACAGTTGGGAAGAACTGTTAATATTTAAGAGCAAAGTGTATTACTTTTTCTTTAGTTTACGTTGGAGAATTTATCATGTTGGAAAGTTGAAATGTTCCATTTTTTCTGTTGTCACATTCACCACATTTCCACAAGATGGCTGTCAACAGAAAAAAAAAAATATCCTCAGGATTTAAGTTTTAAAAGTTAGCTTTTAGTACCTTATGAAGCATATTATCTGCTATGTTAAACTCAGAAATTCATGGAATGTGAAAATTCAAGGTTTTTATGGTATATTTTTAGGGAGGTATACCAAGTTAAGTGGAGGCCCTTCATACTGGTTTCCTTTAACTACTATAACAGAGTACCACAAGCTTGGAGTCTTAAAGCATCATAAATTTATTACCTAGGTTCTGGAGGTCAGAAATCCTAAAGTCAAGGTGTTGGTGGAACTGCATTCCTTCTGGAGGTTCTGGCAGAAAGTCCGTGTCTTTGTCTCTTCCATCTTCTGAAGTCCACTTGCCTTCTTTGATGCCTTCTTCGTATTCAAAGCCAGCAACGTAGCATCTTTAAATCTCTCTCTGACTCTGAACTCTGCTCCCTGTCCTCACATCTCCTCATATTTTCCTCTTATAAGGACCCTTGTGATTATACTGGGCCCACTCAAATAGTCCAGAACAATCTCATCTCAAGATTCTTAACCAAATCACAGCCATTTAAGATAACATATTCACAGTTTCCAGGAAGTAGGACACGGACATCTTTGGGAATCATTATTCAGCTCAGCATATTCTGCCCTGTGCCCACCCCCCTACCAAAAATTCACATCCTTCCCACATGGAAAACACCATATCCCCAGATTCCCCAAACATCTCAACCTATTATAGAATCTTCTCAAGTCCAAAATCTCATCAAAATTTCATCAGTTTAGAAATTACAAATCTCGTCATCTCAATCATCTAAAGTAGGTTTCGGTAAGGTTCTGGTTAAAATCCGTTCCTGAACAAAATTCCTCTCCATCTGTTACCTGTAAAACTAGAAAACAAAATATATGCTCCCGAAATGCATTGGTGGCACAGACATAAGAAAATAGTTACAGATGTTCCCATTTGAAAAGGGAGAAAGTGGAAGGGGGAAAAAATGGTTATCAATCTCAAGCAATTTAGAGATCCAGCTGAGCAAATTCCCTCAGTTTTGAAAGCTTGGGAATAATCCTCTGTGGCCTGAGGCTTTGCCCTATGCGCCTGGCTCTACACCCTAAGAATTGCTGTTCCTTTTTCATGAGGGGTAGCACATATTTTCAGCTGAATATTTTATCAGCACATTTCCTGTCTATAGCATTTGGGAGTCCAACAGCCCTTTTGAATTGTATCCTTTTTGTCACTCTCAGTCCAAACTGGCAGTGTAGAAACACTGGATATAACATTCTTAAGAAACGTGTAGTTCTCCCCTGTATGTCTGTGGGGTTCACTCTGTTAGAAAACAGGCTACTTCACAGAAAATTCCCAGATAATCCCATCTCATTTTTGGCCTCTGCTGAAATGGCTGGAGATCCAGCAGTCACATGCCTAAACTCTTCAAAGAGCACTCTGTGTGACTGAATACTCTGAGCTTTCAGTCCTTCCAAGGCACAAGCCAAAGGTTATCCAGACATACAACTGGCTTTCTCTCCAGATCATGCTTTCCTGAGAGTGAGTTTTCTAATTCCGGTGCCTTTTGCAATCTACATATGCTGAGAATTTTCCAAATCCTCAAGTTCTGGTTTCTTTTAGCTTAACTGTTATTTTCTCAATTTCTTTCTTTCTTCTCACATTTTACTATAAGCAGGGAGAAGAAACCAGGTCACTCCCTGGAAAACTCCTCAGCTAAATATCCATCTTCATCATGTAAAATTTGGATTTCCGCATAAGTGTAGGACACAGTTCATCCAAGCTTTCTGTCACTCTTTCTTCCATTTCCTAGTACCATGTTCTTTATTTTTTTTGTGAGCCCTCACTAGCGTCTCCTTTAGCACCTGCCTTTCTACAGTCTTTTTATGATGATTTTGGTATCCTCTCAGATAATAGAGGCTTTCTCCACTATGTACCTCAATTCCTTCTGAGTCCTTGCGAGCAAGGCCTTGGTAGCCCTGTTTTTACTGAGTCTGTTCAAGGAAAACTTAGATTTTTCTATTAAAATTCTTTAAATTTTTCTAGCCTCTGCCTATTATCCATTCGAAAGCCACTTCCACATTTCTTAGGTATTTGTTATAGCAGCACCCTACTCCCCAGACCAAAATCAGTATGTTTCCAATTGCCTTTCTAACAAATTACCACAACCTTAGGAGTTTAAAACAACACACATTTATTACTCTCTAGTTCTAGAGGCCAGAACTCCTAAAGCCAAGGTATCGTTAGGGCTGTGTTCCTTAAGGAGGACATTCCTTCCCTTTGTCAGCATCCTGCGTGCACCTGCATTCCCTGGTTGTGGTGCTTTTCTCCTTCCTTAAAGCCAGCGGCATAGTACTTTCTCCAAATCTCTCTCTCTCTCTCTGACTTCAGTGTTTACCATCTCCCCTCCTCCTCAGACTGTAACTCTCCTGTTTCTCCTTAATGAGGACCCTTGTGATGACATCAGGGCCACCCAGATATTCTAAGATAGTCTCTCCATCTTGAGATCTTTAAGTTAATCACATCCGCAAAGTCCCTTTTGTTATTTAGGATAACACAGTCACAAGTTCTGTCGTTTAGGTAGAGGACATCTTTGTATGTAATTGTTGAAACATTTCGTTAGATTTATGCACACTTTTCACTTGGTCATGATTCTTGTTAGTTCTATCAAAATTTCTTCGAGAAACACTTAATGCTCATAGGATCTTAGATTTGGGAATATGTTGGCCACTCAGATTATGGCCTGTAGACGAAGGCCTATGCATGAGTTGTTACTGGTCTGCATTAAGTATAGAAATATAAAGTGTTTTAGACTTTTTATAACCATTTTACAGAATAATTTTATATGTGTTAATCTAATAATTCAATTTAGACTTGTATTTTTTATCCTTTTAAATTTTTGAATCATTCATTTTGTTGTATTTTACAATGCTTTGCTTTATGAGGTATTGGAATAACAAATATACAGCTTTTCATCATAGATAACCTGAGAAAGACTGGCTAAGGTGGTATTTTGGAGTCAGAACAATCTGCTTTTTAAGCCTACTCAAAAGCAGACTGCCTTATGGCACCTGGGTGGCTCAGTCAGTTAGGTTAAGTGTCTGAGTCTTGGTTTTGGCTTAGGTCATGATCTCACAGTTCCTGAGTTCAAGCTTTGCATCAGCTCTGTGCTGTCAGCTTGGGATTCTCTCTCTCCCCTTCTCTGCTCCCCTCCCGCACTAGCTCTCTCTGTCTCTCTCTCAAAATAAATAAATAAACGTACAAAAAAAAAAAAGGAGATTGCCTTTTCCTAGCCTCAGAATTTTACCTTCAGATTATATATCAGTATATTTAATCCTTATCATACAGATTAAATGAAACACAATAATTAAAACATAATGACTGTTATAAAGTAAATGTTGATTCAATGTAGTTTCCATTTGTCTGTTTGTTTGGTTTTTTTTTGATGACTATATATTCAGGTTTCTATTAGCTATAAACCAATACTGTATAAGTCAAGGAAAAACATAGGAATGAAGCTCGCATGAGGAAACAAAATATTACCCGTAAACTGTCTTTTACATCTTACAATGTTCTGGTATTTATATTTTGCTGTTGTACTTGTCTTATCTAAAGAATAGTATATCTAAGATTACAATTAAAGATTATTCTTTTCCTTATCTTTCAGTCCAGTTACCTAAATCCTTTCAGGTAAAGGCAATGCATTAAAAATATTTATTATTACATTATATATTATATAACATTATATATTATGTTAATGTATATTGTTATATTATTTATGAATATGATGGTTATTAATATTTATACTTATTAAATTTTAATTCATATGTGTTAATTTAATACAGGAGGATGCTTAAAACTCTGTTGAAATTCACATAGTGATTTAACACTGTAACAAGTCTTAACATCCCTTTAATGTCTTCTGATATCTAAATGGATTATCTTTCTTTTCAGTGTTCCTATTCTGATTTAAAAGAGAGAGAGATTCTTTTCAAAATGTGACTTTTCAGACAAACTTCTCTATATAACATTATAGCTTTGCTATCAGGACTAAGCATTCCCTCCCCTAGAATAAAGCCTTTAATGATAGGACTGACATGATTGTTGACCTTTGAAGGAAATATGAATAAGAAAGAGAGATAAGAAAATACTAGGAATAAACTTCTTGCTTAACATATATTTATTTTTAAAGATGGAACTGAGAAAGAAAATCAAAGCCCTATTTGTCTCTCTCTCTCTCTCTCTCTCACACACACACACACACACACACACACACACACAACTTTATGGACTGAATAAAGTTCATAGCGGTATTCAATAACAGTATGACCATAACTATCCCACAGTTTTTCTGTGAGGGATAGATAAGTAATGAAATAAATATCAGAAATTAAATGGTTCTCAGTAAAATTCATTCACTGTCATAAAAGAAAAATAACATTAGGAATTTACTATTTATTATTTAAAATAGCCAACAAAACTATCTCATTCCAACCATAATATAAATGAGGCTGAAGCATAAGAGACTCTTAAAAACTGAGAACAAACTGAGGGTTGATGGGGGGTGGGAGGGAGGGGAGGGTGGGTGATGGGTATTGAGGAGGGCACCTTTTGGGATTACCACTGGGTGTTGTATGGAAACCAATTTGACAATAAACTTCATATATTGAAAAAATAAATTAAAAACGTAAAAATAAATAAATAAAAATAAATGAGGCTGCATTTTATCTTAATGTTGAAATGGCAAGGTTCCTTTTGGAGAAGTTTTACATTATGGAAATCATGAAATTTCAAATAAAAAAGGATTCACCTTAGAAACTTTAGTACTGGAACAAGATGCCCAAACTTTTTATAAATTCAGAAAAAGTAAAGATTTTTAATTGCCCACATTCTGTGATACTAAGTTTTATTAGGAAACTTAAGCACTTTATTAGGCAATTTTATTAGAAAACTAAATAATATATTAGAAATTAAGAAGCACTCTTAGATAACTCTTAGAACCAAAGGGAAATGCAAACTGTATAAGAGTTAATGAAAAAGGTGATGTCTTCCTAACAAAATATACACACCCAATAAAAGCTGTGCTTACTACAAAATTTTAGCTTTCAATGCATTTTTATTAAAGAAAAAAATAAAAATAAGCTAATTGTTCATCTTAAGAAATTAGAAAAAGAACATCAGAAGAAACTAGGAGAACAGAATAACAAAGAAAACCGGAATCACTAAAATAGAGTACAAACATTAATGGGGTTAAATAAATTCAAAATTTGATCCTTCTTTGAAATGGACAATAAAAATTCTTCAAGGCACAAATTATGGAAAATATATAAAGAAAGAACATATAGGATTATGAATGAGAAAGCATAAATAATTCCAAGAACAAGAGATTTTAAAAGTATAGTAGACTATATGCAACTCTACTCTGATGAAACATGCAAACATAGAGGATGGGAATAAATTCCTAGAAAAACTTAAATTACCAAAATACATCCAAAAGAAGGTGAAACTAGAATAAGCCATATACATATTGGAAAGCTATTTAAAGATCTGTTATCAAAAAGCACCAGAACTGGGTTACATGGGTGGCTCATTCAATTAAGCGTCCAACTCTGGATTTTTTGCTCAGGTCATGATCTCATGGTTGTGAGAGATATCCCCATGTTGGGTTCTGCACCGAGTGCAGTGCTTAAGATTTCCTCTCTCCCTCTCCCTCTTCCCCTCCTTTCTCTCATGAGTGTGCACATGCTCACTCTTTCCCCTCCCCAAAAAAAGGCACCAGAACAGAGGGATGCAAAGGTAAATATTATTAGACATTTAGAAAACTGATAGTCATAATGTTATTTAAACTAATATTTCAGCCATAGAAAAAGATAACTCCTTAATCACTTTTTGAAGAATCATAATTTTATTTTAAATAATTCAAAATACTTTAAAATAACTCTTTTTAACAAAAGGACAATGAGGGGCACCTGGGTGGCTCAGTCGGTTAAGCGGCCGACTTCGGCTCAGGTCATGATATCGCGGTCCATGAGTTCGAGCCCCGCATCGGGCTCTGTGCTGATAGCTCAGAGCCTGGAGCCTGTTTCAGATTCTGTGTCTCCCTCTCTCTCTCTGACCCTCCCTCGTTCATGCTCTGTCTCTCTCTGTCTCAAAAATAAATAAACGTTAAAAAAAATTAAAAAAAAACCAAAAGGACAAGGATGGTTCTATATCATTTCTGAGGTTAAATGCAAAAAAAACCCCACAAAAAACAAAAACAAAAAAACCAAAACAACCCCCCCAACAACAACCAAAACAACAACAACAACAACCAAAAAAGTACATACCATCCAGTAGTATATTCAAATGTCAGCATATATATAACAAAATAGGAAATTAAAAAGAAATAATGAGAGCCTAATATGAGGAACTAAATAAATATATTTTAGTAGCTCAATAAATTATACCATTAGATGCTAAAAAGACATTGGATAGAATTTTGCACACTTTTCCAATAAAAATTCTAAATAGGAATAGGACCAAACTTTCAAAATAAAGGAATGTACCATGTAAACATAGGGATAGGACAGATAACACCCTCTCTTTATGATATCATTGTATTTAAAATTAATATGAGAATGGGGTTAGGTGGGTAGGTAGAAGATAAATATAAAAAAATAGAGTTTCCATCAGTTCAAAACAACCACAAATCAAAACAGGAAAATATTCTCTTTTTACTTGAAAAACTTAAAAAGATGATTATTTTTCCTGTATCAAATGCATTTTAATTTTATAGTTATTTAATGTAAAAATTTGTTATTATTTTTATGCCATTGAAGTAGAGATTTGGAGTCAAGGGGGCCTGATTATAAGGACAGTGTTCCCAATGATAACTTGAATAAGTTACTTAATGTGTTATGAAGTGTAGATTATAGATAATAATAATTTGTGTCTCATAGAATTATTGAAAGGATACATGAGATGGTGTATTAAAGTGATTCATGAAGTGTCTGATGTTATTCTGATACAGGTTTGCTCTTAATGCTGCATTCTTCATTACCTGCTAATAATGGCTTTCCACTTATTAGAAAATGGGTACTATGTATAAAATAAGGAGTCATTAGATATTTCCTTTTTCTTTTTTTTAACATGAAATTTATTGTCAAATTGGTTTCCATACAACACCCAGTGCTCATCCCAACAGGTGCATCCCAACAGGTGCAATGCCCATCACCCACTTTCCTCTCCCTCCCACCCCTGATCAAGCCTCAGTTTCTTCTCAGTTTTTAAGAGTCTCTTATGGTTTGGCTCCCTCCCTCTCTAACTTTTAGATATTTTCTTTAGAAAAATATTTTAATGCAGATTTAGTGAAGAATGGTGTGTTAAATTTAATCAAAGATTACTAAAACAGGAACATCTGAAGTTAATGGGAATTCAACTTCAGTAAACTAATGCAACTCAATCCATCACAATAGAATAGAATGGAATTTTCTGGAATTTAGTTCCTTATTTCCTTATAGAAAGATGAATCTGCAACTTAAATAACAATGAGCATCTGAAAAAATACCATTGCTGTTTAATGAGCTGTCCCAAATTGGCATACTGGGGAAGGAACCTCCTAAGAAGAGGAACTTTCTTTAATCGTTGGCCTCTATTAGGCCAATGTTTATGGGCCTCTATTAGGTTAGGCTCTAGTGGCCTCTATAGTTACATCTTTTAAAATTGTACTCAAAAATTAATTGTTTCAAAAGCGAAATAATTAGAACTTAGCATACTTAAAAATATTTTTTAAAATTTTTTAAATTTAATTTTATATTTAAAAAAATATTTGGTTTTCTGCTTCTTTTGATATTAAGTCCTCATAAAAAGAATCATCTTTGTGTGACTCACAACTATAGTTAATTACCTTGGTGCATTTAAAAGTAGGAAATCATGAGATTTAAATGTAAAATCAGGGGGTTTAAAACTGAAAATTTTCCAGAAATAAACTGACACTCCGAAATGAAGTAACTTCTGAGACTTAAGCTTTTATTGAGAACTACCTTAATTCATGGTTTATTCATGAGATTCAAAGATTAACATGGTTGGGTGGTTTTCAATGTGACACCACAATGTTACAAGAAATAGTTTATGTCATCTTTGTCAAAGGGTTCAAATTGTATACAGAGTAAACGATATGCTAAAATTAAATTAAATGTGTTTAACTTTCATACCCTTTTAAAAAATATATTTATTTTTAAATTGTCATATCCCTTTTTAAAAAATTATTTATTTTGAGAGAGAGAGAGCAAGTGGTGGTGGGGGGTGGTATCAGAGAGAGAGAGAGAGAGAGAGAGAAAGGGAGAGAGAGAGAGAGAGAGAGAGAGACAGAGACAGAGAGAGAGAATCTCAAGCAGACTCTGCACTGCCAGCCCAGCATGAAGCCTGCTGCAGGGCTTGAACTCATGAACCACGGAATATGACCTGAGCTGAAACCAAGAATCAGATGTTTAACCAACTGAGCCACCCAGGTTCCCCATACCAATCCCTTTTTAAGTTTTGAATGCCAATTTTCTGGTGTGAAAAAATGTTTTAGTTTGTCTATCTTTAATAGAAGTTGCTGTGGGTGAATGAACTAACTAAAATACCATAACTTTTTATTTAAAAATCTCTTTATTTTATATTAAAAATAGGATTTGAAAATATTTAATGAGGTTTTAATTTAGGAATTTACTTATCACACATATTAATATTTAATTGGAATGAAGTATTTTTATTGTTTCACCCGCTAATAGTAAAATTTTTTTAAATTGCTGCATTTTTTTTACAGTAGATGCATATACCTAAAGTCGTTATTATATTGGAAATAATTCTTTGTATTGAACTGATATGGGGGATTTCTTGGTAGTACTGTGTTTGCCACTTGTGAAATAGGAGTTTAATTGACTAGTATATTGTCTGGAATTAGATTAATTTCTATTTTGGATTATGTTCAAAATTTTGATGTCTGCCACCAGATGGGAATGATGCTCTTTTTGTTTTATGGCCAGCTGTGTTGACCATGTTTTAGAAATTGAGTAATGTATGGAGCCCTTTTAAACAAAAAAATGAAAACAAAATTTTCCCAACTCTAGACTGGACTTAAAGTAGCATAAATGTGGAATTATGTATGCACATATGTTTATTTATAAAGAAAATTACAAAATAAGTACTAAAAGCACAAAACCAAAAATTGAAATTAACATTGATTTGATGGATGATGTTAGGTCATCACATATGATGTAAACGATTATGTGACTGCACTAGCTCTGGGTCTTTTGTGTTTAGCAAACACTCACTACCATGTACCATGTGATGTGTTGATTTCCTCTACCTTTATTTTTTTTTTTTCAATATATGAAATTTATTGTCAAATTTGTTTCCATGCAACACCCAGTGCTCATCCCAAAAGGTGCCCTCCTCAATACCCATCACCCACCCTCCCCTCCCTCCCACCCCCCATCAACCCTCAGTTTGTTCTCAGTTTTTAACAGTCTCTTATGCTTTGGCTCTCTCCCACTCTAACCTCTTTTTTTTTTTTCCTTGCCCCCCCCCCCATGGGTTTCTGTTAAGTTTCTCAGGATCCACATAAGAGTGAAAACATATGGTATCTGTCTTTCTCTGTATGGCTTATTTCACTTAGCATCACACTCTCCAGTTCCATCCACGTTGCTACAAAGGGCCATATTTCGTTCTTTCTCATTGCCACGTAGTACTCCATTTTGTATATAAACCACAATTTCTTTATCCATTCATCAGTTGATGGACATTTAGGCTCTTTCCATAATTTGGCTATTGTTGAGAGTGCTGCTATAAACATTGGGGTACAAGTGCCCCTATGCATCAGTACTCCTGTATCCCTTGGGTAAACTCCTAGCAGTGCTACTGCTGGGTCATAGGGTAGGTCTATTTTTAATTTTTTGAGGAACCTCCACACTGTTTTCCAGAGTGGCTGCACCAGTTTGCATTCCCACCAACAGTGCAAGAGGGTTCCCGTTTCTCCACATCCTCGCCAGCATCTATAGTCTCCTGATTTGTTCATTTTGGCCACTCTGACTGGCGTGAGGTGATATCTGAGTGTGGTTTTGATTTGTATTTCCCTGGTAAGGAGCGACATTGAGCATCTTTTCATGTGCCTGTTGGCCATCTGGATGTCTTCTTTAGAGAAGTGTCTACTCATGTTTTCTGCCCATTTCTTCACTGGATTATTTGTTTTTCGGGTGTGGAGTTTGGTGAGCTCTTTATAGATTTTGGATACTAGCCCTTTGTCCAATATGTCATTTGCAAATATCTTTTCCCATTCCGTCGGTTGCCTTTTAGTTTTGTTGGTTGTTTCCTTTGCTGTGCAGAAGCTTTTTATCTTCATAAGGTCCCAGTAATTCATTTTTGCTTTTAATTCCCTTGCCTTTGGGGATGTGCCGAGTAAGAGATTGCTACGGCTGAGGTCAGAGAGGTCTTTTCCTGCTTTCTCCTCTAGGGTTTTGATGGTTTCCTGTCTCACATTCTGGTCCTTTATCCATTTTTTTATTTTTGTGAATGGTGTGAGAAAGTGGTCTAGTTTCAACCTTCTGCATGTTGCTGTCCAGTTCTCCCAGCACCATTTGTTAAAGAGACTGTCTTTTTTCCATTGGATGTTCTTTCCTGCTTTGTCAAAGATGAGTTGGCCATACGTTTGTGGGTCTCGTTCTGGGGTTTCTATTCTATTCCATTGGTCTATGTGTCTGTTTTTGTGCCAATACCATGCTGTCTTGATGATTACAGCTTTGTAGTAGAGGCTAAAATCTGGGATTGTGATGCCTCCTGCTTTGGTCTTCTTCTTCAAAATTACTTTGGCTATTAGGGGCCTTTTGTGGTTCCATATGAATTTTAGAATTGCTTGTTCTAGTTTCAAGAAGAATGCTGGTGCAATTTTGATTGGGATTGCATTGAATGTGTCGATAGCTTTGGGTAGTATTGACATTTTGACAATATTTATTCTTCCAATCCATGAGCAGGGAATGTCTTTCCATTTCTTTATATCTTCTTCAATTACCTTCATAAACTTTCTATAGTTTTCAGCATACAGATCTTTTACATCTTTGGTTAGATTTATTCCTAGGTATTTTATGCTTCTTGGTGCAACTGTGAATGGGATCAGTTTCTTTATTTGTCTTTCTGTTGCTTCATTGTTAGTGTATAAGAATGCAACTGATTTCTGTACATTGATTTTGTATCCTGCAACTTTGCTGAATTCATGTATCAGTTCTAGCAGACTTTTGGTGGAGTCTATCGGATTTTCCATGTATAATATCATGTCATCTGCAAAAAGCGAAAGCTTGACTTCATCTTTGCCAATTTGGATGCCTTTGATTTCCTTTTGTTGTCTGATTCTGATGCTAGAACTTCCAACACTATGTTAAACAACAGTGGTGAGAGTGGGCATCCCTGTCGTGTTCCTGATCTCAGGGAAAAAGCTCTCAGTTTTTCCCCATTGAGGATGATGTTAGCTGTGGGCTTTTCATAAATGACTTTTATGATCTTTAAGTATGTTCCTTCTATCCTGACTTGCTCAAGGGTTTTTATTAAGAAAGGGTGCTGGATTTTGTCAAAGGCCTTTTCTGCATTGATTGACAGGATCATATGGTTCTTGTCTTTTCTTTTATTAATGTGATGTATCATGTTGATTGATTTGCGACTGTTGAACCAGCCCTGCATCCCAGGAATGAATCCCACTTGATCATGGTGAACAATTCTTTTTATATGCTGTTGAATTCGATTTGCTAGTGTCTTATTGAGAATTTTTGCATCCATATTCATCAGGGATATTGGCCTGTAGTTCTCTTTTTTTACTGGGTCTCTGTCTGGTTTAGGAATCAAAGTAATACTGGCTTCATAGAATGAGTCTGGAAGTTTTCCTTCCCTTTCTATTTCTTGGAATAGCTTGAGAAGGATAGGTATTATCTCTGCTTTAAATGTCTGGTAGAACTCCCCTGGGAAGCCATCTGGTCCTGGACTCTTATTTGTTGGGAGACTTTTGATAACTGATTCAATATCTTCGCTGGTTATGGGTCTGTTCAAGCTTTCTATTTCCTCCTGATTGAGTTTTGGAAGAGTGTGGGTGTTTAGGAATTTGTCCATTTCTTCCAGGTTGTCCAGTTTGTTGGCATATAAGTTTTCATAGTATTCCCTGATAATTGTTTGTATCTCTGAGGGATTGGTCGTAATAATTCCATTTTCATTCATGATTTTATCTATTTGGGTCATCTCCCTTTTCTTTTTGAGAAGCCTGGCTAGAGGTTTGTCAATTTTGTTTATTTTTTCAAAAAACCAACTCTTGGTTTCGTTGATCTGCTCTACAGTGTTTTTAGATTCTATATTGTTTATTTCTGCTCTGATCTTTATTATTTCTCTTCTTCTGCTGGGTTTAGGCTGCCTTTGCTGTTCTGCTTCTATTTCGTTAGGTGTGCTGTTAGATTTTGTATTTGGGATTTTTCTTGTTTCTTGAGATAGGCCTGGATTGCAATGTATTTTCCTCTCAGGACTGCCTTCACTGCGTCCCAAAGCGTTTGGATTGTTGTATTTTCATTTTCGTTTGTTTCCATATATTTTTTAATTTCTATTTCCTCTACCTTTAGAACCAACTACTGCAAATCACAACCACTGAGTGCATTGTGGCATCATTTCACTTTTGTTTAGCATAAGTATACTCACAGTTAATACACAACCTCTGCCTCTATTTCCTCCTCATTAGCCTAGGACAACAAAAGTTTAGCATGCTATATATGGTTTTAGAATACAAGCTAACTGTATTAACAATGACATAACTTCTCTTCTATCAAAATATTTACTTTCAATAATTTCTGACATTAACACAGTGATTATTTTATGAATCCTAATAAGAGACATTTTATCTAGTAGAGGATAAAAGAGAAGTCTTAACGTCTTATGAGTGCTGTACATGCTGCCTCAGTTTATTAATTTCTGTGTTTTTTTCATGAAAAAGGTGGTTTGGGTGGTTTTCCCTCACAGTTTATTAAGCTCAACCAATCTTAGTTTCTTTTTCACATGTAACATTTTGAGGCCTGATCATAGGAGTGGTCCAAGCTATTGAACTAAATTTTCTAAATTACTTTAATTGGAGTTTGGGTTTTGCTTTGGACAGTTTTTACTGCCCTGGTTTTAGTTGGAGTTCTTCTCCATTAGTACAGAACTAACCACAGATAATCTAGAACCTCTAAGGAGAAAAGGAGGGAAAGTCCTAATGTTTGTTTATTATTACTGTGATATTACCTTAGATATTTCTAGGAGTTTTCATTACTTTGTGGATCAACTTGGTAAAGTCAGTATTATTTTCTCCATTAAAAAAAATTAATGTTTATTTATTTTTGAGAGAGAGAGAGAGAGAGAGAGAGAGAGAGAGAGAGAGAGAGAGAGAGACTGAGCACAAATGGGGGAGGGGCAGAGAAAGAGAGGGAGACACAGAATCTGAAGCAGGCTCTGGGCTCTGAGCTGTCAGCACAGAGTCCGGCATGGGACTTGAACTCACGAACTGTGAGATCATGACCTGAGCTGAAGTTGGATGCTCAACCAACTGAGCCACCCAGGCACCCCTATTTTCTCCATTTTATAGATGAAAAAAGAGAGACTTAGAACACAAAATAAAAGTCCTAAGGTGAATTGGACTAAGTCTGTTGCTCCTCAGGAAAACAAGGGCTGAAAATACTGAAATGGCAGGTTGCAAGTACATCAACCACAGAGAATTGGTAGAGTAAAATGGGAAGAGAGTAAAGGAATAAATTGAAGGTAGGGAATGGGTACAGTCCCAACATTAAAACAAACAGAAGAGGGAAAAAGAGAGAGAGAGAGAGAAAGAGGCAAACCATAAAGCAGACTCTCAACTCTAGAGAACAAACTGAGGGTTGCTGGAGGGGAGGTGAAGGGGGATGGGCTAAATGCGCTTTGGGTATTAAGGGGGCACTTGTGATGAGCACTGGATGTTATATGTAAGTGATGAGTCACTAAATTCTACTCCTGAAACCAATGTTACACTATATTTTAACTAACTAGAATTTAAATAAAAACTTGAAACAAACAAGCAAACAAAAAAGAGGAAAAAAGAAAGCCAAAGAGAACTGAATATATTCTTACTGTCAGGACTTAGTTCCTTTTCTTGTTTGTATCACCTATGTCTTTCCCAAACCAAAAATTTGCTGAAATGCAAACATGATGTAGACAAATTCCTTAACATTCAAATGAATAAGTTAAAGTAAATACCTGTTTTCCCTATTAAGTGCTAAATGCATGTGGATTCTCCAATTTAGAATATCTGTTTCTTCTATTATGCTTGGCAATAAACTCAAGCCCTAAAATATTTTTTCTCTTGCATTTTCCATTTCAGTGAATAACTACTATTTTAAATGGGAAAAATTGTACTTAAAACTACATTTAAAAATTCATATCAGAAAAGAATAATGATTTTTATATGCTTGAAACAGGACAATTAAAATCTTATGCATACTAATTCAAAAATTTCAAGCAAGAAATTCTGGGAGGTTAGCTCATAACTACTTTGGACAATATAGAAACCTTATCTGAACTGGCTAGTAAAAAATCCACTCCACCAAGCATAAGAAGGCCTACAAAGTGACAGAATTGCATTTACTCAGGAAGCCCTCAACTATCAAAGTAATTAAAGCTTCTCAGAGATCTGAGATTAAGGATTGGGGCATGGCAACATACCTGTTTTCTGTTTCTTGTCATTCTGTTGAAAGTACAAAGATATGCTTAGTTTTCACATAATCAAGAAGGAAGAAAAGCCAGGAAAAGTCATAAGAAGTCTAAGCAGTGGTTTTTCTTTCATTCTGACATAACTCTGACTCCTTCTGTAGTTAGGATATTGACTTCATGGCTGTGCCTTCTCAGTCTTTGCTTTATCTTATTTCTCTTACTTCTACCTTCTCTATCGTTTGTGGGTTTTAGGGCTTAGAATTAGGAGTCCTCTTTCCTTTTTTCTGCGTATTCCTCCAGGTGATTCTACCCATCCCTATGGCTTTAAGAATTACCAATATGCAGGCAACACTCAAATTTGTACCTTCAGCCTACATCTTTTCACTCAGCCCTCTTCTCAAACCTAAGAATTCTCCTTGGACTCTCTTTTCTCCAATCTGCCCACCTCTCTCCATCTCTGCTGCTGAAGTTCTGGTTCTAAACCCAAGTACTTTCACACCATGTCAACAGGGTCACTTCCTAAATAATCCACCAACCCCACTTTTGCTCACTTCCTATACATTCTCTAAATAGCAATCAGAATCACATTGTAAACAGTGTGTAATTTGATTGTATCATTTCCCTGTTTAAGATGGCGCAATTAGGAAGGTTGCTATGGCCAAGCAGAAGAAATCTTCTTTTTACTGGACTATGCAAGCTATGGTGAGTGGTAGAGGACTTCTGTGGAAGATGGAAGGATCCTAAACTCATCTTATTCCATGGATACACGTAGGTAACACATACATCAGTGTAAATAACCCAGAAAATGTCCCAAAGACTGGCAGAACAGACTTTCCCCAGCTAAATGTAGAGAGGAGGGCACATCAAAAACAGTAGGAGGGGCAGAGACCATTGGGAATGAATTGACCCATGAGACTGTCCATAGGAGGGACTGCACTCTCTGCACTGGAGGCACAGAGAAGGGAGAGGAGCAGACACCACACTGAGCACCCCAGGCATGGGGTACCCACACTGAGAAAGCAAATCCCCATAACATTTGGCTTTGAAAATCAGAAGGGCTTATCATCACGAGATTTTATTTTCAATGGACCTTAATATCTGGAACTTGAAAACTTAGGGGCTTGGGGTCATGAGATCATGACCTGAGCCAAAGTTGGATGCTTAACCAGCTGAGCCACCTAGGCACCCCTGTTGCAGTAGTTTTTTAAGGAAGATGTTGACAAAAATAATTATTGTTATGGGATTTTAAGGATGAATATACGCATTAGTTTGTCAAGAGTATGTATCATTTTAAAAAATTTTTAATGCTTATTATTTATTTTTGAGAAAGAGAGAGAGAGAGAGGCAGAGTGTGAGTGGGGGAGGGACAGAGAGAGAGACACACACACAGAATCCAAAGCAGGCTCCAGGCTCTGAGTTGTCAGCATGGAGCCCGATGAGAGGCTTGGACTCATGGACCCTGAGATCATGACCTGCGCCAAAGTTGGATGCTTAACCGACTTAGCCACCTGGCGTGCAGGCAATTTTTTGATACATAGTGACTAAACTAAGAAATAATGTTTTGTTTTTCATATGTTGAAATCTATATTTCATCTTTATAATGAAAGGCATAGTATACATATACAGCATATACATTGCATATGCATATTTATATATGTACATGTAGAAAATATCAATGTCTTTTCACATTGCATATAAATAATCTATATTTTCTTTAGAAAAATAATTTTGTGGGGCACATGAGTGGCTCAGTTGGTTAAACATCTGACTCTTGATTTCAGCTCAGGTCATGATCTCATAGCTGGGAAATTGAGTCCTGTTTCTGGCTCTGCATTGAATGTGGAGCTTGCTTGGGGTTCTCTCTCTCTCTCTCTCTCTCTCTCTCTCTCTCTCTCTCTCTCTCTCCCTCTCTCTCTCTCTCTCTCTCTCTGCCCTTCCTCCCTACCCCCCCTCAAAAAAAATAAATAAACATTTGAAAAAAATAATTTTGCTTGATCTGTGTTCGATTAAACTATCTTTCTCAATTACCAGCATTCAAAGGAATTTATGGGCTTTAAATATAACTTTGGGCAGAATGATCTTCATTAAAGTTTCTCAAAAACATTACAAACTTCCTATTAGTCAAACTGGCATTGGATGATTGGTGCCACACATAGCCATCATCACTCTTGTGCCACTTAGTTGACTCTGCAAATAAGTCTTTCCTTGACTGCCACCTGACCATGATTGCTAGATTTAATAAAAATTCAGGACACCCAGGTAAATTTGAAGTTCAGCTAAACAACAGATCATTGTGTTACATAACTATGTCCCATGCTACATTTGAGACATACTACTTGTGATTATTGTTTCAGCTCTGAAACAAGAATTGATTTCATTACTAATTTGTCAGTTCTAGATAATGCCAAATTTAGTATCTCAAGTGATTATATCAGCAATGCAGGAAAGAATAAGCAGAGATTGTCAATATTGTTTTTTTAGAGCAATTTTTGACCACTTGACTTTAAATTAAATACAAATTCCTCTATAAGACTTTCCTCATTTGTGTTTCTTTTTGCTCCCTTTCTTGTCACTCCTGCTTCAATTTCTCTTCTCAAACTAAAGAGAACTGCTTTCTGTCTCTAGAACTCAATGGTGTCTCATTTTACATATGCTTTGGAAATTCTCTTTTCTTTCTTGTCACTTACACTGGCTAGACTGGCTAGCACCTACATATCTTTCAGTTCTTATCCTAGATGCCGCTTTCTTCAGTTTTTTTGACACCCACAAAACTGGCTTGGTCTCCACTGTCTCAGAGCATCCTGTATTTCCCCTCATTATGTTTCATCCCACAATGTTATAATTCCTGGTTTTAAATGTGTGTATGTGTGTGTGTCTGGGGTTTCAGTACGCATGCATGCTTGTAAGTATTATCTTTATCACCCACAAGACCAGCAATTCTTTTCTCTGTGTTATTATTGTCTTGGCCTGGCATGTAATAGTGATTCAGGAAATTTCCGACAAATTATCAGAATGATGATCTCTTCGCTGACACAGTAAGTGCCCTCCTTATTTTATTTAATTTTTTTTTTTTAGTGCCCTCCTCACTTAATGAGAATCTTTCTCTCGCTTTCTCTCTTCCTTCACTCTTTTGCTTTGGACTGATTCAAGGCTCCAAGCTTAGCAGAGCTAAGATACAGTTTTTGGAGCAACTCAACTATAATTATTTATTAGGTTTTACTGTCCTTTTTTAAAGTATATTTTAAAAAATTAATGGGCTTAGGAGAGTGTCATATCTATTGCTTAATCTTTTCACTAGTAATTTTGTGTTTTTTCATCCCAAGAGTATTGATAATTGCTGCTATATTATTATCTGGGCTTGGAAAAATGAAAGTGAGAGTAGGAAGTATGCTGGATTTTTTTTTAGGATCTCGTGCAGCATGTTAGTTAAATTTAAAAATGAAAACAATGTATAAATTACTTGAATTTGATGTTATTACAAAATATAGCTATTATTGTAAATGTACTGTGGAGCCCTGTGGTAATGGCTGAGATGGTAATTTTATTCTAAACTGTACTTTTCAATGGCTTATTTAACACGAACTCTCAATTTATACTGTTGACTGAAACTTTTCAAGCTTATTTTCATCCCCAAGGGGAATTTTATAAAGAGATGAGACAAAAATGCCTTTAGGTGATTTATTCAAGCATGGTAAAAATGATTTTCACCCAATTATTAAAAATTTCAGAATATTTTGGTGGGTTATACATATTTAAATGGTTTCATACTTTATCCTTCATGGGAGCATGTTTCCAAGAAAGGACAGGCGCTGTATTGAATTGAGGATGATGGACATTTGTTCTATTTGTTGTAGATTTTTTCTGGATTTAGCAAAGGAAAGGATTTTAGGGATAGCTTTTCTTTAGTGTTGTTTGATGCTTTCACGGGCCTCATTTTTTTGAGCAGAAGTTTTATTTTATAATGGTTCAAGAATAATAGTTTAGATAATGTATGCTTGAAGCAAGAACGATGAATTGGAATTATAACTCTATTTTTGAAAGTCTCTATGATCACTTATTTTCTACTGTTGGTTCATGTTTGGCCAGGTTGGCTTTGGTCCATGATCTGCCTTTCCTCTCCACAGAGATGTCTTGTAATTCCTTGTATTTTAGAGCACCACCTGTGGGGATGGGTTCTTAACTGCAATCCAGATCCTGATGACCAGCACTGCTCCCACTTTCCTAAAGCACAAGCTTCCCTTCCTAATACAAGTCCCATCTGATGTGTTCTATAAACATCCATGGGGAGATACTAGAATTCAGTGAGTTTTTATGGGAAATATATATTTTTTTTATAAAACATAGTCATATAGATAAGATGATAGAGTATAAAACATAGCCCATGAATTGGAGACATCACAGGTCAGTGCACAGGAAGTTCTAGAGAGGTGCTCTGAAGGAGGCATATCCATCAGATGTTCTTTGTTTTCACTCTCTGCTAACAAATTTGTGACTTTTGGGAAACTACTCAGGGTTTTTTTATTACTCAGGTTTTTAATATAAAGTGACAATATATTTCCCATATATTATCCTGAATTCTTTCCTATTTGAAGAAAAATGATTCATTAAAACACCCTAGATGTAAGAGACCATAAATGTGGGTTGCTTAAGAAACAAGTGAACTCTGTTGTAGGTATTTCCTAGTATGTGTGGAGTGGCCAGCTCCATACTTAATCTCATATTATTGAATCCTGTAGTTTAAGTTTTCCACTTCCAGATTTATTCTCTATGTATTTCACATGAGGAATCTCATTGTAGGGACTCTGTTTGTCTGTTACTAATATAGACTATACATACCTGACATTCTCCCGAGACAGAGATGGACAGGTTGTATGTTTGTCTTCAGATAAAGACTTTCAGATTCTCAGTTCTGTGATTGTGGGACATAATTAGAATGCCATACAATTTGGTAATTAGATTTCTTAGATTTCTAGGGAGCAAAGTCAATTTAGAACAAGCCAGCATTCAGTAATCAGAAATAGGAGGGCTCATTTTGCACCATAGCATCATGTGGTCAAACAGAGAAGATACCAACATTAGCATTTTTAACAAAATAAGCTCCTGATAAATTGCAGGTTTGGCAATATGTTGAGTTTAAAAGGACATAAGATGACTCTATTTTCAGTTACCCTCAGCTGTGGAAAACCATCCTCAAGATCATTTTTGATGAGGAGGAAACAGAATCAAAAAAGAAATTGGATAGCAACTTCAAATAATAACTGTTTGAGAAGAAGAAATAAAGATGAATGTGGGGAAAGAGAGAGGGATGGTTGAGATATTAGCCTTGTTAGGGGACACCAGAGAGAAACAATTAAAAAAAATTAAAGTTGTTAGTAAAGAGTAAGTGAAAAAAAGTAATAAAAAGTTTTGGAAAATTTGTAAAGATTTGTTATGTGTGGGAATAAAAAGCATGCAGAGGATACATTTATAAATGAAAGTAGTTTATGTTTTTTCTTCTTTGAAACTTGAAAGATGACGAGGGCTCTAACTAAAAAGTAGTCATTAAGAAGGAAAAATGAAAGGCAGCTAATTCTTGTCTAGAAAGATGTATATTTTACCTGGCTGGGTTGTATGGGGCATGGTTACTGTGAATGAGTTCTCTAATGTATGCCCTTGTGTGATGCCTTTCTTACTAAGAGGAGACTTTTATGATAATAGTTTCTTTTTTAGGGTATAGAGAAAGCAAAGGTGTAAGAATAAGTATTTCTGATATTAGAAAATTTGCATTGAGAAAGCTTTCCACTGAAGCCATATGGTCAATGGAACTTTTGTTTATTACTTTCTCTTTTATTTTTCTAACATCTAGCCATCTTCAGAAGTGTTTATCAATGGAAGGTGCTCTTTTAGACTCTATAAATTCAGGTTTTGTTTGTGTGGTACTTTCATCGTAGTGGATACGCCAGGTCACCAGGGCTGAAGACTACTAAACAATTTCCATTGGTATATTTGTGAAGATCTTGGCCTGAAAATGACACAATACCCAAGTGAAAGTGGCCTACACAAGAAGGGTTTGTGTTACATATGTGAACTTGGGTTGGTTTAGCAACTGAGTAGGATTAAGGCTCAGGGTCACATCCCCCGTTTGACTGGCCTAATCCTTGCGGTCACAGAATGGTTTCCTCTAAAAATGATATTCTACAGAAAGCTCCGCACATGGAGGGAAGGGCCCAGATCTCAGCTTGTAAGCCTTTTTAATCAGAAAGGAATCTCAAGAAAGATTCTGAGGGAAGACACAAAGAATCTTAAGACTAACAAGGTCATGTTTCCACCTCTTTGTCAAGCCAACCCTAAAGCAGAGTTCTTCCAATGTAAATTGAATCACATAGACAACAACTAAAACAAACTTTGCCTAGATTTCATATCTGGATTTCTCTTAAGGATAAGGTAACCATCTCTCATAAATCTGATGATTTATACATTAGAGTAGCTCAAACTGGGCTAGCTCTTGTGGGTCTGGTGGCAGCTTTCCTGTTTTATAAATGTTTAGCTTTCTGTATGCTTGTGAGCAATAATCATTAAGGCAAGAACATTTGATATTTTATTCCATTTTTTTCCTTTTGGATTCATACTCAGAGAATTAGATAGACTTTCTATTTCAAATGAATTCCCAATAGTTTGCCTTTTCCTAGGGGGCTTTTTTTTTTTTTTTTTTTTTTTTTTGCCATTTAGCATTTATTTGGAGGTTTTTTGAATGAATAGTCCTCTAATTTATTTATTTATTTTTTTAATATGAAATTTATTACCAAATTGGTTTCCGTACAACACCCAGTGCTCATCTCAATAGGTGCCCCCCCCTGAATACCCATCACCCACTTTCCCCTCCCTCCCACACCCCATCAACCCTCAGTTTATTCTCAGTTTTTAAGAGGCTCTTATGGTTTGCCTCCTTCCCTCTCTGTAACTTTTTTTTCCCCCTCCCCCCATGGTCTTCTGTTAAGTTTCTCAGGATCCACATAAGAGTGAAAACATATGGTATCTGTCTTTCTCTGTATGAATAGTCATCTAATTTAAACACTGGGAGCTTGTTGAATTGTTTTAAGGAAGTGAGAATCTGTAGTTCTACGCTGACTGCCAGGTGGCAGGAACGGGTTAAGTCCAAAACCTTTATCATGGGAGGCATACAAGGGGTAAATTCTCAAAATGGATTTACAGTTTACCATTCATGACATATTATTCTATAACATGAAAATGAATTGCACCTTTGCATGCTAAGAGCAAGTTCTTTTATTACCAGCTATTCATGTAGAAGCATAATCAATCTTGGCATACCAAGTGGTTACTGGATATTGAGTTATTTTGAGAAGACATATATTAATGTATTAAGGTTTGCACAGCAAATTAAGCACATCCATGAAAACTATAGAAAGGAGTGATTAAATGTTAATGCATGAATTTGTAGTATTTTAATTAACCATATATTATTCTGAAATCCTTCACTAACTAAAATTCAAAATAGTAAAAACTTGCACATCTTTGTCTTTTCTGTCATTTTGGAAAATCATGGAATTTCTTTCCCTCATTTGTTTCTAGCCAGGTGGACTTTTATAGTTGAGTGATTTAAGGCATTTCAAATGAGTGCATTAGTTAATTCCTTTCTCTCACATGTTTTCAAACTCCATTAATTTTTTATCTCCCCAACTTTTTTTCTTTATGCACCTACATCAATGAATAATAGTAGCAAGATTCTCATTAATAGTCAGCATGACTTTGAATCCAGGTCCTAGGGAATGAGAACCAGCTCCTTTAGTATTTCTTTCTTTTCTCAAAAAGTGTTCCACTTTCCTCACAAAGGACATACATCTCTTAAGACCAGTGAGCCTCCTCATTATTACCATGTTGACATGTTCCAAAATTTTGCCTTCTCATTAAAAAGTAAAGCACAACAAAACAAAACAAAAGCAAAAACAAAAGCAAGCAAACAAAACCTTTTGCCATTGAAAATAAATGATATTACCAAATGAGGGAAACATTGTTGAAAAAATACCTGTTGCTTCAGAATATACATACAGCCACAATCTGTAGATTTGTGTTTGGAGTATAAAACACAGCAGTGTTACCTGTTGTGTTATTCTAGGTTTGTAAATATTCACTAGAGTATGATCATTTAAGCCAAAATTCCCAATGAAGAGGAGAAGGAGATGCAGAAGGTCTAACCATGAGGACTATATCATCACATGCACATGCAGATTGAGAATGTGGATGTAGCTCTTTGCACCCCCTGCCTTCACCCTCTATCTGGTAATCCTAGCATACTAGATGAGGTTTGGAGGGGTATCTCACATAGACATTTGTAGGTAAGCACTTGAGATCTACTGAGAAGTCCTGATTCTGTTTGGAAGTCTTCTTAAGTTTTAAAATATTTAACAATTTCATTTTACTTTGGAGATATACCCACTGGTGGAATCTGGCATAATGAGGCAGACCAGTATGATAGTAACTCTTAAGTTTATTAAGTGAAGAATAACCACAGAAATGTTGCTAACACAGGATTAACTATATGGTCATTGAAACCACCAAATGCAAATGTTTTTAAGTTCCCCTTCACTGCCATTTTCCATTCTAAATTAGTGTGTTGAAAGAAAATAAAACTCTATCTTTTGAGTTAGTCTCATCTCTTAATAGCCTGAATAAATGCATAAACAAATGTAGCCTCTTTACAATAATTGTGGCTTACCGGTTTTAGTGCCTTACTTTTCCAATTTGAGTTCCTTAGTGGATTTAAAAATTGTTTTTCTCTGTACATATATAATGTTATTTTTTAAAATAGTTATATCTATTTCTTTTTTGGTAAGAATTATACTCTGACACAATGGTTTTTGACAATTTGAGTTTGGTTAATTGAAGACAAGTTTTGTGGTTAATGCTTTTGGGCTTTGAATCATGTATTTATTCCTGTCTCCATCATGTTCTGTTTGCTTACATTTTGGAGGTTAATTTTGATTTCAAGATACTTCATTTTTTATTTCCTGCTTCACTTTGTAACTCACATTTCCTTTTCTACCCTCAAAATCAAGACTGTAAACAAGTTTTCTCACATTTTTTTGCCAACACGCTAAAAGACATATCAGTAGATAAAGCTGAAAATTGGAAGATATGTCAGTGAAATCTGCTCGCCCTGCTCACCCCTAAGAAACAAGAACTTCATTGCCAACTGCTCACAGCACAGACTGAGGTGGTGAATACACAGGGCTGTGAGGAGCGTGTGGATGATGTGGTGCCTCAAGTAGATGCTGCCCGTAAGGTCTATCCTTTGAGAGGTGCTGCCTGGCTGATCACCTCTTTGCATTTACTATGTGGAAAATGCCACAAGGAACCGGAAGCAGGATGGGAGCAGAATCCCCCTGTAGGCCAAGCCTGGATTACATACCACCCTTTTGACCAGCTCCCATTTCACATCGCTCAGATGTGATTGCGTGAAAGTTTTCTGTGCTTCCACACTAGGCCCACATTCAAGTTCCTGCATGCTTTTTTCCTGTATGCTGTGCATTTGGAAACTGCCTAGTACCTCCTTTCCACTCATTTGTCTGTCTTGAAAAATGTCTGAGAAGATGACAAGAAGCTCTGAGAGCAATAAACCATATAGTTTTTAGCTTAATATTGTCAGAGAGGAAAAAAAAAAAAAAGAGACAAAGTTCTGAAGAAAGCAAGAGATTAAAGTTAAATTTTGCAATTTATCTTTAAAAAAGGAATTCATTTTCCACTTCTTTAAGCGCCAGAAGAAGCAATGAGAAACAAACAAAATAATGCTGGCAACCTCATAGTGGTTGGCATAGAGTAAAGGCTTCACACGTGTGTTTACTGCCATTACAAGAAGAAACACCACGTGTTTCCACTATACACCGAGGATAAATGCGATGCAAAGACAATACAAGAGGCACCGAGTTTTCACAAATCTGACTCCAGGATTACTGTCCTTTCAGCCACTTTCTTTTTTGTAGGCAAACTAACTATCTCTGCATGTATACTGGAAAATAAATGAGCAGAGGGCTGGTGAGCTAATTCATCGCTCAAGAGAGCAAATTCAGTTTTCTGATTACACATACACATTTTATGACCTAAAGAAGTATTTATATATATTTTTTATAATTAATAGTTCTTTTAAAAAATATTTTACAAACTGATGGGTATTCCCTGGCCCCTACTTGGCTTCTTCAAGTACGGAGTTATTCTTGATACCATGAAAAGTTAGTCGGAAATAAATTTTTCTAGGAAAAATCAAAACAGATATTTGGAAATCACTCACTTATGATCATTAACAATAATCACTAACATTAAAGAAAATTTAAGTTAAACAGGACAGAACATGAATAGAGAAAGTCCAGTTATTTTCTTTATTTTGATTAGTTCTAGGAAAACTGACATTTTTACAGGAATATAAAAAATAAAGAATCTCACAATGGAAAATGAACTCTTGGAAAAATATAACCAGAATATTATCCTGTGCTTTTTTTGTATCTGTTTTTGCCATCACATAGTAAATATAAATTTTAGAAAAGTTGAAAATCCAAAAGTATTCACTAAGAAGATAATAGAAAGTAAGATGACCACCTGAAATAATTGATTTATCCTAATGTCTTTCTATGTAAAACTTTCAAATGATTGAGGAAAAAAAATTAATTTGCTTTATATCATGAATCCATGCTAGTAAATTTGATTTGTCATGCATGCATGTTATTATATTAGATTGGTCTTGACAGATTTTGCTTAGCCAGTTTTTTATTGCTTAGATATTTAGGTTTTCCTCTGTTTTTCTCTACTACAAATTATACTGTTTTAAAAATGTATTGTTTTGTGTCCTGCTTGGTTGACTTTACAGCACACCACTGCCTTATTATTTCTTTTTTGTGTGTCCCTTAAAAGTTGTTACTTTCCTTTGGGGAATGAAAATACCAATATTTAATTTTTTTAATGTTTATTTTTTTAAAAAAGATAGAGCACAAGTGCAAGCGGGGGAGGGGCAGAGAGAGAGGAGGACCAAGGATCCCTAGCAGAGAGTCCAATGCAGGTCTCAAACCCATGAACCCCGAGATCATGACTCAAACCGAAGTTGGATGCTTAACTGACTGAACCACCCATGCACCCAAAGATACCAATATTAAAAAAAATAACTTTTAAAATAAAGGGTTACCTTTATCTTTTTTTTTTCTTAACATAAACCTAGATTTCCATTTGTATTATTAAAAGTATAAAAATAAATTATAGCTCTTCAGGGAGATCAAGTTATACGTAGTGTATGAAGAGTGTAGAGGATGTTAGGGAAATGCAAATCAAAACCACAAGGAGATGACATTCTCCCCTGTTAGGATGGCTATTATAAAAACATAAAACATAAGTGTTGGTGAGGATATGAAGAAAAGGAACTCTTGTGCACTGTTGGTGAGACTGTAAACTGGTACAGTACAGTTGTTCCTTTAAAACTTAAAAATAGACCTAGTATATGATCCAGCACTCCTTCTTCAGGATATATATCCAAAGGACATGAAATCATTATCTTGAAGAGATATCTGCATACCCGTGTTCACAATAGCCAAGGTATGGAAACAACGTAAGTGTCCATCAGTGGATGAATGGATAAGGAAGATATGGTATATACCTACAATGGAATATTTTGAAGGCCTTAAAAATCTTGTCATTTCCAACAGCCTGTGTGAAACTGGAGGACATTATACTTAGTGAAATAAGCAGGACATAGAAAGAAAAATACTACATGGTCTTACTTATATGTGGAATCTAACAAAGTCAAATACGTAGAAGCAGAGAGTAGAATGATGGTTCCAGGATCAGAGAAATGGGGGGGAAATATGGGGAGATATTGGTTAAAGGGTACTAAGTTGCAGTTATGTTGGGTAAATAAGCCTAGAGATCTAACTTGCAGCATGATGATTATATTAATAACACTGTATTATATACTGGAAATTTGCTAAAAGTAGATTTCAGGTACTCTCACCACATAACACACAAAAAGTATGCAAAGAAATGGATATGTTAATTAACTGTAGTAATCATTTCATTATAGATAGATAGGTACAGATAAATAGATATCTCCAAGCATATGTTGTACACCTTGAATATATTTAATTTTTTTTTCGGAAAAATAAAGCATATCAGGAAAAAAATTCTAGTGATTTCGTCCTTTAAAAAGTTGACCTTAGCTAGAAAGAACTGTTTTTCTTGTTTTCCCCTGTGAATACAAAGTAAGGAAACATTTTCTTCAATGGAATTTTTCAACATTTTTAGTCACAGTTTTGTGACTTTGTAGATAAAGCACCATTTCCTTTTAATAGAAAACACTCATCTTTTATCTTGATAGTTTTTCTCTTTTTTATGTGCATGAGTATGTGTGTGTTGCAGCATTTCTTTTGAGTACTGATTACTTCTATGGTTCTTTTTTGTGTGGTTGCAATCACTTTTATTTTTATATGTCTACTTTCTCTGCTCCCTTAGACTGCCTCTGTCTCTTTTCTGTGTTTCATTTCCTAATAAGCCACATTCACATTTTATGCTTATTTTTGTCCCTTCTGAATATATTCTTCTTTCTGTGGCCCTAAATTCTAATCCAGCCATTCTTTATTGAACTATGCATAGACCAATGTTGGGAGCTGTGGGGCAGTGGTTCTTAAACTTTAGTTTGTAGGGGAATCACTCTGGGAGCTCATTTAAATGCAGGTTGCAGGACACCATTTCCTGAGTTTCAGATTTGGTAGGTCCAGGATGATAACTGGGAATTTGTTTTTTTCAAAATTACCCCGTGTGTTCTGGTGCATATGGTTCCTTATTCACACTCTAACAAATGGTATATTCAAATGAATAGGACACCTTGACTTCCATGTAGTTGTTAGAATGTCAGTGGCTTGTTTTGGAGAAAGCTTCTTGAGGTAAATATATAGAGAGCAGGGCCTTGAGGGTAGAAACAAAAGGGTTTGTTTGAGAGAGGCAGTAGTTAATTTCAAGGAGAAACACTGTGTTCCAGAACTCTCTCATCTTCCATCTTCACGGCATGATGCCACTAGGCAACTTCACTTTATGTGCATCATGTTGACTGCCTTCATTTGCTGTTGTCTAGTCCATGAATGTCCCACTTCTTAAAGAACTCACAGGACACAAAAGAGTGGATAAGAAGTTACTAAATGGTAGGCACATAGTAAATCATCATAAAAATGAGAATATCATATTGGATAAATAGGGAATTTTTTAAAAAGTTCTGTAGGCTCTCTAGCCTATGATTATACCCATTTCTGATCTTGCCATGATCTTCTATGTACTTTTCGTAAGACATATAAAAGATACATAAGGGATATTGAGAGAAGGCTTGAAGTTGGTCAGTGCCACCAAAATACCTGTTAAGTCCACTAAAGTGTTTTCATTTGACATTTTTTATTGTTGGAAACCACAACTGAAATTTGGGACACCATCCCCAGTCTCTAAAAGCACTTGCTTCTGTGAGCCATTTTCCAAAATTTCTGTATTTTATTGCCAGTTGAGTTTAAGTTTCATCTAGAATTAATATAAGAAATATTTATCAGGTGCCTTTTGCTAATGCTACTTACAAACAAAATACACTGACATTAGCTTTCTTATTTTTAAGTGTATGGGACAGTAGTTGTTAAAAAATAACAATCAAAGATATTATTAGTAAATTGTCGAGTTGTATACCTTTTGGATTAGCTGAAATGATGAGCACCTATTCTGTGATGTCAAATGTAGGACTACAATAAATGCCATGAATTTAACTATCCAAACTGAATTGATTTCTTTACAGTTTGCTTTTAGCTGAAGAAAATGGGAAAAATAGTTATGTAAAGCTTGGATAGAAGCCATGCAATAATGAAGAGAACTGGAGGTGTATAATTGGTATTGATTTAAACTGTAAGGAACCAATATCACCTAATTTTATGGTTGTGGATAATCCATATTTCTTCTTAGAGTATTAAAGGATTTAGAATTCTGGTCAAGAGCTGGATAAAGCATCCAGGTAAATTTGAAATAAAGCATTTAGTCTTCTATTAAAGACATATTCTAGACATCCCTTGGAAAATTGGAGCTTAAGAATTATGTCATTGCTCTGTAGCTTATAAAAAAAAGATATGTGGTTTTATATGATTGCTGAAACATACTTATAAGTTGTACCTTTAACTAGATAAAATTTTATTTTCAAATTATTTTTAAGCACTAAGTACTTTTTCTTTATCAAAATATTAATTTACATTATGAAAGACAAGATACTTCTTGGGATTCTTTAATAAAGAAAGTGGACAGAAGTCAAGAGATGTGGATCTCTATTTCATCATGCTAAATTTAGGGTCTGGAACAGTGTTTGGTATATAGTAACTACTGAATAAACATTTCTCAAATGAATAAATAAATGAATATTTCTGACTGTTACCATTCTGAGAATATAAAAATAATACAACTTCATTTTTTCTGTTGCTAAATTTAACTACTATTTTAAGCCCTTTTTCCATTGGGGAGGAAGAAACATATCCTCAATTTCTAGATTCCTCTTGTGTTCCACTGGGGTTCTTGGGAGTTTATATAGTGTGAAAGTATTGGGTCAGCTGCCCTACCCTCAGGGTCATCTGTATGGAAGGACTCCCTGAGGGTTGACCATTGACCCAGCTGCTCTCCAGCTCCCAGGGCATACAGGTCCCTGTTGAATTGGTCCTTTGGCTTTCATTTCACAATGGGAGGTTGAACTCATGCTCTAGCCTCTCTGTCCTGCATCACAATCCTGGAAATGATAGAAAAGATATTTTAGACAAATAAATAATAGAGATAATAAAATAGCTGAGCTCAAAAGCGTCTTTGGAAACTTTTGGTAAAGCAAGAATTATGAAGAATCTTCAGAATTTGGACTGATTAAATAAGGAAAGTATAGCTCAGGACTTCTGTGGGTACCTGCTGCTGGAGAATATGGGGGTGGTACTAAGTTCATGTTCAGAAATGCGTGAAACTGGAAACAGGGGTGTAGGCCTGGGCCAAGGGCAATAAGAGCTGATTTTGTGGGAACAGGCAGCCAGTTCGCCCTCGAGACCTCACACTCCTCCCTGAGCCTGGCTTATTAAGTGTGGTTTCTGTGTCTAGTTGAGAGCACCAAGTGTGGGAGCTTAGTTTCTGGGTGCCAGGTGGAAATCCAGGGTGGGCAGACATAGCTTGGAGGAATATGGTACCTCCAAGCCCAGGTGGCCAGCTCCAGAAGTGTCTACTGGCAGCAGTGTTCTACCTCTGTCACCAAATACTCTGTCCAAGTGCCAGCTAAGGTCTCTGCTCCACAGGCGGATGGCATGAAAGGGGGTTTCAACTATAAACATGGGCACACAATCAAGAATCAAAAGAAACATTTAAGGAAAGCCTACAGTACAAAGTATAAAACGTATAAAGGATAATTTAAAGGTGATAAAGTAGAAAACTTACTCAGCCATTCTGGGGTGCAAAAGATTCATTCTGAGATGTGAGAAACTCTGAAAAGCTTTGTAAATACTTCATTCTCTGCGTCTTTCAAGCCCGAACTGCAGCCTCAGTGGTCGTGGTGTTGTGTTAGCTTGTGCCTTCTAAATTAGACTCAGAGAAGACTTTCTATTTTTCTTAGGCCTTTGGGTCTTCTTGACACTACTCACTTGCTGTCTCCTCCACTGTAAATGCAAAAGCATCCCTCATAAAGACAACACACAAATCACAATGTGCAGCTTATTAAAAACTACAGACATAATCCAACATTTTCTAGTTCTACGAGACTAATCGGTCACCATTGCCTTTATGTCTCTCCCTCTGCTGTTTAGGTTTTAATTGTTTTTGTTAATTCAATTGCGTTTGTACACACACACACACACACACACACACACACACACACCTTCTGTGCATATATAAAATAGGCTATACCTGTGTGGCCTATTTTGTAGAAAATTAAGACATAGAAATGCATACTTACAAAATAGATAATTTAGGAAATGATGACTGGAGTCATGAAAGACTGCTTTTTGTTTAATCAGTGCATTTGTTGTAACTTACTTTTTTTAAAATATAATTTATTGTCAAATTAGCTAGCATACAGTATGTACAGTTTTCTCTTGGCTTTGGGAGTAGAGTCCCATGATTCATCGCTTATATACGACACCCAGTGCTCGTCCCAACAAGTGCCTCCTCAAAGCCCATCACCCATTTCACCTCTCCCTCAAGTCCCTATCAACCCTCAGTTTGTTCTCTGTATTTAAGAGTCTCTTATGGTTTGCCTCCCTCTCTGTTTGAAACTATTTTTTCCCCTTCCCTTCCCCCATGGTCGTCTGTTAAGTTTCTCATATTCCACATATGAGTGAAAACATATGATATCTGTCTTTCTCTGAATGACTTATGTGGTAATTTACTTTTAACTGTGGGTTCCCCTGGTGTATATAAAATATAGTCTAACTTTCTTTAAGTGATTTGTTTTACTCCTAGAAAATAATATACTGAATGAATATAATGAATTCTTTCCAGATGGGCACATATTCCCTAGGCCATAGTCACCTAGAAATAAAACAAAAAGTGTGTGTTGATAGTGAGCCCCATTGATGACTCATTTGGCATCCCTCTTTGCTGCTCACTCCACTGCCTCTCCCCAGCCATGCCACCAAGCCCTTTCTTAGCAGGTCCCAGCTGACTAACACATTCACTAGGGCGGCCATTAAAGGACATCTCACTCTGGCCCTTGATCCCATTCTTCCTGTCCCTCCTCATGCAGTGGGAAATCTCACTGTGCTGGAGGTCCTTTCCCACCTCTGTGGTCCTAGACATGTCTTCGCGGTGCTGTCCCTCCTAGTGGATTTTGATTCTCTTCTGTGGCAGCTGACCCTGTCCAGGCCAGTTAGTGTGAGCATTTGCTTCATTTAATGTCTTCTGATTTTCCTAGTGCCTCAACTCCTTCAGCCCCTCCCTCCGACTTTACTGCAGACCTGCACAACCTCCCCTTTGTGGTGTGTGACAGGAAGATAGGAGGGGATGGGGAGTGTATAACCTCTTCTCACACTGGGTGACCTCCCTGTCAGATGTGAAGAGTCTCTCTATGTCTTCTGTCACACCTGTCAGAACACGCAGACTATGTCTGCGACATGGCACTCCTTAGGCTCACTTTGCAGCTTTTGCATCCAGATTAGGCTTTTTCTACACTAACAAACCTTGAAGATTCCTCCAGGTTTCATCTCAGGAACTAGAAATGTTTTGTAACAAATTGGAAGATGGCGATGAGCAGCAAGAGTAGACGAGAAAGCAATGCTGAAACATTACTCTTGGAATTTTTTGTTTATTCTTATTTTGGGGTTGACTCTTATTGCCACTTGGCAGTCACCTTTACCATGAAAGTTTTTGGTTTGGGTATTGTAAACTAGGCAGCAAATGGAAGAAACAGAAAGTCTCAGGGATTTAGGGATTTACCTTCCCTTAGGGTCTCTTGTTCCTTTCATGAATAGTTATGTTACAGACCCAAGCTATTTCTTTTATACAAAAGAGATGGGTTATTTGAATGTTATTTTTAGTCTGAGGCCAACCAACAAAGGACACTTGCTACTGTAAATTAGTTCCTGCTCTGCCAGTGACCAAACATGAGGGGACGGGACTATCCTACCAATGCACTTACGTTCCATATCTTATTTTCCATATTGAACAGAGTTCACAGAAGTACAATTGTTTGTTTGTTTTTTTTTTTTTTACAAAAGAAAAAAAAATGGACTGTATGCCTAAAATGAAATCTTATTCTTGAGTGTACTACTCTAGAATTCTAAGTTACTTGAAAGCAGGACATTGTTGCCGGAGCCTTTTGAATTCTTGTAGTGCCAGGAATGCCAATAGGCACTAGGAGGCCACTGACATAGAATTCCATCAAATATGTGTTACTGACTTAAGAGCGTTCCAAGAAAATTTAATATTTGGATATTTTTAATGTCAGTATTTCCTCTAAAGGTGTTTTCAGTAATGTGAAAAGTCAGTATAAATGTGAAGGATTATTGCTGCTGCTGCTGCTGCCGCTGCTGCTGCTGCTACTGACAGGGGATCATTGTAATATTCTCAAAAAAGGCAAACTGACTTTCTGATCAGGGCAAAGCTTTGCACATGTAATCACACTCATCGCCTGTTCTGAATGGCTGCGGCAGTGCAGAGCTGGGACCTTAGGCACCCCAGGGAGTCAGGACAGCAATAGGAGTTGGAAATAACTAGAGACATTTAAAAAAAAAAAAAGCAAGTGTAATTTTTGTACCATTTTGTCTAACACTTTTCTGTCAGTTTTGTACATGGTATTCTCTCCTGCCCCATGTCCCAAAGTGAAGTCCTTGGAGGCATTTCTTTCTTAAGATTTCCCCATTTTTGTAAAGCCTTTCTTTCTGTTATTGGAAGGACCTCCAACTAGACCAGGTCAGTACAGCTGTTAAATGTGTAGCTTTTAGTGTCACCTTGACATGTAATGTATTCAAATCCAAGCTCTGTCATTTCCAAGTCCTGAAGTTTTGCACCAGTTACTTAATCTTTTTAACTTTCTTCTTCCTTTCCTGTAATATGGGGGCAATGGTAGAAAGAGTGCCGCTGTCAGTGGGTTTTAGGGGAGTTAAATAAGACAATCAAGAAGGACTACCCATAAATGCCTTCAAGTGTTGTTACTGTATTATGGTAGCAAAACGAACATTGAACTGACCATTTAGACATGTCAGCTTCACACATGTATCAAAATCCTTTGCCTTAAATTTCTTGTTATTTTTTTTTTAATGTTTATTTATTCTTGAGAAAGAGGGAGCACAAGCAGGGGAGGGGCAGAATGAGAGAGCGAGACAGAATCTGAAGCAGGCTCCAGGCTCTGAGCTGTCAGCACAGAGCCCATCTTGGGGCTCCAAACCATGAACCATGAGATCATGACCTGAGTCAAAGTCAGACGCTCAACTGACTGAGCCACCCAGGTGCTCCTTTTGTTATTTTTGATGAAAGCATTTCTTAGGATATAATTATATGGTTCTGAACTTTCATTTTCTACTTCATTACTGTAGATATGGTTTGAATGAAGATGAGTAGACTCAATAAGTACAGGTAACATGGTAAAATTAATTATTTCAGAGGGAAAAAGAAAATTTTACTGGGAAGTATATCCAGCTTGACTATGTAATTATTGGATCATTGTCTGGCTATTTCTTTGGACGGCTTTTTCTAGAGATCCCAAATGGCATTGATTGTGGCAGTGTTGAAAGAAAATTCTTAAAATCTCCCTGAGGAAATTCCAAAAGGTATTTTGGAGGTACAACAAGAGAATTTTGTTAGTAAGGAATTACCCTTTAAATTAGACTTTTCTTTCTAGGAAATTGTATTACTCTTCTATTTTATAAGATTCAGATTAATGAATTCAGATTAACAAAAATGTTTGAGGATTAGATTTCTCTAGATTAACGTCTCCTTTCTGTTTGTGAAGTGAAACAATTTTTCTTTAAACTTTTTAGGCTAAATGTTTGTAGCTAAGAATTTGCATATAAAATCAAACCTAAATTGGTCTGGATTGAAGTAATCTGGTTCCATTCTTTTGGCAAAACTCAAATTTAAAGCCTGAACAAAAGGCACTGCTGCTTTCATAATTTTAAAAATGCTCGCAAAACCCCGTAACATAAATAAAACATGTAAAAATGTTCTAACAATCTAGAATTATAAATGAGTCATGAAATATAAGGGGGAAAATTCATAGAGAGAATTAGACTTGAGTCTTCTTACAGTTATATCTGAGATGAGTTTAAGACAGAGTTTAAGACAGAATTTAAGACAGAGTTTATAAAGTTTGTGCTTCTGTGTTTTTTGTTTGTTTGGAGGTAAGAAAAAATAGGTATGTATATGCATTTTATGATTCCTGATTATTCATTTACATCTCCGTAAATTGTCATGAACTGTCTGTGAATATGTGCCTAAACCTTATACTAAAGAAAAAAACAAGCTTCGGGTTCACTAGTAAAAGAAATATTACTTTTCCTACTTATGAAAATATAAATATTATATATCTTTATAACTATCCATATGGTTTCAAAAGAATTTGCTGTAGAAATTATAAAAAGTGAAGTAACATTCGTGAACATAGAAGTGTTAGACTAAAGTCTATATGTGCAGGTTGGTGATTTTTGGAATGACGTTGTTGGCACTTCACAGTTCAGTGATTGTGTCATTACTTAACTTTCAAAGATACGATAAATTGTGATACCAAGTTGGTGTAAGCACCAAAATATCCACTGGTCCCTTTTGCTTAGAAGTAGTATTTGTATCAAATATGACTATTCTCCAGCCTTAATCCATGGCGTAGGGGATGTGTGATGAGTTTTCCTCTTTAAGATCATTGGCACATATTAGCCACATCCAAGAAGGCTCCCTTCCAGATTAAGTGTCTTCACTCATTGGAGGCCCTTTCTTTGCCATGTCAGTTTCTGTCATTCACATCCCAATGTAGTGACTGCCTTTTGTTATTTATCATTCTAAGAGACTTTATTTACATTCCAGTTAGTTAGCCTACCATGTAATATTAGTTTCAGGTGTACAGTATGGTGATTCAACACTTCCATAGAACACCTGTTGCTCAGCACAACGAGTGCACTCCTTAATCCCCATCATCTATTTAACCCATCACCCCACTTACCTCCCCTCTAATGGCTGACTTTTAGATTTGAAGTTCATATACTTCAAGAGCCTCCCCATTAGTTGCAGGTGCTGCAGGTAATAGGGGAAATTTACTTACAGCCCTGACGCATACAGTCAAAGGCAGCCACTCATATGGCGTGGTAGGTGGGAACCACAATAAAGATTTAAAAAATATTTTGAGTCTTTGTGTTCCAAGACACACAACCTGAATCCTTATTTCTGGGTGGGGGTGGTAAGGGTAGAGGGCAACGGTAGGTGGCCCCAGTGAAATGAAACTTGCTGTCACTGAAGGAGAGTCTCCTTCATAGCATTCTGCCCCAAAACTAATCTATCGTACTTCAAACCATTCAAGAACAGGGGGCAACTTGAATCTGGGGTGTAATAATCTAGTGGGGCTCAAGACTGGACAGGATGGAGTGAAGAGGCAGAGTCAAGATAATGACATGGCGACTGTGAGGCCATCGGGCCTCTGGCTGTGTCTGTAAGAGTAGGGGTACCTTGAGTGATACATTTCTAATTTTTGGAGGGACTGATCCACACACAGATATATTAAACCAAAATCAAACTTCCCATGAAAGATTATGTATACATACGCTAGGCATTGTTTCCTGGTATTTTCTTTTCTTTCTTTTTTTTTTCCTGCTGTGCCCTGTTGTAGTATGATTTATTCTATATAACTTATTAAGATGTCTGACTTTAAATCATTAAACTTATTTTGCAATCTACTAATGGCTCATAACTTGTAGTTTAAAAAACTGTAATATAATTTTAACATGTTTATATAATAGTCAAATAAAAATAATGTAAATTAACACAGAAGGGGTCTACTAGATTGTTTTTAAACAAATTTTAGAGAGAATATATGTAAAGTGCTTGCAAATACCCTGACATACAGTACAAAGTCATTTTTTATTAGCTATTATTTTCATATGTAAGCTGAGAAAGTTATTTACATGAAAGTTTCCAATACTTTATTGAATTATTTGAAAACAAAATAACAATAGCAATACCTATGACAAGTACAATAATTATTTTGGATAAATTACAGGAGGGAATTTGGTCCATGCTCCACTGATTAGTATGTACCACATTGTTTGTCATGCAGTGAAGATATATATTCCTGTTCCTTTATGCCAATAGAGGAGGCTGAAGGTTTGTCAAAGTTTCCTTCAAATGTTTTGCTTTCTTTCTCCCTCTTGAGCTGACCTATTTTTCTAGCTTCTTCTTGGGCTCTTTAAGTGCAACCTTCCTGCCCAGCGCCTCATGAGCTGGAGGATGCTGAAATTAATGCTGGAGGAAGAGAGTACATTACTTCACGAGAAAGGATTACTTTATCCCTTTGCTCCAAGTTTCCAGCCTCATGGTCATTACATTTTCTTTACACTTTGACCAATGGAAAATGTTTTTTGATATACTGATATAAATTGTTCTTATACTCTGTAACTAAGTATATTTATTCCTGTTAATTTGTCCTTTAAAGATTCTGCTTGATTCATTATGCTACCATTTTATTTGGAATCTTTGAAATTATATTCCTAAGTTAGTGTATGATTTTAGATTCCTGGATTCATTCATTCATTTATAAATGTATGTATCATTAAACAAGTATGGATTGAATGGTCTTGTAAAATTTACAGTCTTGTGATAGGTACATGTAAGTGTCCTTGAAGAAAGGACATCTGTACATTTAAACAGAAATTTTAATGTTTATTTATTTTTGAGAGAGAGAGAGAGACATGGAATGTAAGTGGGGGGAGGGTCAGAGAGAGGGAGACACAGAATCTGAAGCAGGCTCCAGGCTCTGAGCTGTAGGCCCAGAGCCTGACACGTGACTCAAACCCACAAATTGTGAGCTTATGTCCTGAGCTGAAGTTGAGCACTCAACCAACTGAGCCACCCAGGCACTCCAGGACCTCTGTATTAATGAAGCTAGGCCACTGTAACACAGAGATTTGATTGTCTTAACTCAGTAAGTTAAGAGTTGTTTGACTCAAAAAGAATACATAACTCATTTATCTTCTGCACAGCGGTTTGTAGGGGGATTATAGACCTCATGGGGGGTTTCCACCAACTTCAACATGTGGCTTCCAAGTGTAGTGCCAGTAATCACCTTTTCCTAGCTATCAAGAAGATGTAAACAGAGAGTCCAGGACAAGTGTCCTTATAGAGATGACCCAAAAGTTGCACATGAACTTTTTGCTCACATCTCATGGCCACACTTAGGTGCAAGAGAGGCCGGAAAATATGTTCTGTCTTGGACAACCAGATACCCAGCTAAACAGTGGATACTCCAAGGAAGAATGGGTCAAGGAAAGAAGTTGGCATTCTCTGCCAAAACATCTAATGTAGTAAATAGTAACTCATTAATTGAAGGATGCAGGGAGTAGGAATTAGTGTTTTAGTTAATTTGGAGCTCACAAAATGATACAGATAAGCAAGCAGACAATTTTGTAATGAAATATTGAAAATGCACTGAGAGGGCATGCACAGAGCACTGACCGCTGAATTATTACATATGAGGCACATTTAAGCCAAGCTTGGAAGGTAGAATGAGAAAGACTTTCCTGTCTAGGTAGAGATCTGAAGGGTGAAGTTGGCTATCAGATGATAGTTGGAGGGGGTGTTGAAGGCAGAGGTCGCATGAAATTCAAAGGCCTTGACATGAGATTGAGCATGGAAAAGTTAACAAACTGAAAGAATTTCAGCCTGTCAGGTGGGCATATTGCAGGGCAGTGAGACTTTGAGAGGTGAGTTGGAGGCAGGTTATGCTTTACTCCATGCTAAAGAGATTGAACTTTAATGTTAAGGCAAGAGGAAAGAAACTATGGAAGCGTTCAGGTAAGAAGATGGATGAGTGTTATCCATTATTGCAAGCCAAGCCTGAATTATAGCTGTCACACTAATTCCTGGAACCAAAGGAGGAAGTTATGAAATATGAAAACTTTCTATTCAATCCTTGAGAATAAAGGTAACATAAAGGTTTACAATATAGCTTAGTGTGGCTTTCATATAGACTGTTTAACTGCAAAATGCTTTATTTAGGTAATGATTTTTGAGTTTCTACTTCTTACTCATTGATCAAACTGGGTAATACTTATACTCTGAGAAATAAACAAGAAAATCAGTCTCTAATGACCACAAAATAGAATTTCTCAGCCTTAAAAACAGATTGATGAACTGAATGGAGAAAGAGAAGGAAGGACCAGAAAAGGAAGTTTAGTAGTCATCAAACAAACAAAAACAAACAAACAAAAAAACCCCTACCAGACAGTGGAAGACATGAATGTGTAAGTGGTACCTAACAGTAACATCCAAGCATTGGATCACCAGCTTTGCCACTGTCATAGCCCTGAGCATCTGATGGTTAAGCCTCACGTGGTTGGTAGCAAGTGGCAAATGTGTTAGAAGTCTCAATTTTAGTTTTAAGATGAATATAAATTTTGTAGAATATATTTATGCTTTTTTAAATTTAAAAAAAATGTGTCTTTTTCTGCTATTGTTTCTGTTAAATACATTCCAGGAGGATTTCTTATATTATTTTTAAGGCTTTTTGCATACGCTAGTACCGTATAGTATGTTACTGATAATATGGATATCCTGATTTCAAAAATACTGGTCTGGTCAATGCCAACGTGTAAGAGGACTGCGAGATAATTAAAATTCATGAATTAGCTAGGGAGACACTTGAAACGCCATTCATTAAAGTGCAAAATGGAATGGTTACACCCAGTGGAAATGTACCTGTCAGCATAATCAGCTTATGCAGCTCCTTAGTTAAGCTGTTAAGGGAAGCCAAGTCATAGTCAAACATCACTTTATTGATTTACTGAGAGAAATTACTGTCACCCAAACTAGAAATAGCCCTCTCAGCATGATAGCCATGTTCTTTGCTCATAAACAGGCTCATGTGAGAAACAGGAAGTTACTTGGTGGACGTGAAATCAAATGTTAGGTAAATAAAATATAAGGATACCCTGCTGGGATATTGTGATGACCCTGGGTCACTTTAGATCTCAGTAAAGGTTTGCTATGTTAAATTTTAGTTTAACTTTCAAAAAGTCATCTTGTATCTTTCATTTCTAAGATCTTAGGGGCACAGTTGCCCTCCATTGCTTATAAATGTACAACAGATAATTTAAGAACAAGGATATTTTTGCTGTAATAGGATTAAGCAGCAGCAAGAAGCCGTAAAACGTAATTTGGGCCCACTTTTTTATACTTAAAGATACTGGTTTTTTTGTTTGTTTGGTTTTTGTTTTTGTTTTTAGCTCTCACTTTTATCTGCACTGAGCAGAGGGTACAGATTGGCATCCCTCAGGACTTAATCTACCTTTGTTTGTTTGCTTTGCAATGCATTTTTAAAACTGGGCATATCACATGAAAATTACATAAAAATCTGGATTCCTGGATATCATCTTGAAAAGTGTATAGGGTAGGCTGAGTATCTTCTCGACTCTTTTAATGACCATAACTAAAAAGCTAGATAAAATATAAATATTGTGACCTGGAAAAACAATAAGAAAACCCCAAAATGATAAGAAGGGAAAACTGTAAGCTGGAAAATTAAGTCCCCAAACTGGGTTTCACTCTTAAATTATCTAGGAAGGCCTGAGTCAGTTTTTTGTTGAAGGATGCATAGCCCAGAGTAGACAAGATATAAAATCTAGGTTGTGGTGGAGGTGGGGAGATGAGTAGGAGACTCTTTTCATATAGTGGGAATACCAAGGGGCAACAGCAAACTATTAATAAATAATCCACAAAGAGTAAAACCATCTTGTCTTTGTTAACATGGACCTGAGTGGAGGGAAAAAAAGTTTTCCTTGAATATTTGAGTTATCTGTCAACAAGTTTTACAGCCAGAATTCACACTCGTGTGGTGAAATTCCAAATAAACACTTTAATGTAAGGTAGTCCCAGGATGACAGTGAACTAAACAATTGGCAGAAACAGGTTTGTTTTTTTAAATATGAAGCTTCATATAAGATGTAAATAATTTCTAAAATATTTTTCAAGATGTATTTCAAGATATAATGTCCTTAAGGCAAAAAATGTAAACATATGCCACAAGCAAGAACCAATAGAACAAACAGAAGAACACAGGAGAATCACATTCATAAAAGCTACAGATATGGGAATTATCAGACGTAAATACAAAAAATAATTTTTGTAATGTTTTAAGAATTAAGAGAGACTTTAAAATGTTAGTGATGAAAAAGATACTAAAACAATACAATTGAAAATGACCCAATGGGGCTTTTAGAAATTAAAAGTGTGTGTGTGTGTGTGTGTGTGTGTGTGTGTGTGTGTGCGGGCATATGTGTAATGATTCAAATTAAAAATTCAGTGTAGTAAGTTGACATATGCTCCCAAAAGGGAGAATTTTTTTTCACATGAACCACCCCCCCAACCTAAAATATTAAAAGCACCAGAAAAATACCAAATCAGCAAGCGCTTGAAGGGTCAAGATTTGGGAAAGAGGAGAAATATGGATATTTGCCAATTACAAAGCAATTAATAAGATGATCAGGAACTGAGAAGAGTTTTTGTCAGTTTCAGTGATCTAGAGGGACAGAAACTGAAGTTCAGGAACAAAAGGTCTGGAAGGCACCTGTTCCAGTTACTATTGCTGCATACAAATCACCCCAAATGTAGTGTTGTGGAACAACCATTTTATTATGCTCAGAGATTCTGTGGTTCGTGAATTTAGTGAGGTTACAGCAGAGTGGCTTGTCTCTGTGTCACAATGTTTGAAGCTTCAACTGGAGAGATTCAAAGGCTGGGGGTAACAGGATGCCTGGGGACTGGGTTCATCTGGAGGAGTCTTCACACAAATGCGTAGGATTTGATGCTGAAAGCTGAGCTGAGAATGTCATTCCAAACACAAGATGTAGTCTGTTCATTTAGTATTTCCAAATTGTCTAGTTTGGACTTCTTCACAGCATTGTGGCTAGCTTTAAAGAATGAGAATCCCAAAGAAAAAGAGGCAGAAAAGTACAAGGCACTTTGTGATCTATACTCAAGAATCACACGCTAGGCTTTCTTTCCTTCTATATTGATTGATAAGATGGTCACAGAGGTAAGCCCAGGATCAAAAGAAATGGAACAAGAGTATTAAAACCATCTTTGGAAAACACAATCTGCCACAACACTCCACATTTTTATTTGGGATTCTAGAATGACCAATAGCCCAATTTCATATCAGTTCAGTTTCTTTCTAGATTAAGATGATATATCTACCATAATATTCTGCTCATAACCCAACTAATTTCTCTTTAGAAGATATCATCATCTATAATTTCTGATATATGCTATAGTTAATACACAGGTTATGACATTAAATAAGAAAATGACAAAGCATAAAAATAATATTGGATAAACAAAAGAGTAAAATTTTAACAAAAAGTGATCCACAAAAGATGTAAATATTAGAATTGTCAGACAGGGATATTAAAAAACTTTAGGTTAATATGTTTAGGAAATTAAATGACAAGATGGAGAATACAACAAGAAATGTTACCTTTAAGGTATCAAAATGATAGAGACAACTGACTTTTCATTAGTAACAATGAAATCCAAAAATCAATGGAATGGACTAATCAGAGTACACTGCCCCCCCACCCCCCTTACCACAGTTTTGCTTTCTGCAGTTGTTGTTGCTTGTAGTAAATTGCTGTCTAGAAGCAGATGATCCTCCTTCTGACCTATCAACAGCAGACTAGTAGTAGCCTAATGCTACTTCATAGTATCTATGCCATTTACTTTGTTCATTTTATGTTGACATTTTATAATCTCATGTCATTGCAAGAAGATGGGCAAGTACAGTACAATAAAATATTTTGAGAGAGAGACCACATTCAACATAATTTTTATACCTGTTCTATTTTATTATTAGTTATGAGAGACCACATTCACATAATTTTTATACTTGTTCTATTTTATTATTAGTTATTATTGTTAATCTCTTACTGTGTCTAATTTATAATTTAAATTTTATCATAGATGTGTATGTATAGGAAAAAAATGTAGTATATTTAGTGTTTGGTACTATCCATGGTTTCAGGCATCCACTGGTGATCTTAGAATGTATCCCTCCTGGATGGGGGCAGGGGTACTGTTATATACTGAAAGAAAGCAATTGCTACCTTATAATTTTTATACCAGCAATGTGTTGTTCAAAAATAAAGTTGAAATAAACATTTTCATATAAATGAAAAGTGAGAATTTATCACGAGCAGATCCATACTAAAGGAAATGTTTGAGTGTTCTTCATACAGAAGGAAAATAATTCTGGATGGAAGCATAGAGATAAGGTAAAGGACACAGAGCAGAGTAAATGTGTGGATAAATCCAAATGAATGTTGACTATGTGAAACTCTAATAACAATAGTATCTTCTGGGGTGAAATATGTAAAGAATTAAAATATATGACAGTAACAGTACACACACACACACACACACACACACACACACACACACACGAGGGTGGAATTGGCAAGAAATTGAAGTGAACTAGTCTAAGATAGTTGTGTTGCTCGGTCTGTGGTAGAAGTAGCCATTTGTTCTATGCTCCTCCTTCTTTTTTTCTTCTGTATTATTTAATTATTATTATTCATTTATCCCTATGTTGGCTTTTTAGTGATACAGTGTTTTCCTACTGTCTTTGTGTGTACCACAGAGATTATCACATGTAGTCTACTACATAGAGCAAATACTAAGGTATATATTAGCAATGGGACAACAGCAGTAAATTAATGTAAACAGACTAAAATCCAATTAAAGGACAAAGATCTTTGGGCTACCTGGGTGGCTCAGTTCATTGAGCATCTGACTCTTGATTTTGGCTTAGGTCATGGTCCTGGGGTCGTTGGATTGAGCCCTTCATTGGGCTCTGTGCTGAGTGTGGACCCTGCTTGAGATTCTCTCTCTCCCTTTGTCCCTCTCCCTTGCTCACATGCTCTATCTCAAAAACAAAAAAAAAGACAAAGATTTTCAGATTTGATTTTTAAAAAGCCTATATGCTATTTAAGAGACATGACTTAATTATAAATATACACAAAGTTTAGGCATAAAGACATCCATACTATCCCTTGATATAATCTTTCTACAATAAGTGGAATTAAAGTCAACATATGTAGGGATGCTTTGTAGGAGCAGGGAGAAACAACGATATGGGTAATACTAACAGTGAATGACATTTTGTTTTGTTTTTTTTAAGTTGGGAGAAACTAGACTATGATATTTTATAATATTTCATTATGGAATTTTTCCAATTTACAGACAAGTTGAAAGAATGTTAACAGTTAACAGTTGAATGTTCAAGCCCTACTGCCTAGATTCTATGAATTTCACCACAATTGCTTTGTTGTATATCTGTTCATTTATCCGCTCATCATTTCATCTAATTTTTTTGTTACATAATTTCAAATTAAGCTTCCAGTATCCATGAATACAGTATGTTTTTTTCTCCAATGAAAACAGTTTAGGAGAAAGGAAAAAAAGTTGATTTTAAGAGAGAGTGAGGTCATTGCTGGGACAGTGCCCTCCAATGGTCAGGGTGGATTGGGATTGAGTGAAAAAGCAAAACTGTTTATTAGCATTAGTAGAAATATGGAAACTTTCTCAGGAGGGTGGGTCAGAGTATAAGGCACAGGGGCAAGTAGTGGGTAGAGGTGATAATGGGGTATATATAAGTTCTCTTTGTATCACTTCTATTTTTTTCCAGAAATATTAAACAAGATGTAAAGAGGTTTTCAGCTGAGAATGAAGTTGGAGAAAACAGAATTGGATTGAGGCTTGAGACTTGAGGAAAAGAAATGAAGTAATCATTGGGATAAGTGAGGGCATCCCCAGAGGTCTACTTGTTGGTTGTGGTTATGAATATTTTCCGATGGTATCAATGTGGAGGGGTTAGGAAGAATTGAGAGAAATGGTTTTCCCAGATATTATCATATTATTCATACAGAGTTTTCATGTCCCAATATGAGTAGCCTAATAATAATAAATTATAGTGACCGTTATTCAAAGACATGGACAGGAGCCTCTTCTCACCACTCACAACCTCCCAGCAATCACAAACTTAATGTTTTATTTATTTATTTTATTTTATTTTTTTATAGTCCTGTCAAATCGCCTGACTTAACTTAGAAATGTTACACTTAAAACTTTGATTTTGAAGACTCAATTTTAAAGAAGACATTTTTTGTCTGTGAATCAGGAAAACTATTCATAATAATTTTTATACTAAGTAAACTTTAGAAAGAAAAAAAATATATTTAGACTATCCAATAAAGAAAAAACAAATGATGACAGAAAACATTCAACCATTTAATATTCTGGCATTAATTGCACACCATATCATTGCAACAAATCTCCAGCTTTATGGTTTAGAAGAATTTATTTTTAGCTGAGGTAGGATGAGGGTGTATTGCACTTTTTGTGGGGAAGGGGATGTCAACCCTTAGAATAACTCTGTCTATAAAACTGAGTAAGCCTCATTTTTATTCTTTTATATTAGGAAATGATTTTACATGTGAGCAGAGAAGGTCAGAGAAGTAAATTATAAACCTCAAAGAATGTCCAGTGATTCCATAAGTGCTGGGCTTCTGGGGACAACTTTGTTTTTCTGCTGTGTCAATTTGCATTGGTCATTGTTCCAAATTCTATCGTGTCCCCACATAAAGAACTAAAAAGGCTTTTATTAGAAAGTACCATTGATAACAAATGGCTTTCTTAAAATGCATCTACCTTTACGAACTAGTAAATTGACAATGGCAGGGAGTCAAGAAAGGAACACATTCTCATTTACTTTGTTGTGATTTCTGTAGTGATTCATGGCAGACTCAAGAAATAAAACACAAGGCATCTGTTGTTGTTAAAGGAAAATTACCCATTTTATATAAGCTTAAAGCAGCATCATTTAGTAGGATCTCCAGGGCCATATTAAACTATGCCTTACTTCTTTGTTTGGTAATTTAGGGAGGAAAAAAAAAAGCTTTTTCTACATTGTCTTTTTTTTTTTTCTTTTAAGGAAATACTGCCTTTGACAAAGCCCTAAGTACATTTAACTGCTAAGCTCAATTCTTCTATGTTTTGAAGGTCATGGATTCTTTCATGTTCATTTGTAAGTACTTGGAGTTAGGGCAGAGTTGTCATTTTGATCATACTTTGCTAGATGCAACTACTGACTGAAAAATATAAAATAATCCTAGAACCAAACTTAAATACTTAGAATCACCTTTTGAAGGAAAACTCTTCTGTTAATTTTGGTAAGTCAGTATAGCCTTTGAATTAAGAAAAGCAGGTTTCAACACAGCTCCGATTTCTCTGAAGACAGGCACCCACCCAAGAGACATTAATTGCCATTTCTTCTAAGCCATTTCATATATAAGATGATAGATCTAAAAATTATAGAGTTGGAGGGTCAGAGATGGTCAAGTCTTCATCTCATTTTATAAATGAAGAAATTTGGGGTCAGGGAGAACTAGTTTGCCCAAGGTCACATAGCCAATTAGTGAATTCTTAGTCATTTTTAGAGCAGAGGGATATATCAACATGAGTCTTAACAATTTAAATAGAACTTAGTGACTTTCGTCTGAAACCTAATTTTAAAAATCTAGACTCCCCAAGATGTTAGTTTAACTGGAGTGTGAAAATAGTTTCCCAACAGTTATACAATGTCACTCCTGACAAACTTTGTAGAGCTACAGTTTGAAATCAATCTCTGCTACTTTAAACTTCCATGCATTAAAAACAGAATCAGTGATGCATCTCCATTTCTTGTGTATTATACTCCCACATTTTCTTCTGGAAACTCTGCCTGCAATTCTGACACTCCGTCAACACAACCAGTCAAGTTCAGTTCCTTGCAGTTTCCTGGATATCAAGTATATGTAACTAGAAATTACATCTTGGAGTTACCTTTTCAAATATGCTACAAAGAGAATACAAGGATGTTCTTCAAGTGTGTGATTTAAGCATTTGATGATGTTGCAGACCTTCTTGCCTGGCTTTATGGTTGGTATCTCTTTTCTGGCATAAAATCAAGAGCACCAGGCATGATCTCATTCTCAAACACATCTCTTCCTCCTGGAAAGCATATGAAACTTTGTCAATAATGAAGTGTCCCTTTGACTCCTAAAGTAGATGTTTACAATCTTGTAGAGTACACTGTTTAAACAAATTGGTTCTTCACATTGTTTATAAGTTACAAAGTACTTCCACATGGTATTTCAGTTGCAGCTTACCGAACAGATTTATTCAGACTCAGCGGTGTACCAAGAGGATGGTGGTTAGAGTAGTCTACCTGAGTTGCCACCAATAAGGGAGTGTGATCTATCATTTAAGAATAATGATAAAGCCATATAAAGTTGGTCTACTTTTCACTATTACCATGTGATGTCAATTCTCAACAGTCTTCATGATAAAATGCTCCTCAAAAAAACCTTTCTTTTGATGGAAGTTCTAGAAAGATGCTATATTTACTGAGTTATAATAACACGTATGTAAACTTCAAATTAGCATATTTTCTATTTTAGGCCTTACGTTTCATGAGGAAGTTAATTTGGTTAATTCCCAATTTTAGAGTTGGTTCATCGATTATGTGTTTAAGAGTCAGTTTAAGTTCTTAACAGTTTAGAATTGTTCAAGTTCTCTTAGGATACAGTGTGTTTCTAAAGAACCTGGGTACTAGATAATCTTGCATTTAAACAGTAAATTGGAAAGTACAGGGATTGTAATATGAAAAAATAGAACTTGAGTCACTTCAATTATTTCACTGTATGTTTCCACTTGGAGTTTTGTGTTTAAAATTTTAAATGGCAACACAGTGTGAATTGCAAGATACAATATTTTCATTTGGTAAGAGAGTTTTTAATTGGTCCTACATGAAATATAATGGTTTGGTACAGAGGGGGTGTCAAACTGTTTGCCCCTCTTTGGAAGAATATTTGAGAGTATTTCTCTCCTACCATATACTAAGATTTGAGAGTTCTGAGTACACGGTTCTGAGGTAGAACACCGGAATCAAAGAGCATGATACTAAAAAGGGATGTGTTCACGAGTGTACATGTGGGTGTGTATGTGAGTGAGCATGCATGGTGTGTCTGTGGTCTTGAGATAAATAGCTGTGCAGACAGCCCTGAGCCTGCTTTAGATTCTGTGTCTCCCTCTTTCTCTGCCCTCTCCTACTTGCACTCTGCCGCTTTCTCAGAAATAAATAAACATTCAGAATTTTTTTAAAAAAATGAGTAGAAAGCATCTAATTCTATTTGATCCTCCTATGTAAATAAATTAAGTAGTAAACAGAATTTTGGGAGAACTGATATATTGTCCACACTTATTTGTAAGGCTGTGATTTGGCTCAGAACTTTAAAGAAAATTTGTGCCCAAAGATATACACTATCAAAAAAACCTTTTAAAAAGCCACCTTCCCAGTATGCCTGTAGGACATGAAAGAAAGAAAGAAAGAAAGAAAGAAAGAAAGAAAGAAAGAAAGAAAGAAAGAAAGAA